>NW_025999990.1:8824880-8937192 GCF_001458135.2 Marmota marmota marmota | reverse complement strand
GTAGGCAGTGGCCTCGTGGCTAAGAGCCGGGCGGGCGGGGTGGCCGATCACCGAGCGAGCGGGGCCGCCAGGAGAGCCAGGATGGCGGGAGCCGTCTGCCGGGCCAGGCGGGGACCCTTCTCGCTGCCCCGGGCCGCCGGGGGCCGCTTGCAGAGCCGGTTGGGCGGTGGCTGCGGGATTGGACCTCTGCGCCCGCGTGGCCGGCCAAGATTCACTTGTCTGGGGCCAACTGTCACCTCTAATATAACTTACTACTTCCTGGCAGGTCTCCTTTCAGCGGAATTTTGCTAGAAGTTCCTCAGTAGGTAGAATGTAGCTGTTTTAATGGGTGTTTCTGATCCGGTTAATGTGGAGATACTGAAAGTGCTGCTTCCTTGCCGGCCGCCATGTTGGATCCCCCCTGCAATGGTATTTTGATGAGTGTATGTAGGGAGAATTTTCCTTTTGTCTCAGGTTTCAGTATGGCCTATCACGGAACACCATGGGGTTTCCTGAATGTGACATCCAGCTCAGTGTTGTCTCCCCTTTGTGTTGTGCCTCATGGAGTACTGTGCTCTATGATCTTACAACTCTTCCAGTAGTATTGCACGGTTACTTCTTACTGCATGCTTTTCCAATGATTAGGGCACAGATAGGAGTTTTCTCTGCAACCATTTACCCATTTGAGTGGCTCTTATTCTGACACTGTATTTTTTCTTGGATAATAAAATAAATGGTTTCCTTCTCTTTTTCTCAGTATTAATCTATTGTGTCCTTTCATAGTTTGGGCTGTCTTTCATTATGCATGTCAGGCTATCAGATTTCTGACATTACTGAAAATGAAAATTCCCTTTATGGATTGATATGGTGGGTGAAGAGTCTAGTTTATTTCTGACTTTTTTTCTTTAAAAAGAAAATAAGCTGTGTGCATACTCTTAGATGAGTTCACTTCTATTTTATTTCTCACCAAAAGAAAATGTCTTATCCTAAAATATTTCCTTCTAGGGCATTTATTTTTTAATGTTCTTTACCTTTAAAGTCAGCACAACACAGATTGATGGGTGTCATATACATTCCTGAGTTGAAGTTAATGCTGTTTCCTCAAGCATTGCCCATTACAGAATCCACACCCCGCCCCCATTTTCTAAAGACAGCTTTTCTTAAAACAATCATTAAAAAAACCACCATCTATTTCTTTATGTGGATTCATTATATATGTGCACAGGATTTAACTATTCATTTTTTCCCTTTATATTCTGAAGATCAAGAAACGATTAACCACTTGAAGAATGTCATATTCACATAGATTGCCTCCTATGCTACACAATTATTAAAATCACAGAGGTCAAAGTACATATTTTCTTCTACGGTCTTCCAGTCATTCAACCCTGCTAAGTGACGACCCAAATACATATTAATTCAATAGTATGATAATAGTATTACAACAAAACATGCTGAGTTCCATTTATGCTGTTATAGTTTGGATCTGGAATGCTTCTAAAAGGTCATGTGTTGAAAGCTCAGTCCAACTGATGGTGCTATTGGGAGGGGATGGAAACTCTAGGTGGTAGGGTTTTGTTGGGGCAAGAAGATCATTGAGGGACGTCCTTAAAAAGCATATCTTGCCTCTTGCACTCTCTCTCCTTCCTGGCTGCCATTAGGTGAGCAGTTTTCCTCTGCACCCTTCTATTTAGATGTTCCAGGCTTACCACTGTCCTAAAAGCAATGCAGCAAGCTGACCATGGTCTAAAATCTCTGAAATGATGAGCCAAAATAAACCTTTTCCTCTAAGTTGATTTTCTCATATATTTTGTCACAGCAACAGAAAGTTGAGTACCGAGAAGTGGGGTTGTGGCTGTGATTATACCTAACTATGTGTTTCATAAGTCTTGAGAATTGTTTGCAGGAGGTATTTGGAAGTGTTTGGAGAAGCAGGCCAGAGAAAGCTTAGAATATTGTAAGTGGAAATTAATGGGTAATTAATGGGTAAAATAAATGGTGTGATGTCTGTAGATCATAATTCTGATAGGAATGCAGAGAGTAAAGGCTGTGCTAATAAGATTTCAGATGGAAATAAAGACTAGTAGAAATTGAACGGGTGGCCATTTGTGCTACATTCTTGCAAAGAACTCATTTATATTTTGTCTGTGCCCTGAGACTTCGCATGAGGCTCTATGTAAAGGTATTGAACTAGTTTATTAGGTAAAAAATAATTTCAAGGCAGCGCTACATTCAGATTATGGCATGGGTATTGTTGGGTGCTTTTCCCAAATTTATAATAAGAATGATAACAAAAGAGCAGAAAGATTTTTAAAACTTACAGTTTGGCCAATGAAGTAGCAAATTTAAAATTGGGGTCAAGGAGAGTTTTGTTGCTGAAGATATTAGTGCTATTAAAAAGATGCCAAGTACTTTGTATCAGGTGGAGGAAGAATGCCTTGAGGTTACCTCAGGAATTGGCCAGACTCCACCCATCACAGAATGAGGGGTATAAAACTGTAAACTCATTTAAAAGGCTTTACTTTCATAAGAGAATACCAGAGTGCCATACTTGCACTGGCCACCTAGGAAACTTTTCCCCAGGATTCTTTTCACCATACGGTTGGGGTTGTGCTAGGAGGCTGCCGTAGCCTAGGCCCAAGTGGGCCCAGCTACTGCTTGAGATGACAGCAGACTTTGGCATCATTCACATGTTGCTGTGAATGTGTCAATCATGGGTAATGCAAGAGTTGTGAGGCTCCCAGCCACATTTCAAAGGAAGGCCTGGTTAGGGAGAGAGATGGAGGAAATGTGTGGCAGGGTCAGAATCCCTGTGGGAGTCCTCTGAGAAAGCAATTCATGAAGCAATGAAATTGAAGCTGAAGCTGCCGGGAAGACAGAGAGGCCAGGAATGTGAAACACCTGCCAAGAAAAACTGCAGTCAATTGAGCAGAGCCAGCCCCTGAGTGGTCACATGAGGTACAGGTGAATATGGGAAGGCCATAGGGCCAAAGCTTCCCAGATTCGCTTGGGGTCATATTCCACCACCATATGCCTTCGTTACTGGACACGGGGCTATAGGGTTTAACATTTGCCTCAGTCTGGCTTTGACTCCATCTCTTCCTTCTTTTTGACACGGGAAGGTTTAATGTGTCTTTATCACCATCGTGTGTTACAAGCGTTGAACCTGTTTTTTACTTTTACAGGAGGTTACAGCTAAGAGTTTGCCTTGAGATTCAGAGAAGATTTGGACTTGGATTTTTTAGCAAGACTGGAACTGTTAAGGATATGAAGACCTTTGAAGGATGCACTTTGCATCATACAATGGGCCTGAGTCCTTGTGGGTCGGGGCAGAATGTTAGAGTTTGGATATGGAATGTTCCTCAAAGACTAATGTACTAAAGGCTTGGACCAAGCTGGTGGAGCCTTTGGAGCTACAAAAACTACAGGAGGTGGGGTCTAGTTGGAGAAAGTAGGTCACTGGGGTCATGGTCCCTAGCTCCTTGCTTGTTCTTTGATTCCTGGCTGCCATAAGGTGAGCAGCCTTGACTTTTTACCATGATATTTCTGCCTATAGACCAAACAGCAATAGAGTTAGTGGACCATAGACTTAAACCTCTGAAACTTCAAGCCAAAATAGACCTTTCCTTCTTAAGCTGATTTTCTCTGATATTTTGTCACAGTGAAAGAAATCTGATTAATGCACTAATCCAACTTGAATATAGGGTCTTATCATCAGTCCTTTGGACATGTTATTCAATTTGGCAGAGTAAGCGAGATAACTGCATTTCTGAATATAGAACATTGTTATGATTCACAAGAAATTTATGATTCACCTTGCGTGAATAGTCTATGAACCATTACCACAATGAAAACTTGGCAAAAAAAGAAAGCTATTCACAAGCACTGACTTTGGGAATGAGTCATAGTCTCCCATCCCCCAACTAGAGTAGAAAGTGCTGATTTTTAGAATAATATGTTTTAAAACTATCCTGTTTTTAAATTCCCATTATATATGTTTGTGTAATTTATGTTTAATTTTCACAAGAAACTTGTAAGATAGGTAGTATTATACCTGTTCTAACTCAGGAGTTATCCAGTTAAAATTTGGCCCTGTCATTCCTCTTAATATAAGAAAGAAAGAACTTTTATGATTTTAACATTTGCTGAAAATTGGAGAACATAAAGAATAACAAGTAGATAACAATGGCATGGTGTGGTTTGGGAGGCATCAAGAGTCACTTCAAAGCCAAAACATGCTTATTTTACTTATCTCTGAAATAAATTCTCAGTGAGTTTTTAATCATGTGTAATAGAGTATGTGTCTTTAAACATCTTTCATTAAAAAATATTGGCATACGAATATAAATCTGTAATACTTTTAGAAGAGAATATCAATTTACCCTTGTGTTTTTCACTTGGGGTACCTGAAAGGTAAATTTTGGAATGCTAGAGAGTATAAAGTGCCTCATAATTTTTTGTCAGTGACAAAAAGTCTGATATTTGCCTTCCTTTTCTATCCACACCTAATACCTGCAACCTCTAATGTAGTATTAAAAATAGAATTTGTATTATTTTTATTTTGAACAATTATCTCGAAGAAAATTTAAAATTAGATAATAATATTTTATATTTATCCACAGTTACCATTTCCAAAGCTCTCCATGTGAAATTTAAGTGTCCTTCTAATTCCACTTTTTTTCAGCCTGAAAAGCTTCTTTTCACATTTCTTTTAAAACAAATTTGCTCAACACTCAGTCAGCCTTTGTCTGAAAGTCTTTATTATATCCTCACTTTAAAAATTGTCCCCTGTAAATAAGTCTAGCTTAACAATTTGTTCTTATCATCCTTTTGAAGATGTCATTCCTCTGAATCTGGCTTGCACAGTTTCCATTGGAAAATCTATGGTAACTCTTCCTTTTAGGTAATGTCTCTTGTTTTCCACGGCTGCTGTTTATGGGGCATTGGTTTTCAGTAATTTGATTACAACATGACTTAGTGTGATTGTGTTTGTGTTCTTTCCTGCATAGTTTTTGAATTCTTAAACCAGTGGTGATTGGATAGATAGATGATAGATAGATAGATGATAGGTAGATCGATTGATGAATCAATCATCAAGAATCGGAAAAAGTCCAATAACAATTTCTTAAAAGTATCTTTTCCTATATGTGCCTTTTGATTGTCCTTTTGAGATCACAATTACAACTATGTTATATAGGTTTCTGCCTATAGACCAAAAAGCAATAGAGCTAGCTGACCAACAGATAGTACTGTCCAACAGATAACTGTGTCTCTGATGATTTATTTTCCATTTCCCCCCGCCTCTGTACCTCAGTTTTTAAAGTTTCTATTTCTAAATCTTTAAATTCACCATACTTTCTTCAAAAATCCCTACTTTTCTCAATCCCATCTAGTACACATTTAGTTTAAGGGTGGTGTTTTCTGTTGTATGTATTCCAACTGATTCTTCATTTTATATTTTCATTCTCTCTTTCCACTGTGGCCATTGTTCCCTTGATACCCTGAAGCATATTTGAAATAGAGGCTGTTAGTCCTTATCTACTGATTCCAATCATCTCTGGCATTTTTGAATCTGTTCCTATTTTTTGCTTCTTTGCATTTCTAGGAGGTTTTTTAATTAAATAGCACACTTTTTTAAAAAAAATTATGTTGTGAATAGTCTAAATTTTGTGATTTTCATTTAAAGATTATTGGACTTTGCTTTAACATGCAGTGAATTTACTTGAAGAATAAAGTAAACTTTGGGAAATATATCTTTAATATCTATTAGTCTTGGCTCTAGGGCAGGGGGCGGTGATGGTATTTTAGACCTTGTCAACCACCCAGTCTCTGATGTAACGACTTAGTTCTGGTATTGTAGCATGAAATTAGTGACAGATAACATGTATAAAATCAAACACTGGCTGGATTCCATTAAAATTTTTAAAAAAGAGATAGGTGTCAGACTTGATCTATGTCCTGTAGTTTGATAATTCCTGATCAGGGCTAATTTATCCCTAGTACTATAAATGGACCATTCTGAGGTTTCTACTAAACACATTGGTTAATGAACATGGTTTCTCATCTTTGCCCAGAGCTCCATTAATCCCTGGGCTTGGAGGATATCCTAGATCTTTTTGGCTTATAGTGTTCCAATTGTTCTTCCCTCAGGCCTCTAAGTTCACTCAAGTCAGCAGAAAGCCATGTCTTTGACAGCTATAAGGGCTTGTCTATTTAGATCAGACCTACCCCAGATAATTCCCCTTTTGATTAACTTAATAGCAACTGGGGACCTTAATTGCATCTGCAAAATCTCTTTGCCTTTCCTGTGTAGTATAATCTAATCAGAGTGGCATCCTCATATTCACAAATTCTACTCATACTCAAGGAGATTATTCAGAGCATGGTCAACAGGAGATGGGAGCCTTGAGAACCACTTTAGAATCTACCTATCACAATAACTTTTACATAGTTTTCCCATTTTAGTATTTTGACACATTCACATTTGCTTTCTCTGTGTGTGTATATACGTACATATATATCTTTATATAATGATTGAGGACATACTTCATGTATCTATACCCTTCACTCCATAGAATTTTAGTATGTATTGATTAAGACCAAGAATATTTTCCTACTCATCTATAGGACATTTGTCCAACATAGGAAACTTAATATTAATTTAATATTTTCTTTAATCTAGAATTCATATCTCAATTTCATTAATTGCCTAAATGCTGCCACTTATAGTAATTCTTAGAATAAGAATCTAGTTCAGAATTCTGCATTGTACCTTGTCAAGTCTAACTCCCTGTGACCTGAAGTAGTTCCCCAGCTTTTCTTTGCCTTTGAAGCCATTATTTTTTTAAAACACAGAGGAGTTATTTTCTAGAATAGGGATTGATAAACGACATCCTATAAGCCAAGTTCCGTGCATAACCTGTTTTTGTAGGGTCCTCACGTTAGTAAGGTTTTTTTATATTATTAAGGGGTTTCAAAAAAAAAGTGATAAAAACCATATACAGTCCCCCAAAATATAACATATTTATTCCGTTCCTTTATCAAAGCAGTTTATAGATATTTGTTTAGAGTATCTCTCACTTTGGGTTTGTTTGGTTTCCTTGTGGTTCTGTTCAGTGATGTATACTTTGAAAAAGTATGTAATTGATATTATATTATTGATACTATATTACTTTCAATGTATCATATCTGGAGACACATGGCATGTTTGCCTCTTCTTAGTACTATCAATTTTGATCTTTTAATTAATATGTTTTTTCACTTACTAGCTTTTCTTTTTTTAAGAGAGAGAGAAAGAGAGAATTTTTTAATATTTATTTTTTAGTTTTCGGTGGACACAACATCTTTATTTTATTTTTATGTGGTGCTGAGGATCGAACCCAGTGCCCCGCCCATGCCAGGCAAGCGCACTACCGCTTGAGCCACAACCCCAGCTCCACTAGCTTTTCTTTATATAATTAATAAATAACTTTTGGGATACTATTTTATGACGATGCAAATATTATTGAAGCTTCCCCCTTAAGCATGGTATCTATTATTATTCTTACCTGAATCAATTTTTATACTAACAATTGTAAAATGGTAATTTTCTAACTCCATCATTATGCCCACATTCATTGGTTGGCTTTCTGTACGTAAGTAAGTACTTTCTTCTCTCCTTATTTATTTTTGAACTTGTTTAGTTATTCATTTATCTGTTGTCAATACAGGTTCACAATTCTTACTTGAATGAATTGGTTATGATCTATGGCTATCCTTATTTTGGTGTTCATGCTTCCTGTAACCTTCCAGGTGAACACACCTCAAGCTGGCTCCTGTGTCTTCTTGGCAGGTCTCCATCATGGTTTGGAACATATTCTTATTTTCTGACACAAGATGGATCTTCTCTGCCCTAGTTGTGGAGTTAGCTATCATCTCCAAGGACCTTAAGTTTCTTCTAATGGGGAATGACATTTTGAGTCCAGGACATGTGTGCTAGGTGTCTTGGTCATTAATGAGGGGCCAATGTTCCTAGGATGAAACAGATCGAGGGTTTATAGAGGGAAGAGGTGGTGATGACTAGGAAGCTTGGTCTACCGTAAGAGTTTGCAGGCAGGGCAGAGTAAAGTAAATAAATACCAGAACGCAGCCAATATTGTATTCTAGGAGTTTTGATACCAGAAAGGATAGTGAGTGCAATAAAGATACATGTTTTTCATTTCACCAGGTTTTATTCATTTGAGAAGACATTTTGGATGTTTTCCCTCCCTGCGTCTGATTGTGAAGAAAATGAAAACTCCAAAACTACTATTTTGGGAGGCAAAAATATTTGACAAGAGAACGATTTTTATTTGGACAAAATAATTACGTCTGTTAGGTGAATTTAAAACTTATTCTATATTTAAAATATTTTGTCCCTTACTCTTAGCCATTGTATTAAGAAATCACATATTTCATTTAAATGAGACACAAAAATCTCTAAGATAAAATAAGACAAAATTGCAAAACTTTGGGGGAATAAAGTTAGGCATTCACACTCGGAGTCAAAGTAAGACATCAAAACTTGTTACTCTGAAGTTGCTGCAACCGGTTGCTGCTCCCTGTAAATAGCAATAGGGAGATACAGAATGAAGATTATTAGTAGAGGCAATGAAAGGATGGTAGCTTTAGAAATCAATCATGATCCGGAGCCTAATTTTTTTTCACTTACATTTATTAGGGACTTTTGGCAAATTATTTAGCCACACTGAGTCACAATTTTATTATGTTACTAATGTAAGTATTTAGAATAAATAATAAACTAGACTATAAATCTTAAGGGCCTGTATTCAGAAGGGACTCAGTGAATGATGCTACTGTTGAAGGCAGATATTTCAAGTTGGGAAATGTTACTTTGTAGCTTTAATTTTTAAAACAGAAAAAGTGATTGACAGAATTTGAAACTTACAAAAGAAATCACTAAGTATGACACTGGTATATTTAATTCATTATCAGTTCCAATCCAGACTTGCAAGGCATACACAAAACTGATGTTTGTGTACTAATGCTAAGAGGCATGACCAAATCTGTGAGTGCACAGCTGATGCTACATAGGCACTAGTGTGTCAAATACTGGGGAAATGATTCCAATGACTGCAGATGTTCTCAGATCAAATATTACTTCTATGAAAAACTGCATGAAGCATAAAAGAAAAGCTAATGAATTTACATCATTATTTATAAAAGAATCAAGAAGTTATGCAAGGATATGATAAAGTCAAGAATCAGAAAAGCCTATTTAGATTTAATAAAGATTACTATTTACAAAAACCATACAGGAATTACTACAAAGAAAGAATACTTATGAACATTAGAATGGTTGTTGCACTATTTTACTCTGAAATAACCTTAGATTCAAAGAAGCAGTTTTGAAAAAAAGTAAAATTTGTTTGTTGCAATAGTAATTAAAATGCCATAGGTTGAGGATGTGACCATTTGAACTTTTGCTACTCATTCATATCATTTTCATCAAGATAAAAATATAAGCCAAGTATTACAGCAAGATAATTAAAATATTTAATTTTCAGTAAAGATTTGTTTAAACCTAATGCCTTAAAATGCTCAATGATATTTGAGTCCTACTGAAATATAGATGTTGTTTTAAAAGCTCTTGCCAGTTAGCTATTGGTCATATTGAGCTAACTAACAAGCACATCATTTGGTGACCACACAGGAAATTTCATGAATTAATGAATAAGGTTAAAAAACAGTAGTTTCATAATTCATGTTTTAACACTAATATCAATGATCATACCAGGAGTTGACTATGAAATTTGCTTGGAGGGAAGATTGAGTAGAAGATTCACCCAGGGAAACGGTGACTCACAAGGGCTGCCTGGGCACATTTAAAGTTGTAAATTTGCTTATGAAATATGTGTTGACCTGCTAAGGTGTTCCTGGTTCAAAAAAGTGATTTATAGGATCGATTAATGTAATTTACAAAGAATATGTGATGCTATGGGGAAGATGAGAACTTTTTATCCAAATGAATATTCATTTCTCAAAGATTTTTAAAGCTCTGGACTAAAATTCAGCTAGTTTATCCAAAATTCATCTTTGGTTTGAAGTAATGACAAATGAAATCAGGCTGACTCATTTTTCATAATGCTTCTCCATCTGTCGCTTTTCTTTGGACTTGACAGTCTATAGCCTGGGCTCATACCTGTGTGCTTGCAATCCTGGGGATAAATTCCCCAGGAGTTATTTGGCACATGGTGTTTGAAGCAAAGACACAGATGAATCATTTAAGATGGAAGCATGATGTGAGGAAAGAAGATAACCCTGAAGTGAGCCCTAAAGATGGAAGACATTTTTGTTGAGACGACAGGTTAGTGGAGAAAACTATGAAGAAGCAACCAAAAAGATAGAAAATGTGGAATTATCTGGAAAACAGACTAAAACATCAAAAATATTCTAGAGGAGTATTCATAAGAATGGATAATACAGAAATTGTCAGCCAAACTTGCAAGGACAATTTTGGTGAAGTTTTGGAGATAGAAACCGAATGGAAGGGTTTGGAAATAAAACACATTTAAGGAAATGAAGAATACAGACATGCAGGATTCTTATCGGGGGATATCGTGAAAGGAGAGGCTCAAGGGAATGGGAGTGGCATCTCAGAGATAGCAAAACGTATTTCAGTGATGAGGGAACATTCAAGTAGAGAGAAAGATTAAAGATTTAGTATCAGGAAGGAGAAAACACACAGAGGACTCCCCCAGAGGGTGGAATTATTTGGGCTCTTGAATGCATCCAAGAGCGTTTGCCTCTGGGTGTAAGACATCAATTACAACTGCAGAAAAGAAAAAATACATAGAAATGCAGGTAAGTGTGAAGATTTAAGAAAGATTTTTGAACTGAAAATCAGTCACTTTGCTCTACCAATACCTCCTACTGAGTCACTTCAAAATCTTCCACCAGGCACTCCCATATGGATCACATTTTTAACACCATACACTGCATTTTTAAGTGAGTATACAAATCTATCCCAGAAAGTATGACTTTAACTACATTCTTTCTATTTCTTTCCAATGTTCTCTCTTCTCTGCACTGGATCCATTCTGTAGGCCTAAGGCAAACTGTTACCCCTTAGCGAAGTCCCTCTTATGCAGAAATGTTTGTCTGCTGAGCACTCACTGATTGTGTCAAGAAGAGATTACATGGGACAGAGTATACTGTGAGCAAAAGTGTGATGTTGCTAATTTAATTTAAAAACAATACCATTTGTTTTAGAGAATGGACAGATGGGAAGTCAGAAAGACCTTGAAGAAATAGAAGCTGGAAATCAGTGCAATGGTCCAGACAGGAGGGAAGACCTGTCTGAACTAAGGAGCTGGACCAGAGAGATATTCAGAAAGTGCATTCAACTTTGTGGTCTTTGTGAAGAATTGATTGTTGGGAATGAGCAAGAAGAGGTAAGAATAATGTCCAGGTTGCTCGGTTGTAATTTAGGAAGTCAGTATTATCCATTAATAGGCACTATGTGAAGGGGAGTTAGGGAAGATCAATGAGTTCAATTTGGGCTACAGTAATGTATGGTTCTTGTGACAAATGTCCAGGAGGAGTCTGGTAGGAGAAGACCAAAGTTAGGCGAAATCCAAGCTGATGATACAGATTTAGGGAAGATCATCATCTATTACTTAATTATTCCACATCTGTAGATCTGAATGTGTTCACCCAAGAGAATGTAAAGAGAGTAGAGGGCTGAACAAAGAAGAGTTAAAGGAACAGAAGAATAAAAAAGAACTCTTGGAAGAAGAACATAAATAAAGACTTAAAGATATGGGGAAGAAAGAATGTCAGGAAACAAAGAGAAGATAGTTTTGAGGAGAATATTAATCAATATTTTCATTATTGCATAGAAAAGGACTAAGTGCAGTTGATAACCAATTGCCTCAACAAATATAATTTCAGTGCAGAGTTGAGGGTAAATATCTTATTTCTATGGGATGTAATAAAAGGATACACATGATTTGGAGAAATAATAAATATCAGTTATTATTTATTGCCTGTCAGCTCCAAATACATTTTCAACCTATGCTCTGTGATAAACAACACCATTCCTTCAAATACATCTCCTTTAACACAAGCACTATGTTAAGCTTTCTCAGTAAAGGACACTGGAGGGATACTACAAAGGGAAGATGTTCTCCTGTCCCTATAACCATGAGGGTGAGCTACATAGATGTGAAGACATCCCGTGAAGCTTGTCCCAGCCACAGTCCCCAGATGTGGTCCCTCAGAGACCTTGTAGCCTCAGTGCAGTGACAACCTTTCTGTACCCTACTTCACTCAGAAACCAGAGGTTGAATATGTTGCTTTAGGTCAGATTTAGGTTTTACATGAATGTTAGATGAAATATATGAAGGGAGACTCTGGATACCACACTGCAGTATTTGGACATTGTGCTATGGACATAAAAACCATACCAACCAAATGTGCATCTTCTGCATCCTCCTCACCTTTGGCAACATTGGTCAGTATGAATTGTGCACAGCAAGTTGCACCATCAGCCTCACTATGAGGTCCCAGAGACATGAAGCATGGGTATGAGCTCATAATCCAGCAGAACATGCCCCTGAATACAAAACACACACTTCAGGATACCATGGGTCAAAATGCAATGTAGGAACTTCAGTATAGTTAAGGTATAATTATAGTAATGTGGAGAAAGCTCTGAAATATCACATAACTTTTCCCCCTCTTTTTGGTACTACATCAGTTTTGTTCTTTGGTTTTATGTGGGGTTTTATGTTCCTATAACTATCCCACAAAAATACATCTCCATATTTTTTACCACTCACCACAAAAGGGAAACAGATGCCACCAGAGCAGTGAAATTAATCCAGCTTTTACCAAACTTTCAGAAATTCATGGAGACTTTTTTGTCTTCTTACAGAGAACTTTTGATTTTCACATTAAGAACAAAGTTTAGAGGTTAACCAAAGAATCAATCTTGAAATAGCAAGATAAAAAGAAAAGAAAAATCAAGATGTTATTTGTTATTAAGAGAAAGTGCTAACCCACATGTGATGGTCTCATTATCACCCAGTTAATATGTGGAAACTCCAATCCCCTATACGCTGGTATTTGGAGATAAGACCTTTGGGGAGTAATTAGGTGATGATGTTGGAGCTCTCATGTCAGATTACTGGCTTGATAATAAGAGACATGAGAAAGCTTGCTTCCTCTCTTTCTGCTCTTTTCTATGTGAGGACAAAGCTAAAATACCATCTGTGTAACAGGAAGATGCCCTCATCAGAACCTGTCCCTGGTGACACCTCAATCAGATTTTTCAGGCCCCTAGAACTGTGAGAAATTAGTTTCTATTGTTCAGTTCACTCAGTCTATGATGATTTATATAGAAGCATGAACTGATGAAGGCACCGCCCAAAAGAGAGAATTCTCCTGGGATGGGGCAGGAGGTTGTCAGAATGAGTGGAGCAAAAGGACAGAAAGAAATGAGATGGAAGGTTTGAGACAGGTTTGAGATGGAAGAGGCATGGCTACCATTAAGGACTGAATTATTGATTGGGTTGGAACAAAAACAGCTAGATACCTCTGGGTCAATCAAAGCCCCTCAGATTGATGTTCTTTCCAGGTACCGCCTTCTAGAGAAGTCCTAAATTCCAAGCACTGCATCCAAAGTGCTATGGAAATGGAAGAGGAGAAATGGCTGGGATGGGGTGTGGGTGGGTGAGTGAGTCTGGAAACAGTTTCTCCTCTCTGACTTTGTGTAACAGCAGTGGTCCAAGCCCTGGGGGTGCTTACTCCTGAGAGAATATATATATTTTCTCAGGGAATAGTTTTTGAAAGTATATTTTAAGTGAAATTAACTTTCTCAGGTTATCAACTTCCAAATGTACTTCTTTTACAATTTGATCTCCCTAAAAACCACCCTTTCTCTTTTCATAATAGTCATTCTACTCCACCAAACAAGAATACATTCTTTGGTGCATTGCCCCAGTTGTAAAAATGTATGGGACATGAAGAAAGAGACAATTTGAATTATTGGTATTTCTGCTGATAAACTGCATTCCTTTACTAATTGGACTTAAAAAATTGTTTTATAAATGGGAAAGTTATCCAGTTTTTATGTTCAAAATTTCAGGTGTGGTCTATAGTGTTGTCTACTGCTAATTCATTAAAAATACTTTTGATTATAGATCATTATGCTAAATTTGGTATACAGTCAGAAGCGACACAAAAAGTTGAGTGATACTGTTTTAATAATACCACTCTTGCACCCATTAACTTTTGTATGTGAACAATATTTTTGAACATTTTACAGTTGTAAACAATTTTTAAATAAATAGAACTATTATTCTTGTTTCATTCAATAGTATGTAATATTCACCCATAAATTCTTGAAATATTTGAAAAACAAATCTCATAGAATGCATTTTCAGTAAAACTTTACCCTTTTACTTAATAAATGTGCATTAAATTTTAGAACCTATTTGGATTCTTTGGGTTAGTTAGGTACTAATAATAATGGAATCAAAAACATAGAGCATTATTGTAACATTTAGAGCTTATGCTCACATAAACCCAAAGGATAATTGAAGCCTAATTTTATAATAGGGCATAAGAGAATACATCAGATTTTACACAAAAGTCTTCATAAAACGCAACTCAAGACCTCAGTATTATGGCAAAAGTCATCTATTTCTTCATTTGTCTGGAGCAGCTGATGGTTGGCTCAGCGATGCTGCTTATCTTGGCTGGTCTTGCTCACACATCTGTGTTGGCTGGATACTGACTGATCTAGGCTGGGATAACTGGGGACACTCAGCTCTGCTTCAGGTGCCTTTGATCCTTTAGTAGAGCAGCTCTGGCAGAAGTACAAGAGAGAAGAGCAAACCTAGTCACTCAAGAGTTTCATGTGCCTCGGCTCATATCACATTTGCCACTGCTACTTTGGCCAAAGCAAGCCACAAATTAATGCCAGGGTCCAAATGGGAAGATAGTATACAGTTAGAAGGGAAAGCATTAGGGCCAGTTCTTCAACCTCCCACAGGATGGTGACTAGAAGACGTTCATGTATACAATATGTAAGATTAAATCCTGTTGGGAAAATGAAGGGCAAATATGAACTCAGAAGGAAAAGGACCAATACAGAATTTATGACTTTTAAAGAAGAGTTTGTGTGGTGTTTTTAATATGGATGATGGAGGGTATCAAATCCTTATGAATTTAGATTACACTGGATATATTTTTAAAAGTGATATAGCAGTTCTATTTTAAAATGTCAATATTTTCAACTTGCTAAAATTATATCCTTTGCAACTATTAAAACTTATGATGAAACTAAACTAAAAAAAGTATAAGTAGTGAATAGATTTCTAAAATTATCTTAGGGAGTATGTGAGAAAAGGAACTTGAATTCTACTGATATTGAATTTCCAGAACACAAAGAGAGTGTGGAATTTCTTAAAGACTGGTGAATTGGAGGAAGCCTGGGTCAGATCAAAGTTTATCACATTTGGGAACCTCATCATAAGCTCCAATGAAACAGCAAGGCCAATATGACACTTGTATAGAGCAAAGCCCAGCCAGTTTTTGGTAAAAATTTAAATATAAGACTTCTGTGCCCTTTGGAGAGCCCCTACATTAAGTCAGAAAAAAATCTAGGCCTTATAACATGGTTAGAAGTCTAACACTAGAAATCACTGAATTAGACCATAGGTGCACAACTCAGAGGTGATTGAAATAGGAATGGGAAGTTAGAGATTAAAATAAAAAGTACATGATAAGACCTCATAGATTGGTAGCAGAAGAAAGCTCAACATACAGAAGTCTCATTATGGAGCCATGTCCTCTTAAGATGAGTAATTATAACTGGTATCATTTGTCAAACCAGATACCAGAGTTCAGGCCATATCACTTCAGCAATAACAGTGCAGGACACACACTGAACAAGGCCACATCACAGGATACACAACAAGGACAAGAGCCAATGGCTAGAATCAGCAGGGGTAGAGTTTCTTGAAGAGGACAGCATCAGGACCAGATAGGCAGCCCTCCAGCAGACTGTGCTGGATTCTCCCTGCATCCAGGCAGCATCTTAGGAAGAAAGATAGGAAAGGGAGATTGCTGGAGAGGTGGATTACCTTCTGAGTTACGAACCACAGAAGATGATTAAAGAAGAGACTGAGATATTTCAATTTAAAAGATTAAATGGCTTCTGACAACTGCATAAATGTGTGCTTGAGACCAAAATATGATGTGATAGGAAAATTCATATTTTATGTTTGTTTTACATTTAAGTTGCAGTGTACTTACAGTAGCTCAGATAGGAATAACAAGAAAATTTCTAGCTCATAAAAGCCTAATAAAATCTAAATAATCTATTTTAAATAATAATTCAGAGGTAAATATTAATTTTGTAGTATTTTCCTTCAGATCTTTTTATATAGTTGAACATTTGGTACAAATGAAAGACAATATGTATTAACTCAAGGACAAAATTTTACTGTAAGATAATTTAAAAACTATATGTTTATATATGTTATATACAATAGGATATAAATGATCCATCCAGATGAGAAATTTCTTATCAAGTCATTAAAATCTATAATGTAGATGGGGGGATTCTTTATCTGCTCATGTTATGAATGAGTAGTGTCTCGCTTTGATGGAAAAACTAAATTATGAAAGTATCAAGATTTAGTCCTGCGTGGATCAAATAAATGTAACTAAATGATTTCTCAATTTTCCTTCCAAATCCTATGATTTAATGAGGTTGTGCAGAAAGATAAGTAAACCCCCAAATGCTGTCAACATTAAGTGTTTTCCTTTAGAGATGTGGCTTAGAGCCTGGATAGTAAGGGAAGTGTGACCTTTTCCAGTGAAGGACTGAGACTCATTACATGTATTCATGAGGCATTTACAGAAGCCCATTAGAGCAATCACTTAGGTCTCTTTGTTGTGAGGTCAAAAAAATAGGATGCAAATCAGTTTGGAGTATTTTCTAGGACTGCCTTGAAGAAGGGACCCAGGAATGTAGGTGCCAAAATAAATAAGTAATCGTTCTGTGCCAATCACAATCTAGGAGCAGAAATCATAATAGCTCTTTGAACAGAGAAGAGTTAATATGCAGAAATAAGTAGAATAAAAAAATTGCTAACTCTATTCAATGGAAAGGCAAAACAGAACAAAAACCCTAGGGCACGTTGGAGATGGTAGCTCCTAGATGCTACACCTAGGCTGAGAAGATAATTTGAAGAAGGGTTTTCAAGGGGATAAAAATCAGGCACAGGCAGGCTGGTTCTACCAGTGTTATGTAAATTCCAAATTGGAATTAGCTGCTGCTTCTGCAAAGAACCACAGCTGTCTGTCAGGTGAAGATGGAAGACTGTGGTAACCTAACTCGAACAGGAGGAGGAAACAAATGGGAAGGAACAAGTCCCTTCTTCCCCTCCAGCTCTGTAGTCTTCCTCTAGCACCCCCTTCTGGCACAGTCCTGCAAAACTGACGTGGGGTTTGTAGAGTTCCAGCTCTGGCACTTAATAATTAGATTAAAAAAATATAAGGACAAAAATTTGTGAAATTTATAGAAGACAAGTCTGTGTAAGTGGCAAATTCTTCTGAGACGAGGACCTCAGAAGTTAAAGAGTTAAGAATCTTTCCCCAAATCATAGACCTAAAGTATAACAGAATTATATTACTTCAATCCACTGATTCTTAATCCACGGTAATTTTCACTATATAATATCATCTTACCTAATGCCAATCTAAAGAATTTTAGTGGTGCCCTAAGTATGATAGATATGTTAGGATTTTTCCTTCAAATAAAGCATAAGCTAAATTGGATGTTACCTGCCATGGGCTATTTTCATTTTCATTTAGCCCCATATTCATGGGCCAAAAAAAAAATCTATTAAATAGTGGGCTAATCAACCATTGTGCCCACATGCATCATTGTGATTCAGTCAGTAAAAGTTGACTTAAAGATCTATATTACCAAATGACACTTTCAGGGTACAAAGGCAGGAGGAGAGTTTTCAATGTATTGAACATAACTATCACCTGGTTCTAGACTGTTCCTATGGAGCATGTTCTTGATGAATAAGATGAAAAGGGCATAGTTTCTACAACCATGGAATGCACATGATAATCGAGTCAGCTGCATGATGGATGAAAGTGATCTGCAAAGTATGAAGCTGTTACATGAAGAGCAGCACAAATGCCATGACATGGAGAAGTAGGGCATGAGATTTCTGTGCCTCCTTACACAGGAACTAACTCGTCTCATTTATTTGAATCGTGGACAATGACCATACTAATATTAATACATTTGCCCCCATAATTAGACCCCATAAAGCAACTCCCAAATTTTTAAGAACATTTTTTTCTTAGTTTTAGAATGGTTACTATGATTTCCCAAATAAGCAATAGATTTTCACAGATAGAGGCAGGTTCACACACCAATCCTGGAGTTAGTGTGGGGTGAGCCACTACAGTAGAGAGACCACCATTAATATGCCCTGCCCCAAAGTGTTTCATGGAACAAATTACACTATAGCCAACTTGGTGCTTTTTATATAGAAGAAGAATAAACATAAACTTCTAAGGCCCTGGCAAAGTATAGTGACATACAAGTTCAGAAAAAAAGAAGCTAAAGGAAATAGGAATAGATGAACTGCCAATAAAACCCATTTTATTTTTTATATTATTAATCTTCTTATATGTGCAGGAGATCTAGGAGGTCTGTTAAAAAGTAAATGAAAGGTGGAACATTTGTATTTATATTATGTGTGTATGAAATTATGTATTTATATTGTATGTTTATGTACCTGCATAATGTCATATTCATAGAGATCATTAATCATTATTTATTTGGTACTATCTAAATCACATCAAATAGATATTCTCTCAGTGTAAGATCCAAATTACAACAGTCTTGCTTTTAGCTTCTCTCTTCTCTCTGTTTCTGTCTTTGTCTCTGATCCTTTGTTCTGGGGTTTCATTCAAAATGCACAGCAGCCTGAAGGCAGAGAATGCTGCATTTTGAGAAGTCAGGATGACATTGGGGTCAACCTTGTGCTCATTTCATGACAGCATATCAGATTTGATCCTCTGTTTTCTAGGAATCAGAACAAATGGGTTATATCTGAACCAGAGAATAATCAACAAATTCTGAAGACAACCCAACAGTGTAAGATATGTTGGTGAGTCAAGCTATGCAGAACTTCTATCACATAAAATGTCCATGTTTGTTTCCATCAGTAGGCCTTGAAACTGATGCCAATATAAGGTTATTCACAAATAGATCACGCTGAAGCCTTGGTGATTGCCTTCTTGAGTTCTGCTTTCAATAAGCTCTTAAAAATTTATTTATCACTTGAGCCATTTGGTGATAAATGGAGTTCATTCTCTGCATCCTTTAATTAATTAGTTGGCTTTGTATGCTATTTATAGAGGCAGAAGTATATCCTTCCTCCTTTTGGGAGGTCTCTCGCACACAGCCTTTGAGAAAGCCTTGTTTCATAGCCCTGGGGGGTGCTAGCTGTTGGTAAAGCTATTCAATCTTCAATAGGAAGTGGAAGATCTTTCCAGGCAATCAGGTTTTCCTTTACCCCAAAAGGGAAAGTAAATATCCACTGGATTGTTCTTCTCTGGAAATGTCTTTAGTTTCACTGCAATTTCCATCCAACGCAACACGCATTCTGTCAGGCTATGGTTCAGCCATTAGGTTGCTAATTAAGTTAACAAGTGCTGTGTACAACTTAATTTGGCAACAAGCTATCTTACAGACTGTTCGATAAGAAAAGCAGCATTCTGTAATGATTCTGTTTTTAAGCTTGGAATTAAGCTAAAAACCATAATGATCCCAGTGAAGCAATGTCTGATAAATGTGTTCAAAGTGCAGAAGATGAGAATATACCCTTTTGCACATCAGATACTCAGACCTTTTATTTACAGATTTCCTGTACAGCGTAGCTGGAATAGAGGTAATTACCTGTGTACATTTTTAATTCATCATAATTCAAATTAAATGTGTTTCTCTGCCCAGCTTCCTTCTTGCAGCTGTCATTCTGTACAACTGCAAATTGACTTTTAATAATGTATTTCCATTGCAGTTGACTAATTGTGGACATATTTTATCCTCTTATTATCCTCTGTTGATATTTCCCTTCTCCAGTTTCTAGGAGCTAACAAGGAAACTCATTGGTTCATTTGTTCACTAAAAGTATATGGAGCATCTGCTGTGTCCAGGCACTATAGGGGGCTCTCCAGACTCAGAGGAGAGAAATACGCATACACTGGGCTCTTCATGGAGATTACAAAAGGATAATTTTGTGTTTATTGCATCAAACAAAATAGTTTGAGGAGAAATAAGAGACCAGGGCTTAGGTATATGATGAAAATATATCTAAACTTTATTAACCAAAGAAATAAAATGTAAAAAGCAAATCATCTAATCTCTCTGGTCTTCATTAGTTTATTTGTAAAGTGAAAAGCCTGTCCTATTTTTAAGTCTTTCTCAGCAGATTTATTAAATAACCCAAATTCCTTCATGACCTACCCTCAACCAAATGCTGTTTTCTCAACCTAGAATTCCTGTCTCCTTACCTTCAAAATTTCTGCATATTAGAAGGCTATTCAAAAAAGTATGCAGTCTAGTTAATTGTATTTCACAAACATCCATCTCCTGATTTTGATAATGTGCCATGGTTATGTAAGATGGTACCATCGGGAGAAGCCAGGCAATGAGTACACACCTTCTCTCCATATTATGTTTGGACCTTTTTGTAAGTTTTTATTTCAAAATAAAATGCTTTATAAATTCCCTGGGGGGAAATAAAACCTTACCCAAACTTCACAGCCTACCTCAAAAATTGAAATCAAAACTTAAATTCATCTCTTCCCCCTTCCCCTTTATAGTAATATTCTGACTGCATTGTAGTTAGAATTCCACTTGCCTCTTAATTTTCAACCCTGAGAGAGAGAGCTGCATCATATTTATCTCTGTATCCTCTGCAGACCTTAGAATAGTTGCTTTTCTAACCCAGGTTCATTCAATTAAATCCAACAAGCTCGGCTCAAACAGTGGTTAAAATGTGTTCTTACATCTCTCCTCTCATCAGGGAAGCTCGGCCCTCCATTGGACAGACTCTGTATGCAGAACATGTGTAGCTTACTAAACAGCTCATTTTCTCCAAGTGCCTACCAGGAAAATGTGACTGGCAGCAACATTCACCTGGTTCCCAAGGACCAGCAGAGTTCATTAACAAGGGATGGCAGAATATAGTACATAAATAACGGCACATGATAGAAACAGGGGTTCTGTTGTATAAACATTCAGGTCCTATGATATCCTGTTCTGGATTTCTTTTTCAAATGAAAAAACACTTAAAATAAAGCACACTTTTCTTGAGTTCTGAAGATGCATTCCCTGAAGTTTTGTGAGAACTTGAGTCTCGATATTAAAACATAGCTATATAACATAAGTGGAGATTGACAAGACAAGAATGGGCTCCAAAGGACGTTTCCACCCACCTGTAACTCATAGGAGTTGGCAGCAGTTTGTAGCAGTTGGGATCGGCCAATTGCAGCTACTAAGATAAAGACTGCTCTGTGTATATACCTTATTATATGTTAAATATAGGTCACTAAAATTATTAAAATGCGATTTCAGTAAAATCTCTTGAAATACCAAACAAACTTTAAGTCAACAGGTATCACTATTTGAGAACATAAGTAAGCTATTGGAAGAAACATAATAATAATACCAAGGACAGAATTTTGCAAAAGCTAACACAAATTTAATTGTTTATACTATATGATTTTAGTACTTAGAATGTAAACTTAGAATGTAGTGCTTAGAATGTAAACTCTTACAGTTATTCTTTTCCCCAAAATCCTTGATGAGTATATGGTTTCAGGTCTTATATTTTGATTCATTTTAAGTTGATTTTAGTCTTCTCTTTTGTATAATCTCTTCTGTTCTAAGAATTGTACTAGCTCTCCAAATGAGTTGGGAATTTTTTTTTCTATTATGAAAATATGGAGGAAAAATACACATTGATGTATGCATTTATTGTTTCTGGAATTCCACAGAAAATCTATTACAGTGGTTCCCTTGAGGAAGAGGGATAATGATGTAGAAAACAGGAAGTGATGATGAAGGAGAGGGAGACTCTATTTTCATTATAATTTTCTCATGCTGTTTGGTTTATTTATCATGTCTATATTTTACATTATTTCTCATAGAAAAAATGTTAAAGAATGAAGTCGTCTGTGTACCTCAATTTTCAGTAACTCCTCCCTGCACTTTTATAACAATATGAGAGGCGGCCTCCAGGGTGTGCACACAGAGCCCAAGGGAAACACCTGGGGTGCCTTCCAGTTGAGATTTTGACTATACAGCTCCCATGTCAATCACTCCAAAGGGATGTGTGATGCTTAGCTGCTGAGCACACAGATGCTCACCATCCTGCCCACGGCCCCATGAGACCTGCTCTAGGTGCAGGGAGGGTCCACCTTGCCCAATCCTAGACCAACCAGTACATCACATGAGGCCCTTTGATGACCTTTACCTATCCAACCACAGTGAGTCTCAATACACTTGCTGGGGTGAAGGGTCAAAGAAACTGAAGTGTCTCCTGAGCACAAAGTGAGGCCTGGAGCTGCTCCCCCTTCTCTGCCACCAAAGGGTAGCACACTCTTGGGAAGACTCAGGACCCAGGAGATGTGCAGAAAGTAGGCTCAGGCAGAACAACTGAACTTTCCCAATAAAACCATCCCCGAAACTCCAGGACTATTCATTCCATTACCTGAACAAACAAGCCTATTTTCTGTGTAAGTCAGCATGAATTGGGTCTTATTGTACTTGCTATAAAATGTTTCTTAACTGGCAGCAGAGAAATATGCCACTCAGTTTCCAACTCTGGAAGAAAAAAAAAAAAGTAGAAACAAGGCAGCACTTGCACTCTCAGTGAAAAGAAATACTGAAGACAAATCAGCGGTCTATATTCTAGAAAATATGCCTTTCAAATTCGTGTATCACTTTAATCATCAGACCTATGTTGTCAACTCTGGAGACAATTGGTCTCCTAAGTGGCAGAGACAGCAGAGCCAGGTTGAAACTTCACAAGTTCTACTGTAATTTTAACCCCTCCACTGGTGACTTTGGGATTCACTGAACATTTTTGGAACTTAGTTTCCACAATTAGACCATGGGTACAATCTTTGTCTCCTAGCAGGGTTTTTGTAAGGGTTACATGAGAGAAGAAGTGTTAGGCATAGAATAAGTGTTTAATAAGTCACAGAGCAGTGTGGTATTTTTCTTATTAACAGAAGTACTGTGTTTTCTATCACATGGCTGTACCCAAGATTTACTACCCTGGGGCATCTTTTTTAAAGAATTAAACTCAATTTTGTTCCTTTTCCATGTCTTCTTCCCCTTCCAGAATAGAGAGAAACCTGAAAGTTGTGCCTGACACACTTACCAATCCTTGAGGTCACTGGCTGTGCCCTCTAACTCCTACCTGTATTGCCTAGGCTTTAGGCCTCCGTGTCCCTCTGCTCTGGTCTCTGCCTGCACATCTGCCACCAGGCATCTCTGAGCCCCTGTGGCCTTCCTGGGGCTGATGCAGGCAACCAGACTATTTTCTTCCTCTGGGCGGGTACAGGCACCCTACTCCTGTGCTGCTCATCTGCTGGACCTCACAGCACATGGTGTCATCTCCCTTCCCAGTGTTCTTGGAAGTCCCACCTTTGCCAAGTCTTGCATCTGGTCCCACAGCCAGATGCTGACCTGACCCTTCTTCCCACACCTATGTGGATTAATTCCCCTCCACAGGGGATGAAACCCAAACCTGTACTCCAAGTTTCAATTCGTGAAATACCAATATGTAATCTTAACAAAAGAAGCTTATCTTAGTCTCAGTCACTAAAACAGCTCTGGGAAGTATTTCTCTATTTGTGTATTTTCATTATGTATTACAGCTTTCTCCTATAATATAGTATGTGGATATAAAGTAGTGGGTATAAATGTGGTCCAATTTATTTTTCGTGCAATAAATATGGATTTAATGTTTTATTATAAATTGCTGCTAGTGTAAAAATTTACTTCTTCTAATAGCATACTTTATTATTTTTGAAGTTGCCAAGGTGATCTTTTATTATTTTATGTAGTTGATAACTTTATTTCGCAATTGACAGAAATAATTTTCAGACTAGGGTATGCCTTCTCCACAAAGCAAATAAATAGTATTTTCATGTGAGTAAAGAGAAAGAATAGGCCTCAAATAAAAGTAGAATAATATAAAGGACCATGATTCAATTTTATAGTCTTTCTGTCTATGATACAACGTTTGACTTGTAACCTTCCTTTTACGTTCACCATCTGCATACTGCTGCGGTACAGGAAATGGGAGATGAGTCCAGGTCGTTTGGATCTATAATATTAAGTATGAACATAACATCTAAATAGAATGAGCCTGGTCTGGAGCAGTGGACTAGAAGTCATATAATTTCTATCTCCCAGTCACCATTCATTTGTTATGTCCTTGAACAAATCATTTAACCTTCCTATGCCTCTGACTTCTCAATGAAATAAGATAATACCCACTCCTATCACAGGCATTTGCAGAAAAAAAAAAGAAAAAAATAGAACTATATGGCTTTTATATAAAAGGGCTTTGGAAAAATAATTTCTGGGCAGTAATTTGAAAACAAGCCAAATCTACCTCCATACCATCTTTATATGTGCAGATTCCTTGTTAACTTCAAGGGAGGGTGACAGACACATAACTCCAGCTGGGAGCCCAGACTAATATAATAATAACAACATCTATCAAGCACTTACTATGTGTCAGGCACTGCTCTAAGTGCTTTACATATATTACCTCTATTAATCCTCACACTAACTATATGAGGCAGGCACTCTTGTTAGCCCATTGAGGTTAAATAGATGGTCCAAGGTGTTACAAGTGACTCAGGGTGGAGCCATGTTTAACTCTAGTGGTGCTGTCTGTAACATTTGGCACTAGCCACCCCTGGGCACATCCACCCACACTCTGCTATAATGTCTCCCAGGATTAGACACGCCTGGACTCACCTGGGGCTAACATCTGGATGGGTTCTGTTTATCCTAAGGGAAGACATGAACAAGGAACACAGATTTGGATCAAAACTGATGAGGTTGGAAGAAAATGAGGATGTTTTTCTAACAGTCTGATACTTGTAACTTGGCAGGTTCTCTGGACAGACCAGTACCTCTACGGATGGCTATTTGGTACCTACTATTCTTGGCCCTGTTGTTGCCACTGAAGATTAGTCAATGAAGAGGAAAGAGTTCCCATCTTGTAACTTGGAAGTATGATTTTTTAAAAAATTTTTTAAATTTGTTTTAATTAGTTACACATGACAGTACAATGATCTTGACATATCATACATTTGAATCGGGTGGGGTATAATTTCTCATTTTTCTGAGTGTACAGGTTGCAGAATCACATTGGTCATGCAGTCACATATATAGCCACAGCAATAATAATGTCTATTTTATTCTGCTGTCCTTCCTATCCCCTCTTCCCCTCCCCTACCCTCCCATCACTTCTCTCTACCCAATCTAATGTGACACAGTTTTTTTTTCAGTATGAATTTTTTAAAAAGACTATAGCTAGTATTTAAAAGAAACTTGAAAATTATTTTACTCAAGAATGATTTATTGATGCTCATTGTGTCCAGGTGTTTTGTCAGGCACTAGTAACACAGGAATTTATCCAACAGATATTTTTAGAGCATCTACTGTATATGAGGTGGTTTGCTGAGGGCTGGGGGTTTCTGGTCAACAGGACAGATTCGCTTCCTGCCCTCACGGAGCTCCCATGCTGGCAGAGAGGACAGACGTTTAAAAGATAATTGCACAACAAAATATACACTGAAAAGAGTGAAAACTCCTATAAAAAGATTATAAAATCTATAATTATAAGAGCTCTTATAAAAGCTAATATTATTGGAACTAATAGTATTGGAACCTAGTCAGGGCAAGAGAAATTTCTTTGAAAAATTAACATTTGATCAGATTCTAAGAGATGAATAGAAATTAACCAAGCAAAACAGGAGGGAAATAACTTTCCAAGCAAAAGCAAGAGATGAGAAAGAGGAAACGCATGTGAGAAACAAAGTATGGGGAGTGCAGAAAGCAAAGGCAATCTCTTGGGTAGGGGAGCTGAGAGGGAATTGATACTCAAGACGAAAGGGACTCCAGGAGACAAAGTGGCATGACCAAAAAGAGTGATAAGTGATACATTATTATTACTGTGTGAATATATGTGACTGCATGACCAATGTGATTCTGCAACCTGTATACTCAGAAAAATGAGATATTGTATCCCATGTGGTTCAAATGTATGATTTGTCAAAAATAAATAAATAAAGCTGAGAAAACTACTCAGCTACAAAAAAAAAAAAAAATACAGATAAGTCTCTTCCCTCAAAGAGGCAACATTCTGGGGGGAAAACAGGTATTTTCAAATATGACTGGGAGACACAAGTTGGCATAAAAATTTTGTTGGGCAGGTGGGGAATATCTCTAAATTTAAATACATTTATATCTAGCCACCAACCCCTCATGCTCCATAGAAATCCCAGAGTATAAAAAATGATATTAATATTATTGAAAATTAGTGTAGTCCAATGTCTATCAAAAGGGTAGAAAACTAATACAAAATAGTATAGCCATAAAATGAGTTACTATGCAGCCATTTAAAAATAATGGGGTTATGGCTCAGCGGTCAAGCACTCTCCTGGCACGTGCGGGGTGTGGGTTCCATCCTCAGCACCACATAAAAATAAAATAAAGGTATTGTGTCCAACTACAACTAAAGCAAAATATTTTAAAAAATTAATGAGATAAATATGAATTCATTACCATATAAAGATGTTTATAAAATGAAACAGTGAAGTTCAGAGTAAAAGTAAAGTTTTATCCTGATTTTCTTAAACTAAATCTCTCTATATATGAATACATATATATTTTGACAGGGGCTTCATACTTCAAACACTCCTATCTTCCTAGATTTTATCATAATGATTACTTATTAAAATGTAATAATTAGAATGATAAATAAATAAAAGATAATTTTAAGGAGTACACACTTTTTTTTGGTAGACACATTTTTATAATTAAAGGACAGAAAAACAGATAACAAGATAGATGGACAATGTCAGAAGCTCATTAATATCAGTCAGCACACTCCTCTGCTTTAAATGAACGTGACATATTCAGTTTTACACAGGAAGGGAACAAATTCCTCTTCCAAAATTTCACATAATGTATTATTGTTTATTTAATGGTATTTATTACCAATATAATAGGAAATATTTGCAAGTAGCAATGTTTCTATTTGTGCCATACACCCTAGGCCTCAGAACAATGAATGGCTTATTGTAAGCAACCAAAAAAATAATAATTGCTGATTCACAAGGCTATGATAAAAGCTGATTCTAATCTCTTAAACTCAGAAAATCAACCTAGGAAATAGAGGCCATTGTGAGGCAGGCAAGCCCTTGTCCAAACCGCAGATTTGCCACCTAAAGGGAACGTTCCAACAGACTGCTAACAAAAATGGTCATATGGGCTACTCATTCTCATCTCTGCACGGGTGTTTCTGCAGACACCACAGACTCCCTTTAAGGGTACTGTCACAGCTGACTAGGATCTCATCAAGGACCTTTAATGTCCATTAAAATCATTTTAGATGCTCTCAGCTGAAGCTAGCAAACTGTCATTTAATTATGCAGGATTTCTGATTGCTCATCATCAACCCCATTCTCATTCAGCTCTTCACCCCTGTGTGTCTCCTCTATGGAGAGTTCCCATTAATCTGAATCGTGGCTTTTGTCAAGGAAGATGTGAGTGGGCACAGTGAGGGAGAAGAGGATGAGTCAGAGCATGAAAAAAATTAGACAGTGAGTAGGTCTTTTCTCCAAAATTCCTATAATGTTGCCTCATTCACCACCTTGCTTATCTGATAGCCATTTAAAATTTTTTAAATCTCACTTTTTAAACTAAAAACCAATGTGAATACATTTCAGATGAATGAGACTTATAAAAGAGTTATATGTTTTCAGATTAAAAAGTAACGTCCCATTGACCACTGATTAAATGGGATTTAGAGACACATTGAAAAACAATTTAATAGTATTCCTTGCATAGAATAGAATGAAAGTTATTTTATCACGTTTTCATAGGAAATATGCCTTATGTTTTGACATGAAGGATAGCAACTTTAGAACAATAACGCAAGCTACTCTCTAGAGATAACCTTGAATTATAGGATTTAAGAATTCTCTAACAATGCCAAATGAAAGCTTTCAGGCTAATATTCAGCCATTCTTAGTTCGGTATTTCAGATTCTATGAGGATTCTAAATTTCAACCATTTTAACTTATTGAGATTAAATAATTCAAAAAGAAAAATATATGCAGGTTATTCTTTTAAACACTTGTGTCCCTGCACCCTTTCACCAATTTGTACTTCAGATTGGAAAACAATGCAAATGAATCCTCCTTTTTCTCTTTCTGTGATATAGTGTATGCCCCCCTCCCCACTGTAAAACAATTAAGGACAACTATGGACAAACCAATTGAGATAGCTTTTCAAGGGAAATCCATTAATTCTGTTTGCAGTACAGTTTCATTGGAAGTCATTGACAGTTGATATTTGACAACCTGAAAGCATTTCCAGATTTAGAGCAGGTGCAGATTCCAATAGGCGTACTCCTCCCACAGAACAACAAAGCCCTCCTTGATGTGATTACACTTATTATTCTGTGATTGCTACTGATCAGGGATACATTCAGTTATTTTTAAAAAGTGCTGTAGAATTACCCTTGGATTATGTATAAAATTGTTGGGGGGAAAGGGAAAGACACAAGAAAAGGCTCTCAAGTATTTTCAGTTGATAGAGGCTGAATGACAGCTCCAGGTGGAATTCTATACAACAGAGGACCCTGATTAATATATTGTGCTTGTTTAAAAGAAAATAAGGTCATGGAATATAGCAAAGTATTTTTGAAGATGTTTGAAGAAAGTATAAATTAGTGTAATATATGAGGCCCTCATTGTCTGAACATGTATCATTTACGGGGTAAGTTGCCAATAGAGAGGACCCTGGTAGGGGCAATTTTGGACACTGACTTTCTCTCTCTCTCTCTCTCTCTCTCTCTCTCTATATATATATATATATATATATATATATATACACACACACACACACACACATATATATATATATATATATATATATATATATACATACATATATACATATAACTGTACATAACTATATATATTCAGTTAGCCACATAGAAAAGTAGACTGACCTTCAGTATTAGTGTCAGTTCAGGATGAAGGAGTAGAAATGTCAGGCAATGTGTGGGAAATTAAGATCTATCAATAGGGCATTTGTAAGATAGAAAAAACATATTAGTGTACTTTAGAAGAAAATTTGAGGTATTTGACCAGGATCAGATCCCTGGATTACAGGATAAAACACGTAAAATTTGACAGGCCATAGGAGACAGAAGGAAGACATAAACTCCCAATAAAGAATGCTTAAAATCCAAAATAATTCTCACTGCCAAGGGCTATTCTCTATGGATTTCTTTTCTAAGTCTCCTGAATCTCAAGCTGGTGGTAACTTTCATTTTAATGAAAGAAATAGCTCTCTGAGCACAACATCTACATCAGTAGTTTCCAAACTTGTCTACATATTAGAATCATATTGATGCCCAGGTCTCATCAACAGATTTCAGATTCAGTTGGCCAAGAACTAGGACAACGTTAATCTTCTTCTCCTGCTCTTCCTCCCTGCTCTGTTCTTTGTTGCTCTCCTTATATCAAAGAAGACAGTTGGCATTTGTTTTTTAGGGATTGGCTGGCTTCACTTAGCATAATCTGCTCTAACATTAAACAGGGACGAGAGGTGGGAGGGAAAGGGAGAGAGAAGGGAAATTGCATGAAAATGGACGGAGACCCTCAGGGTTATACAAAATTACATATAAGAGGATGTGAGGGGAAAGGGAACAAAAAACAAGGGAGAGAAATGAATGACAGTAGAGGGGGTAGAGAGAGAAGAGGGGAGGGGAGGGGAGGGGAGGGGGGATAGTAGAGGATAGGAAAGGCAGCAGAACACATCAGACACTAGTATGGCAATATGTAAAAACGTGGATGTGTAACCAATGTGATTCTGCAATCTGTATACGGGGTAAAAATGGGAGTTCATAACCCACTTGAATCAAATGTATGAAATATGATATATCAAGAGCTTTGTAATGTTTTGAACAACCAAAAATAAAAAAAAGACTTGGAATCAGAAGCAACCTGAAAAAAAAAAAAAAAAAAAAAAACTAGGACAACAAGCAACAAATTTTCTTAAAAAGATGTTTAACTAGGATTGGAAAAGAGTCATTTATATATAGTCTGGTACTCTGGAAAAAAAATTGTGTGTGTGTTTTATTGAAATTTATATTTATACATTATTTTTATATGTAAAGATATACATATAAAATGTCCACATAAACAGTTTTAAAAACCTTCTGAAAACATACACACATAATAATGAATATGTCACAAAATGTACAAATGGGTAAACCAAGTGCTCCTGTTACTTTTTAAATAGTTGAAAACAAGAGTAGAGAATGTATTGAGAAATCCTGTGGAAAGTGATAACTATGGAAATTAAGGTTCTCATATTTTACTGTACTAAAATAACATTGCACGAATTAGAAAAGGAGACAATAATGAACCTATAGAGAAGCAATGAACATTAGACACTTTTCAGTTTGGGTCTCATTTCTGGATCTCATAACCTTGTCTTTATGTGATTCAGGATCTCTAAGCAAAGATGTATATCAAGTGCTTGAGATGCATGATGTAGGGTATGAAATGCAATTTTATTTTAAATAACTGCGTTAAATATGTTTCTATGATACCTAGACTCAACTTTTTAAAATAAAAGTGAAAAGGTGCCATTCTATCAAGGAGGTTGTGCTTGTGTGGTAACAGGAGATACAATGAACTTTCTGTACTTCCTATTCAATTTTGCTGTGAACCCAAGACTTCTCTAAAAATATTCAAAAAACTAATAATAAAGGTGGTGCAAAAAAGTCAAAAGTCAATTTATAGAAGAAGATGCACTATGTTACTTGACTCTACAGCCAATGTCCAACCTTTATTGACTAATTAGCTGTGTTTTGTCCTTCTTCTCCTTGGTTCTCCTTCCTTGGATTCTGCTTCTTTGTTAGTATCATTAGAAGCCTAAAAAATAAGCATGAAATTGGCTATAAAGCCGATTACTCTCTTCTTATTTCCAGAACTCGGGAGAACAAGAATAATTTCAAGAATTGTAGGGGAGGATAAGAAGTGGAAAGCCCTTGAGTGAGGGGCAGTTCATTTTCTTTTATTTTATTCATGTAGCGTTACCTGAAACAACAATTTACATTAGGTGAACGTCATCAGCTTGCCAGATGATGTCACACAGTGATCTGGAGAACTATGCTCTTGGCCATCAACCTGTTGCAAATAGTGGAGTCTGCATTATTCTCCTCTTCAACCTGTTGTGTATTTATAACACCTTATCTTTGCAAATGGCTCCTCTCTTTCACATTTATGAGCATAACACAAACCAATATATATTATGGTACTTTGAGGGCAACACACTAGGTGTTTGACCTTGAAGTGTCCCTACAGCCTAGAGATTTTATGTAGTATATTTGGATAGACATTTAGTGGGAATATGACATTATCCACAGGGAAGAGTTGGGCCAGAAGGCAACAGTCAGACCTCTACTCTGAAAAAGGGAAGCTATTGCCTAAGCAGAGTGAATTAGCATTATTCTCCAACCAACTGCAGGATCAATTAAATGAAGTCCAATTAAGTCTCTTTTTGCATTTTCTACTAGGATATCAGTTGAATAAGATTGTGTAAATGGACTTTGTAACTCAGGGCTTTCAATAATAGTCTTAGCCAAGAATGGCATATTCTTTGAAGCACAGTGCATATGCTTTTTGAAATGAGCTATAAATGCACATGCACAAACACTTCCCATGAAAATATACACAGGCGTAATTAATATATAGGTTTGGTGTCAGCTTAGACTCTTTTCAATAATGCTTCCTACCAGGGTATTTTCAATGCTCACAGTAGGTGAAGCCAGGGTAGGTTTCAAGCCATTCTTCCCCAAAACTACACTAATAATAATAATGATAATAGTATTAAACACTATGTACTAGGCACTATTCCAAATTCTAAGTATTCTACATGCTTCTACTTATTTAATTTTCACTTTGGTTCTCCATTTTACAGATGAGAAAACAGGCATGTTCTCTAAACCAATGACCATCATTGGTTAGCAACTCTTCTCCACATTGTCTTTTGACTAATGAGAGTGTTTGCATTTTTTTCTAACAATCTGTTGTTGTTGGGTTTCTTTCTTTCTTTCTTTCTTTCTTTTTTTTTTTTTTTGGCTTAGACTATGAAAAGCCCAAGATCTTACAACACAAAAAATAATTTTCTCCTAACGCAATTGCTTCTTCCCTAGATCCAAACTTCTATTTTGAAACTCAAGGCTACACAACAATGATGACTTACTTTCATTTTGCAATTTTTTAGAAAAGCCTGGAAATAGGGCATGTGAAAGTGCTCTTGGCACCCAGGGCAGGTAGAAGGGTAGGAGTAAAAATAATTTCAGGGAGAAAATATCAGTTGATTTCAGAGACTTGCTCAAAATCTTTCTTCCGTGTCCTGGATTCATATTTCTAAATTCTAAAAAGATAACTTTACCCAAAAGTCTTGCCGGTAACTCTAATTTAAATTACTCAGATAAATATTTATCTCCAACATTCATTGCTAATTATTTGTATTCTCTATATAAATGAACAAAGCTCTGAGAACTATCAAGGTACCCAGGCAGAAGATGGAAGAATCTCAACCCTGTTTTCTCTTGCCCCGCCTCACTTTTCATCTCCAATCCCTGTGGAATCAACTGCAAGAGTAACTCCACCATCCTCCAGCTCCAGTTCCAGTGACACCACTTGGGGTCTCATCCCCCTCTAAACTATCACCACAGACCATGAAGGCCTACCTGCAGGTAGGCTAACAAAGATCCCAGTAACATCTGTCCACAGTCCTTCTCCTGGATCTTCAGTTCTGAAGCACTATTCACTCTGCTGGGCAGCAGCTGGGGAAGGCTGACCATTTCCTCAGAGTACAGTTCACATTCCATAGGAAAATTGATTTCTTTGCATGTTGGTTTTTGCCACATTCTTTCTGTATTTTACTGTATATCCTACAATCCAGACATAACATGCTCCGACATATTTAGTTGCCATTAATATTCATTTTTTATTGAGAACCTCAAATCATTTCTTTTCATATAGTACAGTGGTGTCTCTGTGAATAGGGATAAAAAGAAAGTGTGGGAATTTTAACTGTATTTAAACTTTTTCTCTAACTTGTTGATTTTATTTTATTAAGTCAGAATTCACACACCATAACATAACTTCATCCTTTCTCAGGATGCCATTCAATGCTTTTCAGCATATTCACAAAGTCATGCAATCATTACCATGATCTAATTCTAGAATGTTTTCATCACTCTAAAAAAGAAAAGTACTTGTTAGTAGTTACTCCCTATTCCTCCTTCCCCTAGACTCTGGCAAGCACTAATCAATTTTCTGTCTCTGTGGGTTTGCCTTTTCTAGATTTTATTATACAATGCATCATGTTTTCAAGGTTCATCCATATCAGAACATATATCAGTATTTCATTCCTTTGTGACTGAATAACATTTCATTATATAGATATTGCATATTTTGTTATTCATTTATCAAGTAACATGACTTGCACATTTGTACTTTTTATCTATTATCAACAATGCTACTATGAACATTCATATACAAGCTTTTGTGTGGACATATGTTTTTAATACTCATGGGGCATAAACTAGGAGTGGAATTGCTGGGTTTTATGCTAACTTTTTTTTAGGTTAAACTTTTGAGTAACTGCCAAACTGTATTCAAAAGTGGCTGCATCATTTTCCATTCCTATCAGCAACATATCCTTAGTGCTTTCATTTTAGCCATTATGATTGGAATGAAGTAGAATCTCACTGGTATTTTGAGTTTCAGTAATGACTAATGATATTGAGCTCCTTCTCATGTGCTTACTGCCATTTGTATATCTTCATTGGAAAAATGTTTATTCAGATCCTTTACCCATTATTTTAATTGGTCCATTAATCTTTGCTATTTTTTGATATCATGGTGCTTGTCAAATCCATTCTTGTACTTCACTACCCAGAAAAATCCTCCCCTTCATATAAAGTTACATATTGTATAAGATCTTCTCTCATTTATCATGACAATTATTATTTCTTTCATGGTTATGCATCTTGTATCAATTTTCCTAGCTCTACAGCTGAATTTAGTGACAACTGGCATAAATTTGGGAGGCTACACATTTTATCTCTATCTTCCTAGCCCTGTGACTTTGATCTAGTTGCTTAGACAATCAAGGTGTTAATTTCCTTGTCAAAAAGTATACTTAATAGAAACTTAGCATATGGGCTTGCTCTGAGGAAAGAAAATGTGATAATATATTTGATTCATTCCTTGACATACAGTAAACATTCAATATATGGCTCATTGGTTCAGGTCTTCCATAACTTGGACACCAATATAGGATTGGGGAATAGCTTGTGAAGTAAAAAGGAGAAGGATCAGGAGATGACTGGGAGAACCTTCAGATAAAACAAGAGCCCTAGAACATGTGAAGGGAAATAAAGTCAGCGAGGACAACTCTGATGCACCCCAAATCTACAAAAATAATTCAACCCAGGTGAACGTGTTTGAGCTGTCATTAATTTTTGTTGGGGGGGGGGGCATTGAACTCAGGGACACTCAACCACTGAGCCACATTCCAAGGCCTATTTTGTATTTTATTTAGAGACAGGGTCTCACTGAGTTGCTTAGTGCCTTGCTTTTGCTGAGGCTGGCTTTGAACTCTCAATCCTCCTGCCTCATCTTCCTGAGCCACTGGGATTACAGGCGTGCACCACCACACCTGGCGAGCTCTCATTTATTTGAAGGCAAACAATGGCTCAATGTTTCAGAGAAAAGACTGATTGTAATTTCCCATCCCCGGATGTCCTCACCACTGCATACAAGTTCAAGAGAAACCACTAAGAGTTAACATGAATGGTTTTCCTTTCACTGAAAAATTAGCCAAATGAAGACAATTAGTGATTTCATAAGTGACCTTATGAGAATAATAGAACACTCATCTGAGAACTCAGGTAGTGGCCAAGTTAGGCCTGAACAAACCTTCAAAATCACTCAACAGAGAAGATCATTTGTACTAAATTTGTGTGTCCCCCATGAAAACAGTGGGCCTTCCCCCATTTCTAATTTTTTATAACTTATTTCATAGTAACCCTTATTTATCATCATATGGTTATAGAATTTTAAGTTGTCAAGTTGATACATACAGAGATTGTTTGGTGATATTCTGGACAATGCACAGCTTGACAAGCAGAGTGAGAGCAGAATCCACCCTCCTCCACACATGTTATTTTCTCAGTGAATAAGGTCATTCCAATTAATATAGAAATGTTGAGATAGAAGTCAGCTAAAGAAAGAAGAACACTTTGAGAGTATGTGAACAACCTTATTACTCTAACTAAAACAGATCCTTTTATTTACTTGTTCTTGTCATTTTTTTTTCCTGAATCATTGCCATATTCAGAACTCATTAATCAGCATCAATGTATTATTACCTAATAATAATAGAAGGAAGTCTAACCATTATACTTTCAAGGATCAGAATAATTCAACACTCAGTTTCTATAATTGGATCACTGATACTAAGAAGAGTAGTCTTCAATGTTTTATGATTATAATATACTTTAATTGAAATGATTCCTTACAACTAATTATGTCACAGTGTTTATTGTTCATGTGTCACTATGCAGCTCTAAAAACCACATTGCCAAAAAACCCTTTAGATATCACTTTTTTTAAGTAAAAGAACACATAAATAAAACAATATCTAACTTTGAGTACTACAAACATTAGAATTAGTTTGTATTTTACCTAGACAAAAGAGAGAAGCTATATCAACTAATATAAAGCTGAGTAGCAAAATTTACTATTATTACATATTAATGTTAAATGTTTAATCTGGTAGTAGTACAATTTTTTAAATCTAGAAAAACAAAGAGTAGTTCATATCTCAGGCAGATATATTCCATCTTTAAAAGAAAAATGAAGTAAAATAGCAGATACTGTTTTCTATAGCAAAAACATAAGTGATGTCTTCAACTTCTCTATGCCAATGGCAATTTGGGGGGCTATAATGTAAACATGAGTTCTATGAAGATATGTGGCAAGTTTCATTAAAATGTGTGTGTCAGTGGCATAGCAAAATGACAAAATGTTACAAAACAATATGAAAGTGTACCTCAATAATTATAACATAACTACTGTTTTATAGTAATGCTCTCACCTCTGGGAAATTTATATTAAGAAAGTAATTATACAAAAAATATAGTTGCACAAAGATGCCAACTGCAGTGTTATCTACAATGAAGAAATGTTGAAGTAAATTGAAATGTTGTACAACAGATGAACAGTTTAATCAATGCTTGCACAGAAACTTGCTTAATGCAATATTATTTATTCATTATAATTATAATTATAAAATCTGTGGGAAAACAAAATTTTAATTATCTAATGCTTAGTAAAAATGAAAAATGCCCCATAGGTTTATAGTGATGTTAACATTTTTTTAAAATATCTCGAGAAATTATGAAGAGGACTCTGTAGAAATAGTACATTGAATTAAGGCACTGAGATTAATGTCCCTTTAATTTTTGCCCAAAACAATCCTCCGTGTTTTCTGAGTTGTCAAAAGTAAAGAAAAATATCTGTGGGTCTAAACTATGGAGAAAGGTAAAATTAATTTAAAATAAGAATTTCATAATTTAGACCAGACTAGGAATGCACAGATAGCAAAATGGAACAGAAGCCTGCTGCACATTCTCACCTATTGAGAAGGCTGCTTGGGGGCATCACTATGTTCTTTGAAAAAAATCATAGATAGTAATTTTTAACTTGGAACATCATATTTTGCCATGAAAACTGTTCAATTGCCAGTACATCACTGAAGTGTGGCTCTGGATGTTTGATGGACCATTATCTTTCACACAATTTACCCTAAACTTACCTCCTTCTATGGGCTTTATCAAATGTGAGTAGAAGGCATCCTTCCATTTCTTGTCAGGCTCCAAGTATGAATCATTACTAACACTGCAGCAAATACCTAAAGGCCACTGAGAGTTTATAGTTACAATAAAATGTTGTATCTAATGTAGAATCCTAGCACTTTCTGGCGTCCCTCTACTACTAAAGTGATAATTGCACCATTGGGTTGTTTTATGAAGCATTTGTTCACCCCTCGAGTAGATAAACTGGAAGAATGAAAGTTGAAAGTTCCATCCTGATGGCAGTATAGGGTTATTGTTTAGGAAAGAGTGCCAAAGAGTACATGATAAAATGCTTTGCATACGTATTATTTTCTTCTACTGCTTTCATTTCCTGCTAAAATAAAAACTAAAGTAAAATGTCTGTGAAGTTAATGTTGGTCAAAAGCACACAAGAAAGAGTATGAGAAGAAATTTCCAGTTGAAAAATGGGTCCCACGTAAGTTTTAAGGTAGCAAACGTACAGCTTCTTTGTAATTGATTATGTGTATCAAATTTAACTATGTTAACTGAAAGGATCACCTTTCCTGAGTGCTCCTTAGAGTAAGTGGCAGCCAAATGGAACACGTGCACCAAACATGTGTCATCATTTTGAGTCTTTAATGTTGTTAAAATTTCACATGAATTGTCTCTTCACTAAACACTTTCACAACACTAAGCTGGAAATTTTAGGAAAAAATAACATGTTGAGGATAGTATGTAAGTCAGAATTAGTTTTTGAATTTTTTTTTTTTTTTACTTTGGAATTACTTCAAAAAAAGAAAATTTGTAAAGAAAGTACAGAGAATTTCCATACATCCTTCATCCAATTTCTCCTATTGCCAATATTTTTTCATAATACATTTCTCAAACCTGAGAGACCAAAATCAAGACATCATTATTAACTAAACTTCAGACTTTGGATTTCACCTGATTTTGCAATAAAGCTATTCTTCTGTTTCAGGAACTGATCCAACACCACGTTGTATTTAGCCTAATTACTTTTTGAAAGAAAAAGAGGTGCACATAGCTTATTTAAGTGCACAATATAATCATCATTTTTCCTGCTTCATTTTACATCTTCTCAACTGAGCCTATACATAGTACAAAATATTAATAGCAAAATGAAAAAACAGGGTAACATCCAATTTGTTTACTTTTTTATGAAATGAGATACTGTCCAAAGAAATTAGATATAATTTAATCACCATTTTATCAAAACGGCTAAGTCTCTGCCTACAGCATTAGCTGGCATATCCTGTTGTCTCCCTAATGAGCAATTCTACCCCCTGCATTTTCAAAAAAATAATAAAATAAAACATGCTCTACATTATATTTGTTCCAGCGTGGGAGAGATTGTTGGATTTTCCTCATCTAGAGAGAAAGCACTGATGTCCTATTAGCCTACTTTTTAAAAATTAGACTTTTATAGATATATAAAGTAGTTGGGTTCATCTGGACAAACTCATACATGCATGGAATTCAATTTCAGTTCATGATACCCCCTTTTCCCCACCCCTTTTCTTTCCCATCCTCCCTCCTCCCTCCCGTATTCCTTTCTTTACTATACTAGACCTCCTTTTGCTCGTCTATTCATTTAAATTAGATTAGCTCTTTCAACTGTACAGTGAAGTTCCCTGTGGTATATTTATATATGCACACAATATGACTTTTAAACAATTCATTCTGCATTGCTTCTCCTTACCCATCCACTCTGCCTCTCCATCTCCTTCATGTTTAACTTCGCTAACAACACTGCTGGTGGAAGGGGGCTTCCTGAGGTCTCATTGCTGCTGCAGGGAAGTACTGTGGGATGATTCGCTGTTCAGGTCTCTGATTGCCTTTCAGAGAACACAGCAGCTTGGCCTCTGAGCACAGGTCCAGCTGGACTTCTTCCTGATTCGCAGCTCTCCAGTCCCTTATTCCTAGGTCTTACTTCAGACCCTCGGAGCCATTTCCTCAGGGTAGTAGGCATTAAAGAGCACTGCCTCTGGGTTTTTCTGCTTTACCTTCCTTGCCCTAACCACAGGAGGTGGGTGCTTACTTTCTTTACCAACACTCAAAAACAAGAACATAAAAAAGGAAAAACACTACTGACCCCACATATTCTGCTGTCTCAAATTGAAGCTTAATGCCTCACATGGGACCATGTATTCAAATCCTAGTTCAGTTTGGGAAGGAGGCTAAATGATGCTGCCCTTTAGACTCATAAAAACCTGGTTATCTTCTCCTTCATCTAAGCCTGAGAGTGGGGAGCAGAGGCTAAGGAATGACTTCCTGGACTCACAAGTAAGGCAGTGTCTCTACTCCTAAGCCAGAGATAACAAACTGCAACCTGTACACTCAGAAAAGTGAGAGATTATATCCCATCTGATTCAAATGTATGATATATCAAAGTCATTGTACTGTCATGTATAACTAATTAAAACAAATTAAAAAAATTAAAAACAAACAAACTTTTAACAGAACCACATTATACATTTAGTAAAATTAAAAGGGAGAGCATAAAATTCAACAACATCTGTATGCTCAAAAAAAAGGAAAATGTCATTGTTTTTTGTTTTTCTCTTATTTAAATAAAAGCTCTGAAAAAGTTATTTTAGTGTAGTATGTATTGTCAAACTTTGGAAAACAGAAAAAATGAAAAAAAAAGGTTAAAATCACTCAAAGACATGAACAACCAGTGAATATTGTTTCTTTATGTGGTGATATACCTTTCTAATTAATATGCTCAATGACATAGTGGAAATCAGAATATATGCACCATTTCTATGGTTGGCATTTTTAAATGCCAGTATTAAAATATAAATTTGCATATCATATAATTCACCCACTTTAAGTGGACGATTAATAGTTTTCATTATTTTACAGTGTTGTATAACATCATCATAATCAAACATTAGAATGTTTTCATAATCTCAAAGGGAGCCCTGGGCCCAAGAACAGCTGTTCTTCTTTACTTCCTCCCCAGGTGCTCTGCCCCAGGGCCCCCATGCTGCTAAACTACTTTCTGCCTCTAGGTCTTTGCCTGTTCTGAATATTTTCTGTGAAAGTGGTCATACAATATGTGGCCTTTTTGTGTGGCTTCTTTCACTTAGCACAATGTTTTTGAGGTTCACCCATGGCACAGCATGTATCAGTATTTCCTTCCTTTTATAGTTAAAAAACATCTCATTGTAGGTTAAGTCAACTTTTCATAATCCATTCATAAACTGAATGCAATTTGGGTTGCTTGCACTTTTGGGGCTATTATGAATAATGCTGCTATGAGCATTCACGTATGAGGTTTTGAATGGCTGTGTTTTCATTTTTCTTGGGTACATATCTAGGAGTAGAAATGCTGGGTCATATGATAACTTTTTGTTTAACATTTTGAAGAACTGTTGGACTGCTTTCAAAACCATCTGCAAACTTCCACATTCTCACCAATAATATTGAAGTTTCCTATTTCTCCACATTCTTGATAACACTTGCTTTTTATTTTATTAGAGTCATTCTTGTATTTGTAAAGTGGGATCTTATTGGAATTTTGAGTTGCAGTTCCCTAATGATAATGTTGTTGAGCATTTTTTCAAGTGCTCGGAGGCCATTTGTGTGTCTTCTTCAAAGAAATAGCAACTCAAATAATTTGCCCATTTGATTGAGTTATTTGTCTGTTGATTATTCAATTGTAAGAATTCTTTATATATCCAGAATACAAGTTCATTCTGAGATAGTTTGCAAAAATATCCAATTCTGTAGGATGTCTGTTTTGTTTCTTGATGGTGCTCTGAAGTATAAAAGTTTTCAAATCTTATGAAGTCCAGCTTGTCTACATTGCATCTACTCTAGGAAACTATTGCCAATTTAAGTTCACAAAGATTTACTTGCATTTTATATTTTTAGTTCTTACATTTAGGCTTTTGATTCATTATGACTGTTCTTTTAGTCTGGTGTGAAGCACAGGTCCAAATATTTCTTCTTTTGCATTTGGACATGCAGTCATCACAGGACAATTTATTATAAAGGTTATTTTATTTTCATTGAATTTTCTTGAGATCCTCATTGATTTCAATTGACCTTAGACGAGGAGTTTATTTCCAGACTCTGTCTACTCCTTTGATCAGTACGTCTAGCTTTGTACTGGAACCACATCATCTTGATTCATGTAGCTTTGTAGTAAGTTTTAGAATGTAAAAGTGTAAATCATCCAACTTTGCTCTTCTTTTTCAAAACTATTTAGCTACTCTGGGTTCATTGAAATTACATATCAATTTTAGAATTAGCTTGTCAATTTCTATAAAATAAGCCAGCTAGGCTCTTGATAAGAGTGTGTTAAATTTTTGCTCAATCTGGGGTGTATTGCTATATTTACAGTACAGTTCATTGTGTATTTGTATACAATAACATATCATCTGAGAAACAGAATTTTCTACTTTTTTCTTGCCTAGTTGCACAGGCTAGATCCTCCAGCACAATGTTGAATAGAAGTAGAGAGAACGAATGTCCTTGTGTTTTCTTAGGGGAAATATTGAGCATTAGGAATAGAGTTGGTTGTGGAATTTTTATAGATTTTTTTATATTGTTAAGGAAATTCTCTTTTTCCTAATCTTTTGAGTATTGTGTCATGAAAGAGTGTAAACTTAGTGACTATTTTCTCTGATCTATTAAGGTGATCTTGTGGTTTAAGGCCTTATTATATTTTTTGTTTCATTTTTCAGCTTGAGTTTTAATTGACAAAAAAAATTACATATTTAAGAGGTACAACTTCGATGTGATTCTGCAATCTGTATACGGGGTAAAAATGGGAGTTCATAACCCACTTGAATCAAAGTGTGAAATATGATATGTCAAGAACTATGTAATGTTTTGAACAACCAACAAAAAAAATTTAAAAAAAATTTTAAAAAAAGATGTACAACTTGATTTTTAATATAAACAATGATATATATTGAAATAATCACCAAAATAAACCGAATTAACATAACCATCACCTTGCATTGTTATTCTTAGTGTGTGTGTGTGTGTGTGTGTGGCGAGAATATTTAAGATCTACTTCCCTAACAAATTTCAAGTATACAATACAGTATTGTTAACTGCTGTCACATTGGTGTACCCTAGATTTCCAGGACTCACCTAGCACAACTGAAACATTGCACCCTTTGATGAATATCATCCCATTCCACCCCATCCATCCCCACACCCAGCTCCTGGGAACCACTCCTTTATTTCTGATTCTGCATATAAGTGAAACCATGTAGTATTTGTCTTTCTGAGTCCTACCTATTAGATGTCTTTCAGATTTACCCGTATTGCAACAGGATCTCCTTAATTAAGGTAAATAATATTTTTATATAATTCACATGTAATAAGATTATATCATTTATGAATTAATATTATTCAGTCTTTAAAAGTATACACATATACTTTTAAAAAGTATATATACACACACACACACATATTTATCCTTTAATCCATCAATGAACATTTAGTTGTTTCCTTATCTTGATTATAGTAAATAAGGCTGCAAATGAACAACAGAAGTTCAGATACCTCTTAGAGTTCTTCATCTCATTTCCTTTGAATATATATGCTCAGAAGTGGGAAAAGTGGATCATAAGATACCTCTATTTTTAATATTTTAAGAAATCTCTGTACTATTTCCCATAATGGTTACACCAATTTGCATTCCTCTCAACAGTGTGCAAAAGATTCTTTTTCTTATCTTCAGCAAAACTTACCTTTTGTCTTTTTTGGTAACACCCATTTTATTTGTGTGTGTGTGTGTGTGTGTGTGTGTGTGTGTGCTAGGGATTGAACCTGGGTCTCTCATGCATGCTAAGCATGTACTCTACCAACCCCAGCTTCCGTAGTAGCCATTCTAATGGGTATGAGGTGATATATCCTGTGATTTTGATTTGCAATTCCCTGGTGATTAGTGATGCTAAACTTTTTTTCTTATACCTGTTGGCCATTCATTTGTGTTCTTAAGAAATGTCTATTAATGTCCTTTGCCTGTTTTTAAATCAGGTTATTTATTTTGAAAACTAGATATTTGCATACAAAGAAATGAAATTAGACTCATCTGCACCATACAGAAAAGGCAACTCCAACTGGATTAAAGACTTCAATGTAAGATGTGAAACCATAAAACTGCTAGAAGAAAACCCTGGAAGAGCTTCTCAACAGAGGTTTAGCTAATAATAATTTTTTGGGCAGAACAGTAAAAGTAGACATAACGAAAGTAAAAAGGAATGAGCAGAATTGTGTCAAACTGAAAAGTCTCTCCACAGCAGAGGACACAACCGAAGAGGGAAAGGCAGCTCATGGATGGGGAGGAAACATGGCTTCCTTTAGTTCCTTGAACATATTCATAATCAAAAACTCTATACGCTTACTACTAATCCTCCCTTTCTTAGACAGGTTAATGTTGCTGTTGTTGTTGGTTTATGTAGTTTGTGATTTGGTAATAATCCCATGAGTCCCTTTCTCCTGCAGTATGTAGCCTCCAAGGTCACTGCTCACTATTTTTTCCTCTTTTTTTTTTTTTTTTTAGTCATTTTAGCCTTTCTTCCTAGGACTCTCCATTGAGTCAACACAAAATCACTTACTGGTCTTAGGTTTTGCTTAATCCCCCTTAGCCAGTTCGGGTCCCATCCTTTAGAACACTGGAGGCTTATGTAGCTTGGAGAATTCACAGTTCAGGGGCTTTATGATCTTGGCAAGTATTTAGCCAGGGACTAGTGGATTGTAGTCTCTTCTTCCAGTTCCCCCGGGACAGGGCAGTTGGGCATGTACCATCCTCCAGATCTTCAGGGATGCGTGTGGTCTATTTTTAAACATGTTTCTTAGAAGTCATTCCTGGGCCAGAGTAGCTCTTTTCTCAGAAAGATGTTGACTCTAAGTCCCTTGAGCCAATAAAGATCAGGATCCTTCTCTGGTGGATCTAATTATAGTTCGTTTTCAAATCTGTTCCACATTCCATTTTTACTGCTCCTGATCTCAGCTTAGCATCTGCTCATGGCCTTCTGGGCCCAAGAGAGTGAGTGGTATCCCAGAGGGATCTTCTTTCTCTGGTTCTTTCCTTAATCTTCTGGCTTGTCTGCCCCTTCACTTACTGCCACCAGGCCCCTCTTCCCATCACAATCTCTACTGTTTTCAAAAAATACCTTTAGGCTTGAAGTCCCTCATACTCTGTTCCTCAGTCTCCCCAGGAAGAATGATGGAACTTTCAGTCCTTATAACCTGCCAATTTCCTGGGCAGAACCTCAACATTAGTATCATCCATGGGATGGGGACAATGTCCAGATTCTCACAGAGTAACACCTCTACAATAGAAGAAGTTTCTGGCAGAGGGAAGGATGTTAGCTACAGGTCTTCTAGGATTTCACTTAGGAGCAAACTGAAGGTGTTCTGGGGTAGAATTCAGTATTCTCAACCTAACATGCCTAGGGTAGAGTTTCAATCCTACCAGCAAGGATGGGATGGCAGAAGGGACCCTAGTCTTGAGATTCTACCACATGGAGATGCGGTGTGGATGGGGAGAGGAGTGGTACTGGTGGCTTATGCTTCTCAAAATCAAACTGCAGCCCTAAACTGAGTGTATCAGGAAGAGTTTTCAACTTCCTGCCCACAGTTCAGACTAGACTTTCATAACATGGAGGGAAAGGAGGGGGAAGAAGAAATCTCAAATACCGCAGAATCACTATGCTAAGAGATTTAATTTGTTTTCTTGAATACACATGTCTCTGTTACATGTCCTTAAAACATTTTCCAGAGATTTTAAAGGTTTTTCGTTCTTGTTGTTTAATTATTTTCAAGGTAAATGGGCCCACTGAGATCCTCACAAAGTCATTCTGGCAGTCTTAATATGTATTATTTGTACAACACATAATTGTAATTTTGTTTTTCTCTTTGAAAAAATAGTTATATGGAAAATATATTATGCTTTGTTTTGTTTTTAACTTACAAATGATTGGGATTTTGTTGTTTAAATTTTTCATATTGCTATCAATACGCAGTTTTATCTGACTGTATTTTAGAGTAACATTTTATTTATGAAATTAATTGAAGTCTTTTCTGTCATTTGGTAAATGATAATTGCTGCTTGGGGAGGGAAGAATGTATTTTCTGTATTTTGAAAGTGAGGAAAAGTTGTTCAAGAATGAAAAAGAAAACATTTGAGTTGACAAGACACTCACTGAAAGAAAAGGTCCTCATGCTGACAGCAGATTTCATCACAAACAAAATGTAAGGAAATCTCAGCAAAGGCTTGCTTTGCTAACAAATCCTCACCAAGAAGCAGGTCATCTATGAATAAGACAGCATCAGTTTTATGGAAAATGTATGATGTATTAAATGGTGAGAGATAATTTTCTTTCTAGGCATTATTATTATGACACAGAAACACAAAGACACGGAAAAGGATAAGAAGGGAAAAGCTATGCATTAACACGTAGCTTTTCCTTTTGTACCAGCTAAATTATTGCAGCTGATGATATTAATGTGCATTGAGTAGGCATGTGTTGTTATTGTCTAGTAATGTACCAAAAGAGATTACTGTGCAATGTGAACGGATGTTAGAATACCCATTATATCTAAGAGGGCATTAATAGACTATGAAATAATAAAGAGATAGAGCAAGGCACTTATAATGGTGTTAATAAGCATAATGTTCTGTAAATACAGTGTTTCATTCAAAGAAGAAAAAGAACAAGAACGACTCACATCACAAAGCATGCAAAGATTATTTATTCTCCCTTAGTTTTTTTGGGTTATGAAATTACATGGCCTTTCTTGAGGTTAGAATTACTGTCACTTTCAAAAGAGCATGGTAGGAGAGACTGGCACTATTTACTCTTATGTATCCAAAGCTCAGTGTCCCATATTGTTGTAAAGGATGAAAAATCATCAGAATCAGAAGCTTTATCAACCAAATGCCCAAGAGAATAATTTTTCACTTTTCAGCCAGACAAAGATATGTCACTAGGAGTAGTGAGTTATTCATCTAAGTTTCCCTAGAACCGAGCATAGTGAATGTCATATGAGGCACTAATTGTTCATTCAACAAACAAATTGCCAAATGACCTTGACCTTTCTGAGATTTTTGAAAGTCAGAATAAGGAAATTCACATTCATAACTGTTTCTTTTAACTGAATACTCCCCCAAAGCATTTTTCTATTTGCTAATAATCTTGGTCACTGTTAGAAGTAAGTATGAAGGTGAAAATATTGCCTATGGGTCAGGAGACCCTAGAAAACTATGGAGATATGAGATCCTTTAATAATATCAACCACACAACAAACAAACAGGATATTGAGAATGTATTTGTGACACTTTGCTCACTCACATAGAAATAAACTCTGATGAAGTATCAGGCAGAAGGTATGTTGATCTCTTTGTCCAATCTGCATTCATATACCTAGGGCACAATATCTATTTGTAACCACACCTGAATTCATACTCAGAATTTCATGTTGACCAGAGAAGAATTAGTTGAGAAAGATTGAAATAAGAACTACAGAGTAAGCATAAACATTAGTTATATATAAGAATGACAACAGTTTACAATTTCAACATCTGTCTATAATTCTTCTCACTGAAAAGAAGGTTAATGGCAGGAATTGAGCATGGTTAGGAAGTTATTCTTTCAGAATGGCTTTTCTTTCAGAATCTAAGTCCTATTTATCTTTCTCTGGTTCTCTTGGTCATTGCCCAAGGTTCATATTTTAGAATATGTGTTTTTGATGTATATGTTAAGAATCTGCCACCATATTTAGCTTAGTTGTTATGTCTTTTTCCGTGTAGATAAGAACTCAAGTCCTTTATCTACATGTGTTTTGCCATAAACCTCTTCCTTCTTCCCCATGTTCTGATCTATCCACACAACAGATAAGAAAGCTATTTTCCCACCTTTCTTACAAATATACTAAATTGTTGTTTGCCTTTTGACCTTAACTGATTGACTTAATATCTCTAACACCATTACACGAATACTGATAAATAATCTTTAGAAAGAGAGTTCATATGGAATTCACTGCAAAACAGGGTACCAGCAACAAAACTTGGGGAATACTGTATGGCCAGAACTGTCCCTTTTCGAAGTCAAATTTGGCAATGATAAACAGGCAAGTTCAAATGAGAAGTTCCTGGAGGTCAGAAGACCAGTTGAAGACCTGCAACCAGGAGAGAGATGGCCATAGCATCTGTGCAGGTAAAATTCACAGAACCATGAGCCCCGCTTCTTAATGCTATTTGGACAGCATGGTTCACAGTGTGCATTGAGTTCTAATGCTACTTGTATCAGCTGTGCCTTACAGAATTCAGAAAGCTTGACCAAGTGCAGCCTCCATTCTCTCTTGCCGTGCTTCTGTGATCTCATTTTAGGCTTTCCTTTAGAAACATACACTTACTATAATTCCAAATCAGCAGGTAATCCACAGGTAAAATAAAACATCTAAATCTGAGATCTATGGTGATTTCTTTTCTAAAAGGGTAAACAGAAAACTCCACAACCCTGTCAGTCCTCTCTTAATGAGCACTGAATTCACAGCTCCGGGTTCTGTAAACCTCATTTAGATGTGTCAGCAAGAGCCCTGGGTATATTAAAGGTCTGAAACAGGCACAATAATTAAGAAGGCTCAATGCCAATTCCTTTCATCTTTAACTGCTGCTTACAGTTCGAACACAACAAATACTAAAAGGTCATCAGAACCCATTTTATAATGAGCGCATATTTATATTCTCCAAAATTTCTTTCTAAGAAAGGTAGTGGTAATGAGCTTAAAAAGAACTGGATCGGGAATGGGAATATCACAGAAAAGAAGGAAGGAAAAGCCCAACTAAAGACAGGCCACACAGCACAGCCTACACGACAAAGCTCTCTTTAGAATCGCATCCTACTAGGGACAGTCTGCACACACTTAGAGGAAATGCTGCCAGTATCAGGAATCTCGAGGCTGTGTATATCCCACTTCAGACACTTTCTATCTGTAGAAAACTTGAAAAAGTAATTTAGCCTCTCCATGTTTGGGCTTTGTCCTCTCTAAAGCTGGAGAGAAACCAGCAATACCACCAGCCCTAGGACCTGCCTGTGAGGGTTCTTATGTGGACTAAACGCGTGGACCTGTATGACATGCTTGAAGGGCACACGCTGCACTAATGGATAGCTTCTGTTACTCTTACGACTTAACCTTTATCAAGCCTTCATTTTCTTTCTCATAATAAAAAGGTTTTATTCCATACTAGGAGAGTAATTTGACATTCTTTCTTCAGTAGAGGGGACTTGGGCTGGTTCACCTATGCCCTAGCTGTGATTCATGAAGAATATCTATGAAGTCACCTACATGGACAGTTCCTAGTAACTTGCACCTAATAGTTGCAGCTACTACTGAGCAGTCAGTACATTCTTAACGACAAGCCCCAGGGAAGTCGGCATATTCATAAAAGAGTGGATAGTTTTTGCATATTTTGCAAACATTCCCTGTTACTTTTGAAACTTAAAATAGTCTGCTCTGCACTGAGTCTTCCTCTTCCAGCCATCTCTGTACTGAGTTTTCCTCTTCAGGAAGACTTTCTCTTGACCTCTGCCATCTCTCACCTGCACTACTGCCTCGTCCTCGAATCCTCTGTGTCATTCCCCACCAGCATCCGGCAGGGTTTTTCAAAACTCAAGTGAATGTGTTGCCCTCTGCTCCTGATTGTCCAGGGAGCTTCCATGGTCTCAAAGCCCTATAATATCTCCCTGCTTGTTCCCCAAGCCTCTCTCACATCATCTCCTTCCTGTGGCTGCATGCCTGCTGACCTTGCTTTTCTCTGAATGTGTTCAGCAAGCCCTGGCTCACGGGCCTTTGCTCTTTCTGTACCTTCTTCTTGGATTCATCCTGCCAGGTCTCAATGCAAAAAACACACTCATGGAGAGGTGAGTCCATCACAGGTGTCTGAAGAGGAACCTACCATCTGCTGCTCCCCATCACTTCTCCCTATGGGCTTCCTTAGAGAAATGATCAAAATCAGCAATTATTTCCTGTTCTTATGTATTTTCTTTCTTCCGCACTAAATGGAATTCTCATGAGGGTGGAACCCGTTATTCAGTATTGTCTAGAGTCATTCATGACCAGCAAGGAACAGGCATCCCATAACTCTCTGTTGAAGGAGAAAGTCCTCAGATAAGAAAGAAATGGAAAATATTTCCTAACATTTAGCATTTAAACATTTATAACACTGATAATTGAAGAGAGGACCCTGTGAAAGGAAGTCAGGGCAAAGATTAAGAGAAGTGAGTAAATATTCAGAAGTTAGAGTTTTATATGCAGATGTCTATATCAAAGAATAGAAATTGCATGAAATAAATTGCTAAGTAATTCCAAATTCGATTCTAAATTTGCATAGAACTACCCCCAGCATCGCTGCTAACATGTAAAAGAGTACTGGTAACATTCCTGGCACCCATAAATGTGAATGAATAATAATAATAGTTGAATAATAATAGTTGTTGTTGTTATTATTATTATTATTATTATTACTACTACTACTACTACTACTACTACCACCATCACTGGCAGTACTACTGCTGATCCTACTGGTGGATATTTATCAAATACTTAACATGTGGAAGACATTTATCAAAAGTTTTATAGGTATTATCTCATTTAAACAATAGTAAAATACTCAGAGATAGATCTTTGCAGAAAAAAAAAAGTAAGCAATTCTTCTTTCTTAGTCAATAAGTGGCAGCACTTGGACTCAGTTCTGGCAGATACTAAAGACAGTCCCCAGACTCTCGTGCCAAGAAGTTCCCCAGTGTGTGGAAAAGTACCAGTACTATGCTATGGTCCTGTACTTGAGCCTTCCATTACATAAAATGGGCGTCTGGCTTTGATTTTCTGGACATAAGTAGAAATGGATTCAGCACCTGTGAGTAATGATGACTGGAAAGTGGTCCGTTTAGGTAAAGAAATGCCACAAACAAAATCATACACCATGCTTCCAAAGGACTGATATATTCCCTGAACATGTTTCTCAGTTAAAAATAAGTTCTAATTTCATTTGACACCAAAAATAATATTGAATGAAAAATCACCTCCCGGTAATGTCGTACTATAATTACATTATTTTAGGAAAGAGTTGTATGTTTCCCCTGATAGAAATGTGTATTTTCTTACTTTGTAATGAAAATCTTAGGAAAAATATTTTGAAATTCTGACTTTAAAAAAAGGTCATAAGATTTCCCAAATGTCCCCTAAGCTTGCCTTGTGGTTGTTTTATATGTTCCTAGACACTTTCAAATTTTCTGCTTCTCAGTTGCTCTGTTAACATGCACATTTAGCTCATTCCTGCTAAAGAAGACACTGAGCCTTGAAATGTGCTCATCGTTGGCTTGATGAGGACTTACAGTGCATCTCGGGCACCAGGCCTTATCACCACTGGCATATTTTCATAGTCACAGAATTTAACCACTGAAGTAGATGCCGATGCAGTTTTCAAGAGACTTTTATGGAAACTAGATTTTTAAAAACTGTTTCATCATAGCATGACAAACACAGAGGGTACACACACACACATCCTGAAGGTACAGCTGATGGATTTTTCATTCAGTGAACAAACTCGTGTTGCTAGCATCATCCAGATCAAGAAATTGCAGCTTAGGTGCACCCCAGGAAGCCTTGTGCATTCTTCAAGTCTTCTTCCCCACTCAAGGTTAACCACCCTTTGACTTCTAGCTTGGGTTAGTTTTCCCTGTTTCTGAACCTAATATATAATGCATTTTTGTGTGTGAGGCTTCTCACTGTAATTATTTGTAAGATGGATCCATGCATTGCAGCATATAGTTGTAGTTCATAATCCTAAATTTTTAAAAGCTTAAAATCTAACCCAGGGGCTGGGGTTATGGCTCAGCGGTAGAGCACTCGCCTCCCATGAGTAAAACCCTGGGTTCAATCCTCAGCAACACATATAAATAAATAAAATAAAGTTATAAAAAAAATCTAACCCAGTGAAAGTGGAGGAATCTATGAAAGATTCCTTTCACTGCCATAAACTCAGCCAATTATTTTCAATCAAGGAAAAATCCATACCATTTCCCCTCTCCCATCATCACATTAGGAATTTCTCCTACCTTTGCCAACCTGAAACATGAGTCTTTTTTAATGTATGCTAAGTTTCTGACATTTTTCTATATGATAAAAAATGTCTTTGATTCTATTTTCTTACCTATTTATTTTCTAACAGCCTACAAAAAAAAATATGGACCAAATATTGGCCTTTACCAGAGATGCCACTTGTAATTTTTCTATATTGAAGGGTTGCTAAAAGTGGAAATGTGTGCAGTTTCCTCTTAAATGTCAATAATTTTCAATCTAAGAAGGAAACTTTGTATTTTCTTTGAGCCTCATTGTAAGTCATTTGCTGATGTGTAAATCTAAAGCCCTCTGAGGATATCAGAAAAACGTGTTCCCTAGGGTGACCCATTTCTACATGTGGATCTGTGTTTGAGCTGAGATGTACCAGAGATCAGGACAAGAGAATCACATCCAACTCGAGCATGTTGCAGTGATTTCACAGCTGCAGATGCTCAAGAGCACAAATTATTCCAGCTAAGGCTGGCATTAATCTAATCTCAAAATCCTTGCTTCAGTTCAGTCTATTTACAAAGCCATCACAATTCCAAGATTTGCTTTTAGCCAATTTGTTCCACTTAGTGAAAAACCATGTCCCCTTTTGGGGGATCTGTTCCACCTGAAATTCAGAAGTCATGCTCATCTGAAGACCCTCTTTTTGGAAGGTTCTGAGCCTATCTGCAGCTTAACAAATATATGCAAAGGATTTGGGCAGCTTTTTCAACTAGGTATAATCTGCATTCTGCAAATAAATGTAGAAGCTTCCACAAATGTTCACTGTCTCTCAGTACAAACAAGTGAAAAATTATTGTTCTTTGAAGTCAAGTGATATTTTGATGTAGATTTTCACTCTGACTTGTAAGAAACAGACCTTGGCAATACAGAAGAGGCTGTATTTACATACTGCTCCCAGCAAATTCTTGAGAATGAAAAGTCACCACAAGCATATAAAACATGTAGACCATAGGCCTATCATAAGCACTGCAATGGAATTGACTGTTCAGCAATCCATATAGAAGTAAAATATGCATAATGTATTTTAGAGAGAGGTCTTTGGACATGTCTCCAAACAGCCAAATGAAACAAACTGCTTGATGTTTTCCACGTACTTTCCACACTCTGGTGTCTTTTCCAATGTTTTCTGCCTAAAATCTGTACTTCCACAGGGATCCCACATCCTAACCATAATTTAGAACTACTTCATATTCTACATACTCCCTTTGGAAGCCTTATCAAATTATCCTATTTTCCGGCAGAGAGGGGGATTGAACTCAGGGGCACACAACCACTAAGCCATGTCTCAGCCTTATTTTGTATTTTATTTAGAGACAGGGTCTCACTGAGTTGCTTAGCCCCTTGCTTTTTGCTGAGGCTGGTTTTGAACTTGCAATCCTCTGTTCTCAGCCTCTGGAGCCGCTAGGATTACAGGTGTGTGCCACCACACCTGGCAAATAATCCTATTATTAAATTATCTCTTTTCAATAATAATAACAATAACTGGAACAATAACAGAAGCTTCTAATTTTTGAAATTCTCATACCTCATCACTTTGTATGCCACCAATAGTAATTCTCACAATCCCCTAAAGCAGAGAGTTTATGATGCTCATTTATATGAAAGAAAACTGAAGCCTTGAAAATTAGTCACACAGCTAATATACAGCAGAATACAGGTCTTCCTGACTCCAAGTCCATGTTCTTTCTAGGATACTGCACTGCCTCTAAATAATGTCTGAATCAAGAGGCAAGGTTTTAAGCTACCCTGGGTAGAGCTCCTCTTAGAAACATCAAGTAGATTTTCCTCCTCGAAACCTAGTTCTCATTTAACAAAGGAAGTGCTGCAAAGTGCACCCAGTATTACTGTATTAACCAAATACTTAAGCAATATATTACAGGAATATTGTGTAAGTAGGTGTTTCATGCTATCAGTTATTATCAATGCAGGAAATTATCTGAGGAGTATCTCCGTACTGTTATATTTATTGTCTTCTTTAGTTCCTCCCTTATCCCATTTTGTTTCTTGTTTGTATGTTAAAATATGTGGGTGATCCTTTTCTGCAATGGCTTAACATCTAATGGTTTTTATTTTTACTTGAGCTTTGCTCTGCTTTACAAAACACCTATAGATTGTTATCCCACACCATCAATCTCTTTCCTGCATTTTTTTCATTATTCTCCCCTTACACGTTTTCCTCTATTTTGCTGCACATTTTTCTACTTCCTTTTCTCTAGGAGGAAGAAAGAGGCACTTCCTTTTCTGCTTCCACTGCTTGACACCTCCAATGTATCTTCACACACCCCTCTTCATCCTAAATGCCTCCTGCTTGGTACAGGTAGCAGCTGCAGCTGCCCATCATCAGGTTTCCTCTGGTGACCACTTGTCCTGGTCCTTTTTCAATCCATTAGTTGACTTCAGGGAGCAACACTAAAAGCACTCCCTTGGAGAGTGTAGCGGTTCCGAGGTTCACCTTTTAACCAACTCTCCCTGAGCAACAGAATTTTCTATTCATTTTCTCTCCAGAAATCAAGTTATTTTAGAAAGAACATGACTTCCTTGACTATTCTCTCCAAAAATGAAACGAACCTAGATTCTAATCTGTGTCCTAATTTTCTTACTTTAAAAGATTCATAACCCTCAATTGTTCCCAACATGTCCTTGAAATGTGTTAGTAGGTCACTGATGAGAATATAGCATTTGGTCTTTTAACTCTTCGCTACTAAACCATGTGAGTTGTGGAAAGTCCTAGGAAATGATTGGATTGGTCAAGTTAATCAAACTTCAGGTTTTCTGTATTGTTTAAACATTGCAAGGATGTTCATCTACACAGAATGATTGAAATTTGAAATGCATTATCCATAAGCCATTAGTAGGCACAGCTTGATTTATGACATAAGCAATATTTTGAATAGAAAATTAGTTTATATTTTCAGGGACTTATAAATAAAACTGTGAGTTTGATAATCAACAGAATTTAAAAGCAAACCTAATAAAATGATAGAACAAATTTAACTGATATATAAAAACATAAAAGTTGTACATATTTGTGGGGTATGATGTGATATTTCAATACATGAACACATCATGTCATATTTAAATCTGTATAAACATATCCCCTCATTTAGCATTTCTTTATGATGAAAACATTCAAACTACTTTCTTCTAGATTTTTTCAGTACACCATTGTTATCTATAGTCAGCCTACTGTAGAATAGCACCCAGAGCTTCTTATTCTGTCAAAGAAAAATTCTACCTCTACTTTGGATAGTAGATTATTCAGCTACGTTTTCTAAACTGAACCACACAAAACAAGATTAAAGGAGATAATAGTAGATCTTATTCTTTGGATCTTCGTTAAGTGCAGAGAAGTGATTATTACAGTCAGATAGACCTTCCATGTTTCAGATGATTAAAAACAATTTTGAGGCTCAATGAACAATGTGAATAACTCCACAAAAGGGAATATTATTTTGAATACAATAAAGAATTCAATGAATTTTCTATGGTTTTTGACAAAAACATCATTTTTGATGATTAGTGGAGCATGAGCTATGCATGAAAGAGATGAAACTTTACCTAATTCATCTAAAATATCATGTTCCTTAGACATTAATTGCTTCATATCACTTTAAAACAGAAAAACTATTGTTTGGAAAATCCTTGTGCTCAAAGATTGTCATTCAACTTGTCAGGATGACCAATGTGGTTATTGAGAAAACAACTTTTCTCAAAACAGGTTCATACTGAGAAGAAAATAACGCAGAAATTTGAAATCAGTAGCTTCTACCCTAAATGTCAGTTGAGGAGCAGCAGACTTGCTACTGTCGAGTCTACAGTAGAGGGAAAGCTTTTTTCTCTATTTGGAAATTGTGACTTTCCTTAATGAGGATTAGACAACCAACACCTTATTCTGTGAGTAGCAACTGTTTAGTGCTGGGTTTTGTATAGCTTGGCTTTTCTCAACTGCACTACATTACACCTGAGTCATTTGAATTGCAGCTGGGAAGGAAGAAGTCTGTTGGTTCCTCAATTAATTTTGCATGTGCATGACTTCCCAAGGAAAACTAATGCTCTCCCAGCTTATCTAAATAAAGGCCAGTCAACATCGCACATTGTGCTCAGCACTGCATGCTGAGAAAAATAGAACTTGTGAGACTTAACAAATAAGAAAGCCCTATCAAACAGTTGTCTGATAGTTTCAAAGGAATGTTTTTGAGATATTCAAAAGCTCCATGACATATTCAAAGAAATTTGATGGACCCATTCACTGTGTCAACTCAACAGTAGATGCCACCTCTGCTGCGACAATTATGTGGTCTCCAAACTGTCATGTTTCCTTCATTAAAAACTATGCTTTGTGTTTAAAAAGAAAACCAAAGGTCTAGGACAAATTTCAAAATTTTCAATGTTCCCAGTGCTGAATAAAACTTTTTAAAAACAAAATTGGGGGCATTTGCTGGAATAAAGCAGCATTTTAAATACCTGGGAGGATATGATTAAAAATTTCAAATATGATTAACAAAAATCTCCTGCATTTGTGAACATCAGATGTTGCTGTGGAAATTAGTTACTCTCTAACAGGAAAACTGTCACTGTATCCATGTAAAAGAGAAAAGCTTTAAATAAATTTTCGGGTGAAATTCCTTAAATTTCAACCTCATTGTCATTTTTTTTCCTGTAGATTAAAAAATAACATTGGCATATTGCTAATGCTTAGAATCCCTCACCATGAGCTATTTTGCAATAAAATAAAAAATATTTTACAGTGACAAAATTTGCTGAAGGAAATTTTTGTTTCCCTTTAAAAATAATAATGCAAATCAAGCTACATTCCTCACTAATTTTACAAAGTGAAGAAGCAAGAGTGGAACTGGTTGGAAAAAAGATAGTTTAAAAATATCCTTTTTCTGGCTGGCATTGTGGCTCAGTAGTAGAGCACTTACCTTGCACATGTGAGGCACTGGGTTTGATCCTCAGCACCACATAAAATAAGTAAGTAAAACAAAGGTATTGTGTCCATATTCAACTAAAAAAAAATTTTTTTTAAATATATCCTTTCTCATGAACAGAAAAATAATTCTTTTATTTTTTTAATAAAATTCATCAAATGTGATAAATTCCCTCTATAATACATTGTTTGTGTACCATCCTGCTCAGGTGGTATTTATTTCTGTGTTCTTATCTTTATTAATTGTTAATGACAGTAACATGGAATAACACCAGAGGTCTTTCTAATATGCTCTTACCTTTTAGAGTTTTTACCTTTGTAAAACTCACAAATATTTTCAAAAGCAACAACTTAATGAAAATAAAACATTAATATGCAGTTTCATATGAACAAAATATAAGTTCTGCTACCTTTTCTTGAAATTATACATGGAAATATAAAACAACTCTTCTTTTTAAGGGTCAAAAGCTCATAAAATTGTCTGAATTAAATGAAGTCATAAAAAGCATTTAGCATAGGTGCAGAAATACAATAAATATTCAAAAAACTCTAAATTATCTTATTTCTCATCTCTATGTGGCAGAAACCATGTCCCCTGTATATTCCCACCCTCCAATATTTCAGACAGTTCATGATACATTGAGGGCACTGAGTAAGAATTTGTTGAATCCTCACTAGGCATCAGGCACTATCTGAAGTTCTAAATTTACAGATGAGAAAGAAAATGTCTGGCTTTGATGAACCTTGCTTTTTGCCATATTTTAATGGGTGTAGAAACTATTCAGTGATGCTGCAAATCTAAGAAGCAAATATTAGAGAGGTCACATCAGATTTAAGAGTCCAGCTTCTATCAGTATGTCTGGAAAATCTGACTAACATTATACACATCATAGATTGAAATGTCTAATTGATAAGATTGATTGGAAGGGACAGAGACAAACAAAGCTGCTGAGGGAAATTGAACAATAGCAAATTGAACTTGTAATCTAATCATGACTATTTAAAGTTTTTGGTTAACATTGTTTGGGAATAAACTTTGATCCTTTAAGATTTTTCATACAACCTTTGATACACTTTATTCAAATTAGAAAAACCTCTTCTAGGGGTTTGCTCCTTGAATTCACCAATCTTCCCATTTAAACTGTATCTCAGGATCCATGCTCAAGCATGCCCTCTACTCTTTCACTTCTGAAAAGCAATCAGATCTTGGTCTTTGAATTTCAAGGTTGGGGGTTTCATGATTCCTTTTCGTTCTATTTTGAGTCTAAAGCAAGAAGAGTTTATAATGTATCTAGCTGGATGCTTGGGAGACATTTGGAATGGTTTTTAAAATGTCATTTCTGGTCTGAAACAATTTCATATGGAATGTAGTAAAAGAATTGTCCTCAGATACTGAACACTGGACTAACATGTGCTGATGCCATCTATGTAACCGTCTACATGTCTCAACATGAAAGTTTCATCAGTGGATAAGAATCGAGCTGGGAAAACTCTTGAGGAAGGCTGGTGGTCCCTTGCCAGCCCCTTTTTTCCATTCTTTTTTCTCTGGGCTTCATAAATACTATTTGCAAAAGTGGACTTAGAACACCATTTACATTCTATATTAATATTTGTTGTTTGTCCTTCCTTCTGTGTTAACATAAGCACAGCTAATTGAATCTGGGTGATTCAATCTATCATATTCTTTCCTCAGAATTTTAACTAAGACTAAGAGAATTGATAAAGTTGCTGTTTTTGAAAGAAAAGATCTTGAGGAATAGGGAATAGGTGGGTTTTCATGGTCATAACAAAGGAATAAGAGTATGCCCAAAGAAGAAGCTAAACTGCTTAGCTTGGCTTGCAGGGCTCTCTAAGATCTTTTCTCAGTCTAGCCCTGGTAGTCTAGTAACTAGTACTGCCCCCTTGTTAGATGCACATCTAGCTTATATCCTATATAAGCTTATGCATAGCCCCTTGAATGAGTCAGTTAATGTTTTTATTCTTTCTTTTACATAACTTGAAACTCATCCAGCATCCAACCTAGAGCAAGAGTGATGGTCCACAAATATTTGGTGAATGAATGAGTGAAGGAATAGATAATAAATACTAGTCTGATGGACGGATATAAAAACGGAGAGATGAGAGTCAATGTGGACTTATAAGTAATTCTTATAATTTGTCCTTGAGCTTCCTAGTTTACTGGACATGAATTTCTGACAAGCACAATGCATTTACCTGATTGAGATACTACCCTGTATCCTTTAAATAACAAGATATATTCCCTAATTTGGATTTGTTTCTATATTTGAGACCAACATTCCATGACTAGGATAGCAAGTCATCAAGGATGTAGAGTTTATAGATGACTACTAACTATTACAGATCCCTTATTTTTCCTCTATGAGGAAAAAACAAGGAGTTGGAAAAGACAAATGACCAGCGGACAAATTCTTGTCTTTCCTCTAAGGAAATCTGACATGCCAAAGATGATTAAAATGCTCCCTGCTTCTCCTACAAAGAAGAATACTTTGTAGACAGTTAATTTTAAACAAATAGACAACAAAAAAGTGGTGAAATTCTGCAAATTTATATATCCTCCTCTAATTGAATGGTTTCAGAGCAGCCGTGAAACAGTTACTAAAGAGAAGTCACTGGAATCTAGACACAGTGATTCCTTTAGAAAATTTCATGCCAGAATTATTCTTTGTTAGATGTGGATTTACCAAAAGTGATCATTTTTACAAACAAGTCTCTCTCTCTTATCATACATTATTTTTTGTGGAGTCAGAGGTCACAAATATAAAAGGAAGAACACTGCATTAAATTGAACAATTAAAGACCTTCACAAATATAGGAAATAGGGTCAAATACTGGAATAATGGGAAGAGGCAACAAGAAGAAGAAAATCCTTCCATGCTCTGCTTCTGCATAAAGACCTTTAAAATGTAAGATAATAAGGGGGAAATATCTGGTAAGATTGTTTCCTGAAGGTGAATTAAAAATTCCTCAAGACTACTTTAATTCAACAAAAGATAAGAAAAAGCAGTAATCCATTGAGAAAGCCAGTGTTAGTCCAAAGTCTCAAGTTATTCTAATTTGTGGAATTTTTTTTTTGTATTTGAAAAGGAGGACACTCTGTTTTCTGCTAACACATGTGTACTCTTCTTTCAACACTTTTTATTTACCTAGAGATCTCTGTAAGAAAGAAACTGTAAAAGGTCTACTCAAAGGATACCCACTCTCACAATCCATTAGAGAAAATGATAAGATTGGCAAGATTAAACTCTATTTTTAGGAAATATAATGCTAACCATACTACATGAATTATAATTTATGCTTGTTTATTGTACTCTATTAGGCTGCATTATATGGCAAGTACACTTGGGCATCTTAAAAGCCATGGACGTGCATAATGCAATATCCAAATGCATCAAGCCCAGTATTAATTATTTTCATAATGTATGGGTAACAAATAAGCATAGACTTTTGTAAAATATTTAAATTATCATTCTGAATATTCAATCTCATTTAAATTAATTTCCAGTAAAACACGGTATATTGAGTGTTGAGAGGTGTTAGGAAAATATCCATAGGCACTAGACATTAGATTATGTCTTTCCTTTAGCATCATTCTATGCACAGTTAAGATACAGAGATATTAGAATCACGATTCCACCACAGTATATTAGGTTTACGTATTATAGTGAAAGATCTGAGGTCTAACACATTTTACAAAATTCATAAATCCTGCTGTAACAGTAAGGTGGTACGTTAGGGAACCATAAAGGCATGATCTTATACCAGGTGGATATTCAAATGAGAAATATATCAAGCTTATGTAAGTCCTTTCTTATGTGAAGCTCAGAAGACATAAAAATCTTTGGAGCCATGTTCTCCCAGAGCATAGGATATTCACTAAGGACCAATAAGACTTTATACATGGCATTATCCACGTGGGATCACTAGCAATGCAGTTAATACGTTGCAGCCATCATATTCCAGAGGGTACCCTGAGGCACCAAAACAGTTAATGCAGCTTTCAAGTGTTGGTCTTTTATTTGTTTTAAACAAAGGAACATTTTAAAAACCAGTAGAACATGATCAACTTATTATTTAAAATAAGTGTTACATATCCAAAGCTTCTTCTAGAATGGTGTTTAACAGTTTTCTTGTCTCAAGTTATCTATTCAATTTAAAACTCACTAATTTTTTAAAACTATGCTCATCTTTATAGTATTTTCCAGTCTGTATCATGGATTTTCAGCTACTTGAATAAAAAGTCTTTATTCTTCCTTGTCTCTGAAATGATGCTAAGGCCTACAACACATTGTTAAAGGCAGTATCATTAAACATTTTGTTCCTAGTTCATACGTGTACACAGTTTCTTGTCCCAGAAGTCATAATGAACAAAGAATCATTGGCAGAGAATGAGTATTTTAATAAATATATGTATAGTGAGAAATTCACTTGCCTACAATAGTATTGTATAGTATATAGTGGTAACCTAGATCTTGTCTATGATATGACTGATGCTAGGTGAATTAGACCACACTGAAAAGTATATTTAGCCAATCAGCCTCACTAAGTTACATAAAGCATAATTCTGGACATTAATGTTGTATTAATTTTTTTCTTAAAAATATGAACCGGAATTTTTTCTTACTCAGTGTGTATGTGTGTGTGTTCATAAATATTACTTAACTTATTAGACAGATGAGAGCATAATGGATTAATTGAAATTTGGGATGACTCTCTTCTTACCATGCTTATGTTCTTTGAGTTTTTGAAGCAATTATAATTCAAAACAGAAACAATTTGTGGCAATTATAATTAGATAAAATTTCTAATGAGAATTTAGAAATAAACACAGGTAAACTTTATTAAGTACCTCAAAACTCATGAAAATAATGTTTTTCCTTGCCCTTGGGCATTTTGGAAATCTTTACCACGGTAACTATAAATTTTATAAGAGATAAATTTATGTCAATTTATAACTGTTTATTGCTGAAAGGCTAATAGAAGATACTAGCAAATTTGCTCCATTACACCTAGAAAAGTATTTTAAAATTGCATTTTACAAAGTAGCTTTTGTTCTTTGTGAAGTAGCCTAGAACCTTTATCCAAAGTTATTTTGCAGCAATTAAAAAGACAGATTTTATTTCTCAGTTATACACCAAAAATAATGTTCACTTTTATTCTGTTCACTGAAGTATAGATTTCCAAGCCAAATATAACATACGGAAACATATTTGTTCACTAACTTTCTTAATTTCAGGAAATACAGCAAACTTTCACCAAGCTTGGTTTTATAAAATATTAATGATAAAATGCTAGAACAGAAACAAACTAATAGTCTCAGCTTACAACATTTTGTGCTGATTTTAAAAGACGCTCAAACTCAGAAAAAAAGTCCATACTCAATGAAGGTCACACAGGCTACAGCAGAGTGAGAAGTAGATGTCAGGAAATTTACTCATCAAATATGACCATTAACAAATCATGCTGGGCTGGGGATGTGGCTCAAGCGGTAGCGTGCTCGCCTGGCATGCGTGTGGCCCGGGTTCGATCCTCAGCACCACATAAAAACAAAGATGTTGTGTCCGCTGAGAACTAAAAAATAAATATTAAAAAAAAAATCCTCTCTCTCTCTCTCTCTCTCAAAAAAAAAAAAATCATGCACTGTTCTAGATGCATGAAATATTCACCAGTGAATTGAAAGGCAAGGATCCACATTCTAACCGGGGGGAGGGGAGACAGAGAATATGTAAATTATATCCTGTTATTTATAAAAATATGAATTATATATCGGTTAAAAAGTCACAAGTACTATGGACACAAAAAAGTGAAAGGAGGTTTGAAATCAGAAACATGATGGTCACAACAGGTAGTATTGAAAAGGTGATATTTAAAGAAAGAGTAGAAGGTGAGGGAGTTCGTCTTAAGGATATCTAAGGCTCTGATGCTGAAGGCAGAAGAAATATCAACTAAATGATTCCAGGCTGGAGTGGGCCTGTGGTACTTGTGGAACCACAGGAGAGACCAGAATAGATGGAGCAGAGGAAAGGAGAGGAGAGAGGCAGATGAGGTCAGAGAAACTGGTTGGGTCCAAGTTACATGGGACCCTGTAGGTCATGTGTGATCTTACTCTGAGTGAGGGGGAAAGCCTTTGGAGAGAACTGTCAGGGGAGTTACATACATGAATTTCATTTTATGCCCCTCTAGCTGGTCTGTTGAGCAGAGCCTAAAGATGGGAGGGGAGAGGCAGTGAGAACAAGTGGGGCCCACCTGCTATGTTTCAGGTCAAAGATGATGGCAGCTGGTACCAAGGAGGGACCATGGAAATGTCAAGGAGTAAATGTTCGTGTCTGAAATGGATGGAGCCATTGTGAAGGGGGAGATAAGAAGAACCACTGGGCATGTTACGACTGGTGTGCCTGTGTGGTTAAAAATGTGGATGTCCTATAGGGTGGTGGATGTATAAAATGTCTGGATCGGAGATATAAATTTGGGAATTTTTAGCCTAAAGATGGTATTTAAAACCATGATTCTAACTTTTCACCAAGGGGATGAGTGTATAGATAACAGAAAAAACCCAAGGACAATGGCTGTCTTTCATTCCCCGAATTGCATTCCTCTACTGGCCTATTCCTTTCAGCCACCTCTGTAACAATCAGCTGCTGTGCATACAGACTGACAGTATCTCACCTTAGCTGAACTATGTATCTCTTGATTTTGCCCTGGAATTTCTTTCTGGCCAATGCCTGGCAACCTGTCAGCTCACTCAGCCATTCCAGTGAGTGCTTGTGTCAAGAAGTTTTAAGATGCAGTTACTGGTCATGTGCACAACTGGCTTCCAGTGGGATACATAATTACTACTCTCATCAGTGCCTTGATTGGACCCCTATTAAGCTTATTTCATATGGTTTCTCGGAGAGGCCCCAGAGTATTGATCCCCAGCCATTTACACAATAAAAAAATAATCTTCATTTGGTTTTTCCTTGTTCCCTGATTTATGCTTTTTATACTACCTCTCCCTTCCCTTTGAAACAATCTGATAAAAATAACTAGTTGCAATCAAGTCCTTATCTCAGGATTTGTTGGTGGGGGGAGCCCAAGCTAAGGCAGCATCTAATGTTAAGGGTTAGGGATAAAATACGGAGAACTAACAAAGAAAAACTGAAAAAGAAACCCATAGGTGGGATGCTGAGGGCCATTGCTAAGTAAGAATGATGCATGGCATGACCCAGGTCATTTGCAGTGTCATTGCATGTAAGGTGACCTTGCTCAAGGACCAGGGCGGATCCGGGTTTAGGGCAGATCAGGGGTTTAGGGCATTCCCGGTTTAGGGCGGTTCCAGGTTTAAGGTGTACCCTGCTGGGAATAGGGCGTATCCTGCTGCCTCAGGTGCGCCTGCTCATTGAATTCCCGTTGAGTTCTCCTTGAGTTCTCGTGGGATTCAGAGAGTATTTGGGATTTTGCCCAGAACGTGACTGGGGTGGAGAACATGAATTGCCCAGAACGTGTCTGTAGAGTGCTGGTGTGAGTTCTGGAATAAAGAATTGCTGTTTGAATCTACAAGGCTGTGAGTGGCTCGTGATTTTGTGCCCAGCCAGACTGCGGCAATGGGAGGAAAACCAAGAGAGTGTGGCATACAGAGTGAAGTGAGAAGTATTAGAAGAAGGAGTCCCACTACCTGTGTCAATTACTACTTCTTCAATGGCAAGGAAGATGAGGAATGAAGACTGAACTTTGGACTTAGCAACAGTAAGGCATTTGGAGATGTTGGCATGAGCTGTTCCAGTGAAAAGAAATGAAGACAAAAGCCTGAACAGTGTCCACTTAGGGAAGAATGAGAGAACAGGAACTAAACTCAGTGAGTTTTATTATTTGCTACAGAAAGAAAAAAAAATGGGGGAGGGTAGCTAGCAGGTTTCATGACTTCAAGAAGAGAGTTTGTTTGTTTCTTGTTTGTTTCTTGTTTGTTTCAAGAGGGGAGAAATAAAAGAAGGCTTGTGTGCTATCAAAAGTGATCTGGTAGAGTGGAAAGCTGATGAAGGAAGGAGAGAAGGAAGCAATCCATTCATGGTGGAACTGCCTAATTCCCATGAAGTTGGATCAACTTTCAATTGGAACCTCCATGATAATTTGTGTGACAAGAGGGTCTGTGGGGCAGATACTAGTTCATGGGGAAATGTGACTCCAGTTTTAAAATATATATGTAAATTATTTGACATCCCTCCAATGAAGACTTAGAATCTTTGCCCCTGTTCTCGATTTGGTGCCACTCAAATAGTGATTCCCACTTAACCAACAAAGTTAAGCGAAATGGCATTATGTAATCCCCACTGCATACAGCTTCCTTCTCCTCCTCTTAGGACACTCACTCTTTATGCCCTGAGACACCGTGTAAGAAGTCTAACTACTCTCAACCTGTCATGCTGTGAAGACTACAGGAAAGGCCCTGGGAGTCTTTGAGTCTTCTCAGCTGAAGTCCCAAACACCACAGGACAGAAATAAGTTGTCTCTACTATGCCATGGTTGAATTTCTGAATGCAGAGTCAGTGAGATTAATAGCAACAATTTTATGCCATTTTGTTTGGAGATGGTATTTACTCAGCAATAGATAACTAGAACACTGTCCATGCTCCGTTAGAGAAGAAAGAATAATTTAAGCTGATTATGTACATTTATAAAATCGAACAGGTGAGTAACAGCGAAATAAAAGTACCAAACATTGTGAAAAGGGAAGAGGAAGATGGATAAGTTTAAGTGAGCTAAATCCTTATTTTATATATCTAGGAGTCACTTAAGTTGATAAATCAATCCATAAGGGTCAAAAATATGTGGGCTATAGAAATGACCTAAAGAAAGTCTAAAATTGAAGCAATTTTTAAAGGAGGATTTTTCTGAAGAGTGATATTTGAGTTTAGGAGGTAAAGCTAAAGGCAGTTTGAATTCACCATAAGATCTGTATTATTCTCCTACAAACAATATGCATTACCTGAATAAAAAGTTACTTGAAAAGTTACAAATTTTTATAATTTCTAATTTTTATGTATAGCCTCCATATGCAAATGAAAAAAGTTAAAGGTTTAATGAAGCAAATGGTTGTAATTTTGCTTATGAAATTATCAAAATAGAAAAATATTTAGTCAATAGTATAAAAGGTGCAATTAGTCAAATTTTCTTATGTGCTATTGATGCAGATGTGACTTCATAAAAAAGCACGTCTTGAAAGAAATTTGTCAATGTCTATCATGAACTGATAAAAGCAGACAAATATCCACACTCAAAGATGTTTATTTCAGCATTAATTATTTGAAAAAAAGATTTTAGTTGTACTTAAATTTAGTCAGTATTGAAGGGTCATGATTGTCTGAAGAACTACTGAGGCAGAACCGATAAGATAATTATCGAACATGGGTGAAGAGTTTCCTGGAACAATAGGAAAGATCTTTCTTCTGGTGTCCACACAGATCTTAAGAGGACTAGCAAATGGATGGCATAGTCTGGTAGAGTGAACACACATGAAGGGCAACAAGCCTTCCAGAAATTCTCCCCATACTTGTATATTTCAATCCTCTGCAGGAAAACAGTTAGAATCTGTTTCAAGGCAATGGATGTAGAAAAGCTGTGTCAGGAATGACAGCACTGCATTGTGACTCTCTCAACAAATAGTAGGTCCCTTCCACTCTTCCCTTCCCTTTCCCTCCATCTCTCTATCTGCCTCTCCCTTTCTTGGACTCTTTTTGCCCACACTCCCTTCCTCCAATACTTATTATTGGTGCATATATCCACAAGATATTATACTTGTGTGCATAACAGAAGCCGTTGTCTTCCTAGTTAATTGATGTGCATTTGACCCTATTTAATGATTCTCCTCACTGTCAGCTGGAACTGCCTTCCATCATCCATCAGGAGAGAGGATGGAAATGATTGCCCCTACTGACATGGAATTCCATGCTGAAAGCATAGTGGAAGTCCTCTTGGTTGCTGTGTGACATTTTTTAAAAATGGAATTTGAAAGATATATCATCAGACATGACAAGACATTCCTACCTCCTGTCTTTTGTCTCTATCTTTCATTCTATAGAGTACTACAAAATTAATCTTCTTAAAGTTAAAATCTGATTTTGACAAAATCTTTCAACCAAGCCACTTTCCCTGCGTAAAAAGTAATAAATTCTTAGTCTGACATTCACCATCCCCTGCAACCTTGCATTAGCTCATTTGTCCACCCTACCCTCCACCATTTGACTATTAATATTCCCAATTCATAATGACTGACTGCCCCCAAATATGGAGAGATTTTTCCCATATCTATGGCTTTATGTATACAATTCTCTTCTCAAAATGCCTCTCTCTCTCCTTTGTCTCCAAATTCAGACCAATTCCTGAAGACTCAAGTACAACTTTTCTACACTTTCAAGTCTTGCCAATATCTCCAGAAAGAAATCATCTCTATATTCTAAGACTTCCACAAAACTTTATGTAATTTCAAGATATAGTACAAGGGCAATATTAGAGAAAAATTTTTTTTTTACTGTTTGGAGTTGAATATGAGGTGTCTCCCCAAATCTCCTGTTAACGCAGGAATATTCAGAGGTGAAATGATTAGATTATGAGAGCTGTGACCTAATCAGTCCATCCTCCTTTGAGTGCACTAATTGGGTGGTAACTGTAGGCAGGTGGAGCACAACTGGAGGAGGTGGGTCACCGGGGGTGTGCCCTGGAAGGGTGCATTTTCTCTGCAGCCCCTTCCCCCACCCTCTGCTGTCTGACCCCACAATGAGCTGAGGAGCTTTTCTCCTCTGTGCCCTTCCCCTGATGTGCTGCCTCACCTTGGGCCCAGAGCAATGGAGTTGGCCCTTTATGGACCAAAACCTCTAAAATCCTGAGCCCCAAATAAACTTTTCCTCCTCTAAGTTGTTCTTGTCAGGTATTTTGGTCGTAGAGACACAAAAACTAGTTAAAAGACATTAATTAGAAGTAACTCCAGCAATGCTTTACAAAAGGAGCTTAGCAAAGTAATGAAGGGCCATTAGTACTTCTAGAAAAACTCTTACAAGTTGTTTTTATATGGTAAAAGCATGTATGCTTTGGTTGTTTGGGAAACCTTGTTGGAAAAATATTATAGGAAAAAGGCTAAAGCCACCCCAAGCTCTTCTTATGATACCACTGCCTCTACTAGAATGAGGGAAAGGGCTTTTTCTTCCTTACCTTTTAATCCCTAAACTAAGAATTCTTTGCATGCAGATGTACTTGTACACACAATAATATGTGTACACACACACACACACAAAGATATAGTAAGAATCACATCATGAGAGATATTGACATAACTGTCCCAAAGAGAACAGGTTAAAACTATTCTGCTTGTTTTCATCTTTGCTTCTTCTTTTGGGATTCCTTTCATTGGAGGCCTTCTTGCCTCTTGGCCCAACTGGATTACTTCTTGCTATACTGATGATACAATCAGATGCTCCCAGCTTGGGCAGAAGGGCCCATCACATGTTCCAATTTTTGGAAGGCTTTCTGATAGGCCAGCTGCCCTCCAGGCTGTAAGAACAAATTCTCCCTTTCTGTCAGAGCCCTTCTCCTGGGGTTGTGATTCACTTCTCTGTTTCACATTAAAATGGTATGCTCTCCTGGCTCAAGAGAAAGGCACCTGCCTAATAAATTGTGCCTTAAGCTAAAGGATTAAATGAAGTCTTGTTATACATGATTCAGTGTATAGCACAGTGCTTTGGGAGTCCTCAAGAGAAATGTTGATCAAATGTCTATAATAATGAAATGTGTGTAAATGCTTGGAGTATTATCCCTATACAGCTCTCAGATGTCAGCAAGGGTGACTTCTGGGTGGATGTTCAAAGATTTATGACCCCAAATGTTTCCATAACATTTGTTCATTCCCTCACTCATTATTGAAGCATGCATGCAGGATATATTTTGGAATATTTGTTAAATGTCCATCAGATACACTGCTGTCAGTGTCCAGTATGAGTTTGTGATGGGTGATGGGTTGAGGGGGACCTCTCAACATACTCTAACTAAAAGCAGAATGAGAATATGGGCTCAGATATTTAGACAGCACAATGAGTTCAACCTCAGGAATACAAGCCCCCCAAAATCAAATTATGTCATTCATTTCCTGACACTTCTTCTTTTCTCCTTTTTTAAAGATAACACCTCTTTACACTATAGCAGAAATGTCTTGGTGGCTACAAACAATTCAAAGCATATGTCCTCTTCTCATGGCAAGTCTAAATAAGAAGATAGATTTTTTTTTTCTCAATAGCTTTAGCAGAAAAATCTCAGAAAATATTGACTGGTGCTGTTTGGTGGTGTGAACCAACCATCATTTTATTCTGAGGGTCAGGGCATCAGAGAAAATTAATCAAGCTTGGGTCATATAGACATCCTGAAAGTGGGTGAGAGATAAGTAGGGAATGGAAATGGGTAAGTAGGAAAGTGGAGTTTTTCTATTCAGATAAGTGTGAAAGGGATTTGGGGCAAGCAAAACTGACAACTATACAAAATAAGTATATATGTATTCATATATAATTCAATAAAGGAACTCATAGTAGTCATTGAAAGCGCATACTGATGATTACTGTTCATTACAGGAACATTCAGGTTAAAAATCAGACAAAATAAGAGAGTGCATGAACAAAAGTCCAGGGGAGCTCAAAATACGGAAACTTCTGGTTGTCCACTGCCTGCTACTACAGACAGTGAAACCTCCTCCTTGCGTCATGTGTCATGGTACCACAGAACACTGCCACGCAGGGAAGCTCCCCTGAGCTTTTGATATCAGAGATTTTACTGGTGCTTGCTCAATTATGGCCCACATGACTGACCTGTCCTCAGTCCTTCCAAAGGTGAAGTTAACACCTTTAGTCTCAAGTTCTTCCAGAAATGGAAACCAACATGGCCCTGTCACAACCCCATCATAAATCACGTTGTTCATCCATCTAGTGCCCAAAGCCTCCAGGAAACAAAGACACTCTCATCAGGCAGGAAATTCCAGGAACCTGAAGGTCACCTACTGTATCAGAGGGCAAAGGCCAGACCTCCGTGTCAAATCTAGGCAATGCCAATTCACTTAAACTGAAACTTCATGTAATCTCTTAAATTATTAATGGAAAATGGTATTCTAAAAACTTCTCTACACAGGTCCCTACTTATTATACAATGAATATTTCTAGCTTTACTCCATTTTCACTGGTGTGTAAAGAATTAATGAGGCACAGCTCACAGATTGATGTTCATATTTATTAGTTTTTGTTCTTTTGCTAAACATGCCCTGTGTAATCTTTGATAATCACTCAAGTTATTGAAAAAGGGTTTGCACAGCCTTAATATTATTTGCTTATCAATCTGTGACAAACCATAAAATTTGATATTTTCACCATGACTACCTCATGGAATTTGCTCACTATGTCTCTGATTTAAGTAGCAACCCACTTACAATACCAACAACTTTTAGAAGTGTTTTTTTTAATATAACCTTTGTTTTCATTTGAGATATGAAAAAAAAATAACTGGAAATGTTCTTTGACAACACAATCACACTCCTCAGCTTTGACTTGAGAAAATGTGTCTAATGACTATTCAATCCTCCCCTGTTTTGCTAATATAAAACATCCATAGATCTGACATTTACCCGCAATCTTGATCTTCTTGAGATACATCTCTAACTAATGCTAAAACTTGCATTAAATTTCATTACTTGGTACTGGCTTGAAAATATAAATCCTCAAATTAATCAAATCTGGCCATACTTTAGCTATTATGAATTTTACTCAAGATGAGCAGGTCTATAGTATCTCCTATATAATTTTAAAATCACAAGGTGGAGGCAACTTTTGTCAAGAGGATAGTATTTTGATTCATCTTTTTGACACAACTTGATGCATTAACCAGTTACTAAAAGAAAACAGTAAAATGTTGCCCCCTAGAAGGTTTTCTACTAACACCTTACCTACTACTCCCTAGTGACTACATATTTTCATCTTAAAAATTAATTTTTATTTCTTACTCTTTATTTTGTGATGTTTGTACCACAGGATGATGACCTTAGAAACATTTGTGACATATGATAAGAAAGCTCTGAACCCAGGAGCGGAGCCCTCCAGCTAGAGAGCTGTGGGCTGGAGTTGGCTCCGGACAATGGACACATGCTCCCAAGAGCTTTGGTTTCTTTTTCTTATTGTAAATATCCAACTCATGCACCACCTACACTTGAAACATCCACCCAGATGAGGCTTTTTCAGTATTGACTGCATACAAATGAAAAATTAGCAAGCAATTCAAGGCATACCGTGGCTTGTAATTAAATGTTTGCTGATCACATCCTCAAGGAAGTGAACCTAACCCAACCTTCACTTGCTCTTCCTGACAACATTACCATCAATCTCTGTCCCATTATTGCTTTATTTTTTCATAAAATTTAACATTTCACAAACTAGTCTTATTTATTCATGTTTCCTTATTCATTTTTGACTTATTCCCTGTAAAGTCCAGGAAATAAATCCCTTCCTGGAAACTCCCCTGCAAGAGGAAGCACAATCCTGGTTACCTTGTCAGTGCCTCAGTGTCTGGCACACAGGGGGATCTCAATAAATATTTCTTGAGTTGCAAAATGTATAAAGGAGTATGTATGATGTTATTGACTAAACTGAGTGATTGCAAGAAAGAAAATCATGGCTGGTATGTGTTCATATCCTCAAAGCACCAAGAACAATGCCTTAAACTCAAGAGACATTAAATTATATCTGTTAACTAATTTATTAAAGAAAGTCCTAAAATAAACCCCCAGAAAGGAGTTAGCATAGGTAGCTTTCTTAAAATAAATATTATTGCCTGGAAGACAATCCAATACATCATCATTAGTTTTAAATACAAGCATCCTATTGTAAGCACTTGTGTCATACTCCTGCAATTAGGAGCAGCCACTATTTAGGCACAGTGCTATTCATAGATTGTAGTCACTCCTCCTAGATCATATCCATAGCTATACAGTCATTAATAATGTCAAAGGCTTCTCTAGTGTACTTCTTTCTCAACTCACACCTTAGAACTTGCTGTGAATCATTTTAAACTTTCATTCTTCAAAATTTTCCAACTGTTTCTTGCAATAAGTGTGACTACTCAAGGTGAGATGTTATTAGAGTGAATTAATTGGCCAAGATCATTTATTATACTGAATACTAACATTCAGTAATGTGAATGAGTGAATGAGTAAATGCTAAATAGATGTGAACTGGAAAGTACGTGGAAGAATGAGTCTTTTACGTCACATCAATGCATATCTTGTAGCAGGAGAATGATTACCATTTTGTTCTGGATAATCTTTTCAAGGATGTTTGCATGGTGAAAAGTAATATTTATTGTGGGTTTGTTCTTTCAATTTTGGAAACACAGGCATATACCACTATGTTAGACGAGGCACATAGTAGTGAGTAAAGTTTTGTGCTGGACTTCTAGATAGTGCATGAAGAAGGGAAACAAAACAAAAAGTAGAAAAATTGGAAAGGATTATCAGTATTTACAGTTTATATGTCTTGAAGCATTCACGTGACTATACTAGTTTCCTAGGTCTGCAAAAACAAATTAGTATAAAGTTAGTGGCTTAAACCAACAGAAATTTATTCTCTCATAGTTCTGGAAGCTAGAAGTCTGAAATAAAGTTGCTGAAAGGTTCTTTTCTCCTGCTATAGGCTCTGTAGATGAATCCTCCTTTTCCCCAGTCCTAGATCTAGTGATTGGCAGCATTCCTTGGCTCATAAACTCAACTCTAATATTTACCTCTACCATCACATGGCATTATTCTTAATGTCTCTGAGGTTTTTGTATGGCTTTCTTATAATGACACTTAGAATCTGAAATCAAGACGTCACCAGGGCCATATCCCCTCCAAGAATCTAGAGGAGACTCCTTCCTTCCCTCTATTAGCTTCTAGTAGCTCCATAAACTCTTTGGCTTATGACTTTATCACTATGGTCTCTGCCCCATCTTAGCCTTATCTCTTAGATCTTCTCCCCTTATCCTACAAGGATACTTGTCATTGGATTTAGGGTCCATGCTAATCCAGTTTTGTCTCATCCTGAAATCTTTAATTTACTTACATCCGCAAAAGTCCTTTTTCCTAATGGGATTGTATTTACAGTTTCAGGTGGACATCTTTTGGGATGCTATCATTCAGTCCACCCCAATGACATAGAAATGGTATTCGGAATAGATGAATAAATCCCACCAATTAATGAAGATAAAAATAAAATTAAAAACAAGCCCTCCTCACAGGGAAAATAAACAACCCTCAAAAAGGTATTTCACAGAGGAAACTTCACTCAACAATCCATGAAAATTCGAAAGAGGCTCAACCTCATGAGTAGTTTCCCGTCACAATATTTTGCAGTCTATAGCAAATAATTCCTTTGGAGCCTCGATTCCCTCTAGGTTGTAAGTCTTGCACCTGCTACAAACACTTGTACACAGTGTGAGAACAGGTCAGCTGCTGACTGGACAGCTGAGTTACTTTTTATTCCCATCCATCCTCAGCAGTTGTAATGACAGAGGAAGAATGAAAACAGATAAATTCCGTAGGAAATACGCAGGCTTAATAGCTGAGCATCTGACCAAAATAAGCATGAGGGCCAGCAGAAAGAGGACATTTAATGGGGTGAGGAAGACAAAGAGCACCAATGATAAAAATCATCATTTAACATTTTCCTGAAATTAGCTTGGCTAACAGATCAATGTTCCACACGCAGGTGGGAGAAGCCTCCCAAGTGAGCAGATGGGAAACTTTTCTTCTTCAAATCTGAGGTGTATCTTTGTTCTAAGGTATATCTTTCTCTTTTAAGTCTTCTAAGCTATATCCTCCATTGTCTAAAACTGTCCCAGATTCTGGCAGTCATCCTAAGCAGTATGCCTGTATTTCCTTCCTTCCTTCCTTCCTTCCTTCCTTCCTTCCTTCCTTCCTTCCTGTACTGGGGATTAAACTCAGGGGCACTCAACCACTGAGTCACCCCCCCCAGCCCTATTTTGCATTTTATTTAGAGACAGGGTCTCATTGAGTTGCTTAGCGACTTGCTTTTGCTGAGGTTGACTTTGAACTTGCAATCATCCTGTCTCAGCTTCCTGAGCCGCTGGGATTACAGGCATGCGCCACCGCACTCGGCTTGTTATTTCATTTTTTCATGCTATTGCATTACCTAAAACTTCTAGTGTGGTGCTGAGAAGGAGTGGTCTTGATATTTATGTTTTTTATCTTGCTGTTCCTGATCTTTGAGGGAAGTGTCTAGTTTCTCATCATAGAGTGTGATGTTGTAGATTTTATGTAGATTTTACCTATTGTGTTAAGGAAGCTATTTCCTATTCCTAGTTTACTGAGAGTTTTTATCACAAATTCATGCTGAGCTTGTCAAACACCTTTTCTGCAGCTGTTGGTATGATGAATTGTAATTTTTCTTCTTTCAGTATTGATGTGATGGACTGTATTGATTTTCAGATGTTGAACCAGCCTTACATCTTACACCAGACTTACAAACCTTGAATAAATCTCACTTTATTGCGGTATATATTTATTTAAAATATTTTTAAAATATTTAAAATGGAACCCAGGACCTCATATGTTCTAGGCAAGCACTCCACCACTGAGCTACAATACCAACACCCAAAATATGGATGTTATTGCTAGCATTTTATGTAGAAATTTTTTTTATCAAAGACCATGAGAGACATTGGTCTATAGATTTCTTTTTCTGTAATGTCTTTGTCTGGTTTTGGTACTAGGGTAACGCTGGCTTGGTAGAATGAATTAGAGATATTCCCTCTGCTTTTACCTTCTGAAAGACATTATAGATAAATGATATACTTTCTTCTTTAAATGTTTGATAGAATTGGCTAAAGAGCCCTGTGGCCTTTTATTGTCAATTTTGGAAGGTTATGAATTATTGATTCAATTTCTTTAATAAATATAAACCTAGTCAGATTGCCTATCTATCACTTTTTGTGTGAGTTTTAGCAGATTGCATTTTCAAGGAATTTGTTTATTTCATCTTGATTTTCAATTATATGGGTATAAGCTTGTTTATAGTATTCATTTATTATACTTTTAATGTCCAAGGGATCTGTAATGTCTACTTTTTCATTTATTAGTAATTTGTGTCTTTTCTCTATTTTGTTAGCCCACAAGAGGCTTGAGAGACTTACTGTTTTTATTTATCTTTTTAAAGAATTAGCGTTGGCTTTATCAATTTTTCTCTATTGATTTCCTGCTTTCAATTTTGTGAATTTCTGATCTACTATTAGTTATTTATTTTCTTTCCTTACTTTGGATATAATTTGTTGATTTTTTTTCAACTTTCATAATGTAGAAGTTTTAAGTTACTTATTTTGGATCTTTCTTTCTCTTTAATATATTCATTCAATGCTAAAAATTTCCCTCAGCACTCTGCTTTTGCTGCATTGCAAAAGTTTTCATAAGTTCTAATTTCCATTAGTTAAATATTTCCTAATTTCTCTTAAGATTTCTTCTTTGGTCAATGTTATGGAGAAATGTATTGTTTAATCTCTATGCATTTGGAATTTTCCAGCTATCTTTTTATTATTAATTTCTAGTTGAATTCAATTGTGAGCTGAGAGCAGACATTATAATTAACATGTATTTTATAACTCAGAATGTAGTTTATCATGGTGAACGTTGCATGTGAACTTGAGGAAGAGTATGTAATCTTTATTGTTGGATAAAGTAGTCTGTAGACATCCATCATATCCAGTTGATTGATAGTGTTGAGTTCAACTATGTTCTTCATGGTTTTCTGCTTGCCAGATCTGTCCATTTCTGATAGAGGAGTGAAGTGACAACTTATTTTTAACAGTCCTACTTTCATTAAGTCTAATGGTAAGTCTTTGTTGACCTTTCTGATGGAAGATATCACCCTTGATGCAAGGATTGAGTTGTCATATATCAGTTAAATTCTATTATATGATTTACTTTGAATGTTTCTCTTTTATTTCTATATCTTTCTTAGGAAACACTGCATGTTCTGGTTCTTAACCATTTTGGAGTGACAGCCTCTTGAGAACCTGACAAACTCACAGGACTCAATTAGAGAACAATGCATAAAAAACAACACAATAGCAGCAACAACAAAGTTTAGCATGGTTTATGGGGGTTCACTGGCCATGGGCTTAAACATTTTATTCTAGAATCTGTTGGTCATTAAAAATTGCTATGTAAATCTGATATAACATACTTTTATATAAGTTTATTATGGAGAAAAATGTGAATTTTCCAGGTATTTGCAAACTTTCTTCCCACCCTCACATTGTAGTTATTGTGTTGCTTTTTCCTTCTTTAGTTCTCTGAAACCCTCCACACATACTTTTGAGTCTTGTCATTTCAATTTCCCTCAGTACAAACCTAAGGCCACACCTGCTGAAGTCACTGCCATTTGTACAAATATCACACTCCAAAGAAAGAAAAAAAATTCTGATATACATTATCTTAAGAAAACTACTCCAACACCAGGACACTCCCCAACTGACGAGGAAAAGAAAACAGAAGCTTCCAAGTTTCCTTTATTTTGATACTTACTTTATTCTTTATAATAGCAGTCTATTTATTTATAATAACATGAATGATAAAATTGAAAAATTCATAACTGGAATGAGAAGTAAATGCCTACTGGAGTTCCAGTTTTTCTTTTTGCTTTTCAATCTGAGACTGCATCAATTCCATATTGAAAGAAATATATTAGAACACTGTGATTCCTCTTTCTTATGAAGTAGAAGCTAACAGAAACCTGGCAATATTTACCAGCCAAATAACTTTTTAAAAATCCTAATGCCAAGTATGAAATTTGGGGCTGCTCTATTTAGTTATTAAAATTTCACTTGAACAACTTTCATAATATTAAAAGAAATATTGAAAGGGACAGAGACACCTATGCAAAACTTTCCATTCCTTTACGCTACATGGTTAAAAAAAATGAGAATAAGTTGCTAGATCTTTATTGAATAGAAAAATGCATTTTTCCTTCTTTGTCTTCTTCCACTAAAAATAGGATTTCTCTAAGCAATGGTTATCATAATATGGGTGAACACATCTGTGCTTCATGGCTTATGACACCCCAGGGTGTGTTTATCTCTACTCTGCTTTTATGGCTCACAGCACTCCAGGGTGCAGCAAGTTCCTAATGGCTCCAGAAAGCACCGCCAGTAATTTTTACCACTTAAGACAGTCACTATCCCAGGCGATGATTACAAGTTGGATAGTATTCTTTCTCAATATTGCTTAACCCAGATTGTTTAATAATTGTATGTACTATCACAGACCTGGTAGATACACTTTCTGATCAGAATGGCAATAATTTTTATGTAAGTAACACACATAAATGTTCATAGTTCATATTCAAATTTCCTAGTTCACCAAATGTAAGTCAGGTGCCAAGATCTAATGCAAAAGGTCACGAGAAGTTAACACTTCTCAGGATCTCAGTGGAAATAATAAAGATGCATAAGATGCAACAACCAGAAATATTCTTAGGATAGAAAGGAAAACCCTGCTCAGATCAGTATTTGCTATTGACAACATGACAAACTATTTATTTTGTGTTTTAATTTTATTGTATAATTCTGTAAGAAAACTTTAATGGACCACTCTGTGAGATTCTGTTGTATAAAATTACATTTTACTGTGTCATACACATTAGCAGGTATAATTATCATTTTAGGCAGCAGTTCTAATTTAACAGTAGTGGAGCAATAGTCTATGAAAATGACATCCTAAACAATGGAAAGAATTATTATTTACGACATTGATTTAGATTGCATTACCAAATCTGTTTCAGTCAAAATGCTACTGCCTGTAACGCCCTTAAGGAAACCAAGTTGCTTATTTCATCATTGGTAACCAATTTAATTAGGAAATTCCTGGCAGCTTTCAGGTATTTTATAATAGGAAGCAATGTTGAGACAACCTACTCAAATCCCAAATACAGGTGACCGTTTATTATATTTCATTTGTATATAGTTATGATTATCTGTCTACATGAGCTTTAATTCTCCCCCAACCCCAGTCTATTCTATTATATTTCATCTTTCAGGGGCATAAGAACCAAAGATCACTTATTAGAACTGTGCTAATTTTGAAGCAAAAGTCAGTAGGAAGGGAAGACACAAATGAACCCACAATTGCACACACTTAGACCCACAGACTGTTCATATAAGCATAAAAGTGAATGGCTGGTGTTAGGAGGGAAAAATGAAAATTGAGTCAGACCATGGGTCTGACTGATGATTTTCCCACTTAGCTGAAATAAAAACTGGTGGCAGAATGACCACTGATCTGTGGCTTTGGGCCAGCAGAAGCATAGTCCATGGGTGAGCAGGGAGTCTTTGCCGGGTCTCATGCAGTCTCACACTAGCAGAGGCAGACAGAAATAAGGCAAACAAGGCCTTTTCTTTCTTCTGAGTTTTTAATGTCCCTGGAAAAACATCTAAGTGGCTATCTGCAAGTGATTTAAGAGTGGAATAAAGTTCTCATTAAGAATTTTTCTGAGCGTATTTTTTCCCCAAAGAACACACAAGAGAGATTCTCAGTAGTACCAAGCCATATACACACGTTATGTATCAATACAGCCCAAGCCGCTTAGTGGCACTTTGGCTAGAACATTTCCCCTTTATGATCAATAAATTTCATAGAACTGAGTATTTATACTTAGGGGACCTTTCCCAGTGAGAGAAATTCTATTCTTATCAACTCCTTTTATGTATGTACATAAAGAGAGATGTTTGTGAGTCTATAAAAAGCATCCTTGATCTTGTTTGATAGACTGTGCTCTCCTCAGAGTGAATAGGCTTTTCAAGTGGGTGACTTTGTATGTGCAAATGAATGGCAACATGTGTGCCAAATCCCCTCCCAAGCCGCAAATGTAACAGGATGAGAATCTTATTTCTGGAAAAGGATTTCAAAACAGGTCAGTTCTCATTTACTCCTCAGTAGGTGCTGCTGAAAGAAAAAAAAAATAGAAAAAGTAAGATGTGGCCATTAAACACAGCAGACAAAACAATATGAACATCAATCAATGCCCAGAAATAGGCTTTGAAATGTTATTTATTACCTATTTTCATCAAATATGCATTACCCTAATGATCGGCATATTATGAAGACAGGCATTTTAGAGACAAATTATATGACGGACTGAAAAAGATTGCCATCTTCTTAGCAAGGAAGGGTAGTTAAATTTTTTAAAATCATATAATTGTTATGGAAAGAATCTACATAAATCAAACATTTCAGAGAGACAAGATTTTTATCAATCATGGCAACCCTTTCCAACTTTCCACAGAAAACCATATAAAGATACACAATAAAGTTAAAATTTAGACGGTTACAGTCAAAAGCATGCTTTGTCACTGAAGATCTGCTCTATTTACTTGGATAATATTGTTGTGAATAGATTAAAAGCTCTGATATCAAAGGGACACTCTACCCTGTTTTCCAGTGCGTTTATAGGCTGGCACCTGCAGGGTTGCTGTCCTTCTGGAAAAGTCAATACAGACATCTAGTGTGTGTTCTTCCCTTCCTTCATTAGAGAAATTGACAGGTGAGAGGAGCCCTCTGGTTGTCTGACACCAGTACAAGCCATGTTAACAAATAGCTCTCACCAGAGGCAGCCACAGGCAGCACAGCCCGACATTCTGAGGACCACTTACAAGTGATGCTATAATGTCGCTTCTCCTCTGTCCATTAAAATTGCTAAATTAAAATCTCACAACTTGTCCAGTGTCCGTGTTCTACATCCATTTTTGTCCTCAACATTTTATATGGCAAATTACAACCTCCGGCAGGGGCCAAGTGTGTGATCTTATTCAGAGTACTAATATTGATGTGCAGTGGGTTCCATCAGCTAATGGCTAGAACTGATGACTGAGGATTAATGGATTCTGTGCCTTGGATTTAGGTCTTTACACTCTTGCTCAGTAATGGGGTTTATGACCTCTGAGTAAGCAGACGGTTTCCAGATGTAGGAAAAGAAGATGCCTGAGTCTGGAATACATTGGAACAGCCATCAAGAGTTCAAATGGGTCACTTTTCATGGAGGAGGGAGGTAAATGAAGGAAATTACAGGACTGACCTAAAACCAAGAAAAGCAATATAGGGAATTAGCAATGGAACATCCGTGACCACAGGAAGTATTGCAAAGGGACTGGAGGATGAAAATAGAAAAGACAAAGAACCAAGAAGCTCCTTCAGATTTTAGGCTTTTCAAAATGTCATATTGTACATATGTAAATGAGGAAGACCAGGAATCTCAGCACAAAGCCAGCCGTTTCCCTTTCTCATTATTATTTATTATGCATGCTTTTATGTAAATCTAAATGTTTTGACACTCTAAGAGTCTTGATGCTCCTAAGGAAGGGTCACTTGTTGTAAACTCACCCCAAACCCATTTTCTCTCAAAATTGCATCATAGTTTTCTTGTTACTTAATCCATCCTTCCATGGAACTCAAAGTCAGATGGCTATATCATTGAAATGGGAGCATTAAAGTAGAAGTACTGTGCCAGCATTCTGTAGACAAAAGCCCTAATTCAAGATTTGTTAGAAAGAAAGAAAACTGATGTTTGGCTTTTTGGGAAAGGAGAATGTCCTCCCCCTAAGAAGAAAGATAAGAGAGTAAAATGATAAAGGTGAAGTAAAAACAAAGGTACTGAAATGCCTTTGAACAGAAATGAACAGAACCTATTTGTAATTGAGTTATAGAACACAGAGGATTCATAGCAATTATATTAACATACATAACCCAATTCCAAGCACCTCTGTGGCATGGAATTATTGGGCATGCATCTAAGGAATGGTATGTGTGAGTTATACACATGATTTATAACTATATTTACAGGAAAACAAACAAAGAGTTACATATAAGGGGACCAGAGCAGTCATCTCTTAAAGTCGAATGCAGAGCACAAACAGCCAGAATTGTTTTCCACAGGCAAAACTGTACAGGTCATTCTTTAAAGGCATTAAAATAAATACCAGGAGGAATCAAATTTAGCATAGAGATATCCTGAATACCCATGTTTATCAAGGCATTATTCACAATAATCAAGTTATGGAATAAGCTTAGATGCCCATCAGTGAATGAGTGGATAAATAAATTGTAATATATAAATGGATAAATAATATATATGTGTGTATATAATAAAATGTGATACATATGCATATATATACACATATTTAATATATGAATATCATTCAGTCATAAAGAAGAATGAAACCATATCATTTGTAGGAAATTGGATAGAACTGGAGATCATCATGTTTAGTGAAATAAGCCAGACTCAGAAAGACAAGTATTGCATGTTTTCTTTCATATATGGAATCAATAATAATAAAAATAAAAAGGAATACATGAAAATGGAAGGGGGACTATTAGAGAAAGGGAAATGGGAGGAGAAAAGAAGAAAATAGGAAGGGTATGACCCAGATATGTTATATGCATGTATAAAAGTGTCACAATGAACCCTATTATTTTGTACAATTATTTTAGCACAATTACAACTATAATTTAAAAGATCAATGTTGAGGGATTGATGCCAGCATTGGGCTGGGGAACAAGATCTACACCCTGCACCCCAGGTTCTGTAGCTCCACCAGGAAAAGGAGCACAAGACATAGCTCCTCAGATAAAGTACCAGGAAAAGATTTTTAATGGGGCTGTGACTGAGGTTGTGGTCAGTGGTAGAGCACTCACCTGGCACATGCGAGGTACTGGGTTTGATCCTCAGCACCACATAAAAATAAATAAATAAATAAAAGATATTATTTTAAAAAACTATTTTTACTGGCCTAGCAACATAGAAAATCCATATCTATCTTAAAAAATTAACAGACAAATAAGGAGTGCCTGATATTCAAAGAGAACAAGCAGCACAGAGAGAGAAAAAAATGAAAGCATTTTAAATAGTCCACAAAGTTCAGGAGTCAGGAAAGGACGTTATGAATCAAAATGTGTTCACAGTGGTAAGAGAAAGTGTCGCATTTATAAAATATCATCTATGAAGAAGTAATAATAAGGAAATGTCTTAGAGATTACATAATATACAGTATCGTATAATTCAAGAAGTACTGGAAAATAAAGTTAGGCATCTCCCAGAGTGCAGAGCACAGAAGGACGAGGAACCAGAGACTAGGAGAGAGGAGATGAAGAGCTAACACTCACCTTGGTTGCCCAATGTTCACTTAGTAGGAATTCTGAAAAGAGAGAGCAAGAAATAATGGGTATCAAAATCGTAATGGGAAATAATTTTCCAGAACTAAAGGAGGATTCATCATCAGATTGAAGCCAAATAGAAGCAGAATCACCAAACAAACCTCAAAAGAACCAAGACTTTCAAAGTGTTAAGAATGAAAGCATCCAACAGACTTCTTTATAGAACAAGCAGATTGCCTTCAGAGGAAGACTAGGCAGTCCATCACCCAACAGCTCATCAGTTTGCTGGCTACAAGATCACATTGGAGCAGCAGTGCCTTCAACACTCTGGAGGACAATCAGTCTCACCTTTGAATTATTTGCTTAACCAAACCATTAATCATATTAAAGAGTTGAAATTTGTCTTCTGTGCAGTCCTTCTTAGGAGGTTGATAGGAGTTACAGTCCAGCAAAAAAAGTGGCAAGTCCAGAAAGAGGACAAAATGAGATCCAGAAAATAATGGGTCAAAGCCACAACATCATTTAAGGTCCAAGCAAAATGCTGCACATTTTGTAGCAGAAGGATGGAAAACTCCTCTGTTGAGAGTGTCCATAAAGAGAAAGGAAACTCAAGAGAGGCTGTGAGAAAGGGAGGGTAGAACCAAGATAGCTGGAATAGGGGGAAGAAAGAAAGAAAGAAAAAAAGAAAGAAAGAAAGGAAGGAAGGAAGGAAGGAAGGAAGAAAGAGGGGGGAAAGACCCTAAATATATAACAACTATATAAGAAATCTTGGAACAAATATGAAACAAAGAGTAACTGGTTTCTGTATGAATTTGGTAACAACTAATTTTTTAATATCTTCATTATATGTGTTTTAAGTAAGAACACGGACTTTTCAGTAAGTGAAAATCAAATCCTGAGACAAGAGATGCTTCGGGACCTGCTTTGACCAGGACAGGAACACCAGCAGAGAAAGAAAGTGTCAGGGCTCAGAAGGTGTAGATCTCAGAAGCCTTCTGCAAAATATCACTTCTCAGGAGGCAAGTGGAAGAAATTTGAGAAACCCAGGCCTCAACCACATGAGAGGCTGAGTCAGTAGAGACAGAGTGACAATGCAGAGTTTCTATATTTTAGACTTTTACTATAGCTGTCAAGGAGGACCTTTTGAGGTAACTGAGCCAAAACCTACTCCTCCTCCACAGCTCAAGAAAATCCATTAATTAAGTAACAGAACAGGATATTGTCTCCATACACCTATATGTGAAAGAAGGACAAAAAGAAGGCATAGTATGCTTTGAAGATGATTTTAAAATGCCATAAATATGTTGTCATGATGTAGATAAAAACTGTAACTTGTAATGGTTAATTTGAATTGTCAGCTTGATTGGATTAAGAGATGCCTAGGATTGAGAGGCTTCTGGGTGTGTCAATGAGGGTGTGTCTAGGAATGATTGGCAGGTGGGAAAATGAACGGAAGTAGAGATCCTCTGTAAGTGTGGGCAGCACTGTCCAACAGGTTGGAGGCTTGAATGGAATAAAAGTTGGAAGAATAAGAAAGCAGTAGCGGAGGCAAGCTCGCATCTTCTCCAGTGGGTTCTTGATTGCTGCTATGATTACCTAAGGATATCAGACTTTCACTCCTTCACTCTTCCTAAGTGGACTCTGTCAGGGATTCTCCAGGGAGTTTCCAGAAGCCTTCAGTCTTGGCCTGGGGTAGCATCATTGATCCGTCTTGTTCTGAGGCTTTCAGTATCTTGGACTGCACAGCTGTTTGTTCCTCCAGCTCTCCAGCCGACAGAAGGCCACTGTGCACTACCCAGCTTCTGGTTGTGTAAGTCCATCTAATAAATCCCCTTTTTCCTCCTATTGGTTCTGCTCCTCTAGAGAACCCTGACTAATACACAACTCGATATCCTTGAGGAACTAAAAATCAAGAATCAGCAATATCCAGGAAGCAGCACAAAAAAGAAACTAAAGAATTATGAGAAGAGATGGTCAAATAACAGAAGGAACTAAGAAACCTATGGAAAGAAATAAAAATAAAAAATAAAAAGACAAACTCATTTTAATTAATAAAGAGCAAATTTTGAGAGAACTAAAAAAAAACTGTCGTAAACAAAGTAAGGTTTATAAAGGGGAAAAATGAGAAAATAAATGAGATGTATAGGAGTAAAAATGGTAAAAGGCATAAAAGGACAGAGAAAATATGAAAAACATTGAAAACAGGGAAATCAGTGAAAAGGAAATCCTTTTCCTATAATCCTATAATCCAGGCCCCAAAGGAGAAAATAAATGTTTAAATTAATAAGCCTCTTTCAGAAATGTAAAAAAAAAAAAAAAAATGAGTCTACACAATGAAAGGGCACACTGTGGAAAAAATTTGTCCAGAATGGTTATCATAGAGATGTATCTTAGAGAATTACTGGACTTTTGAGATAAAGAGCCTATACTTCCCCAGACAAATAAAAACAAAATACCCATTTAGCCTGGGATTGTCTTGGTTTAAACCTATTTCTCTATCTAATTATTGGCATTATTCCTTTTCATTCTGTAAAACATCACAGTTTGACTGAAAAATTGAACTGCCAAGCTACTTCTAAGAGAAAGAACATCAAGTTGGTCTCAACTATCTTAACCAAAACAGAAGCCAGCATCCAGTTCAGGAATATTCACAGTGTCTTCTGAAGAGAAAATGAACCAAAGGTTTTACATTCGGACAAGATACCCTTCAACTTTAAAGCCTACAGAACTTTGTTTTGAATAAATCAGTCTGGGGAATATTTTCCATGTGAACCTTTTTCTTTAAAGAATTGCGTAAGAATTAGTTCCAGCCGGTGCATGGATAATTGAAGAAACTGTAGCCAAAGTACTCACTCTAAGGAGTGAATGTATTCATTTGTACAACTGAGACAGAAATTTACTTAACTATAGATCCAAGACAAAAAAGGCAGGTGGAGATAAGGAAGGCAGAATAAAATACATATTCTATATCCTCAGACAGTGAAAACAGCACCATAAAAAGTGGAGAGATGAAGGGAATAATGTGGGCATAGAATGAAGTTACATAGAGTGGCTGCCTCTTAGGTGATGCCAGGGAGATCAAGGAAACAGTTCGGGACGATGAATCAAGTTCGAGAAGTGTAAGAATATAGTACAATATGTGGCTTGATTAAAGCTAGGTGATTAAAAGTGGAAGGAGAGGACACATAGGAAGTAAGTTAATTTTATCATTACTCATAAAAAAGGCAAAGAATGAAATTTGATAGGGAATATGATGATGACAATGATACATTGATAGATATAAAAGTTATCAGAGGGTTTAAATATAAAAGGTATTATATAAGTAGCCATGGGCACAAAAATCCCAATCTTTGCTATTTACAGAAATGACTAAATTTTTAAGAAGCCAATGATAAAATAGTGAAAGTGTGTAACTATATCCAGATATGTACAGGAATACATATATTTCAAACAGGAACCATAAAATATTACAACAGTAATAAATGAATATTTTTGACAAATATAAATAAACTTATTTCACAGATTAAAATATAAAAATCTTATTAGTTGTAACATAAAACTCAATTCTATGCTTTTTTACAAGAAACACACATAAAACAAAATAATTAAGAAAATTTAAGGACACTAAGGTAAGAACACATAACAAAGTAAAGCAGACTGCAACCTTAGTGTCCGACAAGGCAGAATTCAGGTTCAAAAGCAGTAACGGAGACCAAAAAAACAAAAACAAACAAACAAACAAAAAACAACAACAACAACAAAAAAAAAAAACACTTCACTCAGAAAGCTAAAGGATGCCAATAATTATGACATCATCACAGGGTTCAGTATCTGAGGACCATATAGCGCATAGAGAATTTTACAAAAGAGAAATTACAATTGATACTGGGAGGTTAGAAATATATTTTGTAAAGAACGTTTTACCTCTCTAACCAAGACAGATTAAGTAGTCAAGAAATAATTAAAAATATAAATGGCTTAAACAACATGAAACATAGTCAACAAGGATGATCTTTTATATGCCAAATGTTGTGCTTTAAAATTATAGAAAATGCTTTCTTTTCAAGGGGTCATAGAAAGAAAGACATTATGCCAGAAAGAAAACCACAATCAATAATTAACAAAAATTTTTAAAAATGCAAACCTTTTAAAAAGTCTCAAGTCAAGAGGGCAATGTAAACTGAAATTATAGGAACTGTAGTGAAAGAAATACACATATCAGGATATAGATAAGGGCTAAAGTAAGTTTTACAGGAAAATTTTAAAAGAAAGAATGAAAACACAGACATCTGAGCATCTGGCTCAAAGAATCAGAAAAATGAAAAGTCATAAAGACACAACCAAAAGGACAAATGAGAAATTAACGTGATTAAAAACTAAGAATAATACAGATCCAAAACTTTGAAAGGGGGAACCTGTTTGGGCTGAATCGTCCCTCAAAGACTCCCATGTTGAGGGCTTGTTCTCGAATACAGTAGTGTTCTGAGGTGGGGTTAGGGGAGGTGACTGAACCATGAGGGCTCTGACCGCATCAGTGGTTAGTACACAGACTGGACGATGGCACCTGGTTGAAGACAGTGGGTCTTTGGGGGCATACCCTTGGGGACCGTAGTTTATCCTCAGCCTGTTCCCTCCTTCAGCAGCCAGGACATAAGAAGCTCTACTCCACTACACTTTTCGGCCATGACGTTCCTTCTCACCATAGGTCCATAGCATTGGAGTGAGCTGACCATGAGCTCTAAAACATTGCATGACCTCTAAAACAACGGCTGCAATAAATCTTTCTTCCTTTTAAGTTGTTTTTCTCAAGTGTTTGGTCACAGTGATGAAAAGTCACACTACAAATGATATATATCTACACCTTTCTTCTTAAAGGTGCTTAGATAATGTTTAGTGTTTCTAAGTGAGATACAAAGAAAAATAAGGATGTTTTCTTAAACCATGGGACTATAACACCATAAGACTGAATCCCTGAACAAGGGATCTTGGAGTACAGAGGGTTTTGTTTGTTTGTTTGTTTTTAACTCTCGGTGTGTAAGATTCAGGAGTCAGGAACTATCCGTGATTATGTGCATCACAAAGTTTCCATCACCCAGTGTCTGTCATGTAGTAGATCTTAGTAAGTAAGAGATATAGAGTTCTTATAAATCAATAAGGACAGCTCCCACATAGGAAAAAATGGCAAAATACATAAATAACTCAGAAAATAATTATAGGGGGCCAATAAATATATTTAATGTTCAATTTTACTTTTAATATAAATTAAATCTATAGTGAGATATCTCTTTTCCCATATCAAACAGGAAATATTTTACATTAATGCATGTATGTATAGAAGTTGCAGTGAAGTGTAATTCTCATACACAACCAACGTGTCCATACTATAAAAGCATTATAGAGATTTAGTGCAATTCCTATTAAAATCCCAATGTCATTCTTTATAGAAATAAAAAAAGCAATCATGAAATTCACTTGGAAAAATAAGAGACCCAGAATAGCCAAAACAATCCTTAGCAAGAAGAGTGAAGCAGGAGGTATCACAATACCAGACTTAAACTAAACTACAGAGCCATAGTAACAAAAACCACATTGTACTGGCACCAAAACAGACCTGTAGACCAAAGGTACAGAATCAAAGACACAGAGACAAATCCACATAAATATAGTTGTCTCATACTAGACAAAAACATCCAATATAGAAAGCATAGTCTGTTCAACAAATGATGCTGGGAAAACTGGAAATCTACATGTAACAAAATGAAATTAAACACCTACCTCTCACCCTGCACAAAACTCAACTAAAAGTGGATCAAAGACAGGCACCAGAACAGAGATCCTGCATGTAATAGAAGAAAAAGTGGGCCCAAATCTTCACCATGTTGGCCTACTATCTGACTTCCTTAACAAGACTCCTAAAGCGCAGAAAGTAAGATCAAGAATCAGTAAATAGGATGGATTCAAACTAAAAAGCTTCTTCTCATCAAAGGAAACAATCAATAATATGAAGAGAAAGCCTGAAGAATGGGAGAAAATCTTTACCACATGCACCTCAGATAGAGCATTAATCTTCAGAATATATAAAGAACCCAAAAAACTTGACACCAACTCCCCTCAAATAATCCAATCAATAAATGGACTGAGGAATTGCATTTCACAAAAGAAGAAATACAGGGATGGGGGCTGGGGCTCAATGGTAGCTCACTTGCCTGCATGCGTGAGGCACTGGGTTCAATTCTCAGCACTGCATATAAATAAATAAAATAAAGGTCTATCAACAACTAAAAAAATTTAAAAAAAGAAGAAATACAATTGATCAACAAATATATGAAAAATGTTCATCCTCTCTAGCAGCCGGAGAAATGCAAATTAAAACTACTCTAAGATTTCATCTCACTCCAGTCAGAATGGCAATTATCGAGAATACAAGCAACAATAAATGTTAGCAAGGATGTGGGGGAAAAGGTACACTCATACATTGCCGATGGGATTGTAAATTGGTGCAACCATTCTGGAAAGAAGAATGGAGATACCTCAGAAAACTTGGAATGGAACCACCATTTGACCCAGCTATCCCACTCTTCGGTTTATACCCAAAGGAGTTAAGATAAGCATACTACAGTGATGCAACCACATCAGTGTTCATAGCAGTGCAACTCACAATAGCTAAACTATGGAACCAACCTAGATGTCCTTCAACAGATGAATGGATAAAGAAAATGGAATATTACTCAGCCTTAAAGAAGAATGAAATTATGGTATTTGCAGGTAAATGGATGGAGCTGGATAATATCATGCTAAGCAAAATAAGCCAATCCCCCCAAAACAAAGGCTGAATATTTTCTCTGATATGCAGATGCTAATTCACAATAAGAGGGGAGAGCTAGGGAAGAATAAAGTTACTTTGGATTAGGTAGAGGGGAGTGGAGGGAGGGGAGGAGTTTGGGGGTAGGAAGGATAGTAGAACGAATTTGACATTATCCTTAGTAAGTATATGACTACACAACCAGTGTGATGCTACATCATGTACAACCAGAAGAATGAGAAATTATAGTCCATTTATGTATAATGTATCAAAATGTATTCTAATGTCATGTATAACTAATTAGAACAAAATTTTTAAAAATATAATTGGTAAAACAAAACAAAACAAAAACAAAAACTTTTGAAAACCTTTCAAGGACCAGCAAGAATCCTTTAAATAAGGATACTTTTGATGCAATCTCCTTATTTCTGGATCATTCCTAGTAAAATAATCTGATAAGCTACAAAAGACAAATGTATAAAGTGGGTTTTAAAGCTCTAATTAACAAAAGAAAACGGGCATCCATCTACATAGTTAACAATAAATGGTTAGAAAATGGTTCACACGCACGTGAGAGCATAATATTCAAAACTGTTATTTCAAAACACATGTAATAAAATTGAAATGTTCATGTTACAAATGAAAAACATGATAAAAATATACCAATTTTGTGTTTGTCAGTAATATGAGAAAATGGGCAAGAGAAAGCAAAAAAAATGTATACTGTATTTTAAAATGTTAATAATGGCATTATGGATTGCAAATTATCTTCATTTTCTTGATTTTTATTACTTATCCAATTTTTTTCTTTAATGAAATTCTATATTCAGAATAAGAAAATAATACATCCACAATGAGAGTTGAATATTTTAACACTTGTCAATGACTGATTTTTAAAAAAAAGGTTCAAAAATGAGTAAGAGTCTCAGCTTTCAATTAGGTGTGTTAAAAGCAGGAAAGACACTCTTCCCACGGAATTCTTCCATTCTCACATTAGGAATTAAGACATATAAGCTAAGAGTTTGCAACTTTTCTTGACTTATCAGAGAGCTGAGGCCATAGAACAACAGACCATCCCCTAAACTCAGGATATGCAGAAGCCTGCTTCGAAAGAAAGGACATGATACTTTACGTATGCATATTCTGCCAAAATACATTCTACTGTCACACATAACTGAAAATAAATTAATAAAGTACACGAACACTGATTCACCTGGGGCAGATGCTAACAAACACCAATGAAAGAATTCAACAGTTAACAGTTGATGAATTGGTAAAGGCAGGCAGGGTGCATACATTGTGAAGTACCTGAGGTTTCCAAATATATAGGAGCTTAGGGCCTCCTTCAGACTTTTTATTTACAAAAGGCAATGTTATAGATTATAATGGAAAGCAAATGAACTTAAATAGCCAAAACACTTTTGAAAAAAAAGAGAAGAAAGTTGAAGGACTCACACTATGTAAATCAAGAGTTAGCACTACATTAATCAAAGTAGCATGCTGTTGGCAAAAGAATAGACATATAGATCAATATAACAGAAACGAGGCCAGAAATAGAATCACAGAAATAAAGCTAATTTTTGACAGAGGTGGTGCTTCAAATAGACATAAGATAACAGGCTTAATGTCACTCAACGTCACTTCACTCTTTGGCCTCTTTTCAAGGTGTCATGAGATCTACTTAATTCCCTCAAACTAACAAATGTGGAGATCTTAATGTTCTGCCAATGCCTGGTAAATACAAATGATTAACTACTTCAGCAGATAGTAATTTTTACCATTACAAGCTTAAAATAAAATTATGTGTGAAGTTTGTTTTACCTTCAGTTTAGGGAAAAAATGTATTTCTTCAAATGAAGCATGCTTTCTATTCTAATATAATTTTCAGCAAATATTAAAATGTCAAAGAATCAGTAAGGCAATGGAAGAATTGAACCACATTATTGGAACAACACAGATTTGAATTGTCAAATCAGATCCACATTAATCAGAGCTCTTATCTAATATTGGGTTTTACCAAAAAATGTCAAAGATTCAATGGCTAGACATTAGAAAAAGCAGGAAAAGGTCCATAACTGTCCCTTCATCCTCCCAGTCTCTCCCATACATCAGATGTGCCTCAGCACAGATTAACGTTGGAGTCTGTAACGAGGTACTTGGCTTCATTGCTTTTACAGAAAAGAGCTAACTCATTCCTGAAATGCATCCAGTTTATACAAGATGGTCACACAGCTTATACACATTTTTTGAGCTGCCATGACCTATAAATCTATTGAGTTCAGGTTTCTTTATCATAAAAACATACTAGACCAGGAATGTTCTAAGAGCTTCCCATATACAAAGACAACCCCACTTTAATACCATTAATTTGCTAGCTAGAAAGTCTATCATTAGCACCATTTGACCCAGCTATCTCACTCCTCCGTCTATACCCAAAGGACTTAAAATCAGCACACTACAGTAATGCAGCCACATCTATGTTCATAGCAGCTCAATTCACAATAACGAAACTGTGGAAGCAACCCAGATGTCCTTCAATAGAATGGATAAAGAAACTGTGGTATACATACACAATGGAATATTACTCAGCAATAAAAGAGAATAAAATTATGGCATTTGCAGGTAAATGGATGAATTTGGAGAATATCCTGCTAAGCAAAGTAAGACAATCCCAAAAAACCAAAGGCTGAATATTCTCTCTGAAAAGTGGACACTTATTCATAATGGGGAGGGGAAATGCATGGGAAAAATTGAGGAACTTTGGGTAAAAGGGGAGGTACCATAGGGAGGGTACATGGGGTCAAGAAAGATGGTGGAATGAGATGGACATCATTACCCTAGGTACATATATGACTGCACATATTGTGCAATGCTACATCGTGAACAACCATAGAAATGTAAAGTTATGCTGCAATTGTGTACAATGAATCAAAATGCAGTGTGCTGTCATATATACCTAATTAAAATAAATAAATGAATTTTTAAAAAGATTATATGCCAAAAAACAAGACTATATGCCAATATTCTGTAGTCAGCAATGTAGAGGAAATACATTAATTTCTTGTCACCAGATGAGATAGATTTCAGTAGCCCCATATTTTAAAAATTTAAATGTGTTATCTAAAAATCTTCTTGCAAAGAAATTCTAGCTTAGATAGTTCTACCAGTGAATTATTTCAAATATTTAAGGGATAAATAACACCAATCTATTATGAAATATTTTAGAAAATAGAGGAGAAAGAAGCATTTCTCTACATAATCCTAATAATAAAACATGATGACATATTTAAAGAATAAAAATTGCAAATAAACATCATTCATTAGGATAGAAATAAAATTATCATTAAAATATGAGCAATTGAGGGCTGGGGTTGTGGCTCAGAGGAAAAGTGCTTGCCTAGCATGCATGAGCCACTGGGTTTAATCCTCAGCGCCACATAAAAATAAAATAAAGGTATTGTGTCCACCTGTAACTCAAAAAGTAGCATTGATTCCTTCAACTTAACATCATAAACTGGATATTCTAGAGCAACAAGACAAGAAATAAAGGGCACAAATATTAAAAAAATAAACTGTCCTTGGGGTGTAAGTATTAAAAATAGATTATCTTTAACATAAACATATTTATCTACATAAAATATCCAAACCCAGTGGCACATACCTGTTGTCCCAGCACTTGGGAGGCCTAGAGGAGAGGTTCACTTGAGCCCAGAAGTTTGAGGCCAGCTGAACCACTTAGCAAGAGCCTATCTTTACAAAGACAGAGAGTAGGGAGATTACTATATTTTTTTCAATAAATTTTAAAAATTCAAAAGAACCTGAAAAGCAACTACTCCAAGTAACTAACAAATATACCAAAGTAGAGAACAAAGGGTCAATACCTAAAATTCAACTTTGTTTCGTTATTTTTAAATGCTTTTATTAGTACATTATAGTTATGTATAAATATTGGGGTTCATTTGACATAATGACACATGCCTAGGATATAATTTGCTCTGCTTCAGTTCCCGGCACGTCTCCTTTCCTGCCCCTTCTCCCCTCCCGCTGACCTCCTATACTGGTCTTCCTTCTGTTTATTTATAGTTTTTTCATAATTAGTGCTTTATAGATATAATATTATTGAGAGAGATTTTTTAAAGACCTAAATAAATCCAATGGTACACTATTTCTTTCAAAGAGTTAACATCCACATTTTATTCAACCTCAGTGACAGATTCCTTGCAATCCTTATAATTTCAGCAGGGTTTTTATAGATATAAATAAGTTTGAGTCTAGAATTTATATGAATGTGAAGAACATGAAGTAATAAAAAATTTTTGAAGGGAAAGAATACGTTAGGAGAAATCAGGTGAACTTAATTCAACATCTACGAAAAAACTACAATAACCAGCGCATGTAGTCTCAGCATAAGGATAGTGTGTAAATTGAAAGCCATGTATAAATTATGGGTTTGTTAGAGCCAACGTAAGGCAGGGAGGCTGCTTTTCTGGGAACTCCTGGGTGAAATTCCCCAGTTTGAGAAAGGCCAGATCATGGTGGCTCCTTGCCTTAGCTCATAGTCCTGGGTTCAGATGCAGCTCCCTGGAGATGGGCATAACCTGCCAAGCCCCAAACAACTTGTTTTCCCCACTTTTCTCCTGTTTTCCTGAAGAAGCCTGCCACACTGAATCCCTTTGATATGTTTCACTATAAATAAAGCATTGGAAGGCTTTTCTCTTTGTTCGGATCAGACCTATCAGGTCTTTCCCACCAGTCAATGCCTCTGCTGCTATAAAAAAAAGTACATAATTTTATATAATTTAAAATTATATAATTTTATATAATATATTTTTATATAGTCCTCATCTTTTGTATTTATTTCTTAATATTACTTCTGAGCTTTTATTTCCAGCCAGCCCACACTTCCAACGGTTACCTCCTCCCTCCCTCAGGTGGTGAGCCTAAAAATAGACCAATTTGAAAAGAGAATAGGGTATAAAAGTAGACTCACACTTAAATGGTTGAATTTTGCAAATGTCATAAAGCGATTCAATTGGGAAAGGAATGTCTGTTCATCAAATGGTGCTAGAAAAACTGGATAACCACATGAAAAATATTTAACCTCAATCCCTAGCTTGCCTTGCAGTCAAAAATTTGATTCAAGAAGGATCATAGCCTTAAACTTAAAACCTAAAATGTTTAAGCTTCTGGAGGAAATAAGGTAAAAATACCTTAGCAACTTTGGACTAAGCATATAGGTGTTTATTTACATAAGAGTAATTTAAATTTTTTTCTACAAAAAAGGCTTTTAAAAGAATATTCATGGTTTTATTCATAATAGTCTCAAACCAGAACAAACTCAAATATCCATCAATAGGATGCATTAGCAATCATGGTCCATGCAGGCAACACAGCAAGGAAGAGTAAACAACTGTGTATGAATCTTATAGATGCAACTGTTTGAGTGAAGAAAACCAGTCAGAGAAGAGAATAGATTTCCATTTATATGAAGTCCTAGATGACACAAAAGTAATCTATGGTTTAAAAGATTCAGAAAATGATTGTTTCTGGAAAAAAGATTGACTGGAAATGAAACAAGAAAACTCTGGATATAGTGTGGTCTGTTTTTAAATAGAGGTGTTGGCACATTTATCAAAATTTATTGAATTGTGCACTTGAGATGTGTGCATTTCACTGTATACACATTTATCCTAAACAGTGTAAACAGGTATTTCATTCTAGTTTGTAGATTTGCTCTTTTTTTTTTCCAGAGTAGTATGGTTTAGCAATTTTGAAACTGCATTACCTAAAGTCTAGCTTGAGAAGTGTATCTAAATAGAGAATAATGGAAGCTATAGTTCTCTTTTCCCCCATAGTACCTTTATTCTATCTATTTATCTATTTATTTATTTATGTATATATTTAAATGTGGTGCTGAGAATGGGACCCAGGGCCTCACACAGGCTAGGCAAGCGCCCTACCACTGAGCTACCACCCTAGCCCTGCAAGCTATATTTCTTAGGCTCTCTGATGAAGGTTCCTAGAAGCAATGACCCATCAGTAGCGGTCAATACATCACAGCACCCAAACCTTGGTTAAATACCATTCACACTAAAAAGAAGCTCTGATTTTGCAGGGAAAAACATAGAACATCTTGCTAGACCATAAAGAAAGGAAATGCTCAAGGAATGCTGGAGGTATGTAAAAAGGATACTGGAGTCAGGTTTAAAGAGATCCCACTGGTGGAATTTTGCACAATTTGAACCTTAAAATAAATATTGATGGAAATGGCTTACATCCTTTAGAATAAAATGAAAATACAAAGTTTATTTAGATATCAAAAAATAACAAGGTCAAAAGATACAAAGAAAGAATAAGGAATTCTTCCAAACTAAAGGAGACAAGACATGCCAACTATGGAGCGCATGATCCTGTGCTGAATTCTAGATCGGGGGAACTAGAAATAGCTACGAAGCATATTAATGGGACAAGCACCGAGATATGAATATGCACTATGGATTAACAGGATAATATGGATAACAGGATTGCATCACTATTAAATAAATACTGTGGATTGCAAAAGAAAAAATGTCTTTGCTCTTATGTAACTCACTATGATATTTAGAAATGAGTAGGTACAATGTATCCAATTTACTATCAAATGGTTCAGAAAAAGATATGAATGCATAAGTATATGGGTCAAGTATATGTAAGTCAATCCTCATTATTCATGGATTCCACATTTGTGAATTTGCCTGCTCATTAAAATTTATTCATAATCCAAAATCAATACAGTGCTTCAGTGATCATTTGAAAATGTAAGAGTGGGCAAAAATTTAAGTCTCCTGACTTGTCTGTTCCCAGGCCAAGTCAAACAAGAACACATTCTGCCTTCTTGTTTCTTTTTTCATACTGTAAGAAAATGTCCTTTTTGCAGTCTACTTAGTGACACGTTTTTAAGTGACATGCTTTTCATGTGCTTTTGTGCTTCTTATTGGTGATTTTCTGTATTAAAATAGCCCCAAATGGCAGGGCAGAAGTGCTGCCTACTGTTAGTAAGCACAAGAAAGCTGATGTGCCTTAAGGAGAAAATACATTTCCCTTGGGTGTGACTTATAGTGCTCTTTGTCGGTCATAAGTTCAGTGTTAATGAATCAACATTACATATTAAATGAGTCTTAAAACAGAAACACACATAAAACAAGATCATGCATTGATCAGTTGATAAAAAAGAAAGAAAAGGTTGTGACCAGAGACTTATGGGCACCTAATGCTATCTCTCCCCTAGCAAAATGGCCCCATATCCACTTATTCAATGTCTATGGCAACTTACAGAACCAACTACTTATGAATAATGAGAATCAACTCTACAGAGATAAACGCATCTGCGCGCGCGCGCGCGCGCACACACACACACACACACACACACAAACACACACACATACACCTCAAGTGGAATAAGAACAATCTGCTGCCAAATCTGGGCAAAGAGTACTTAGGAATTCCTTATGCTATTCCTGCAACTGCTCTGCAAGTTTGAAATGTTATCAGATAAAAATTGACCAAAATAGACCATGGATAATAAAGGATCACAAGATGCTTTTGCTTAAAGGTGGCACAAATTTGTTTCTCTTTCTCTGAAATCCAGAAGTTCTATGGGAATCCAGGCATCCGTGAGATTTTCTCTGGACAGTTAGAGGGAGAGAGATACTAGTTTGAGAAAAGCCAGGCACCAGGAGAAACAGTCTATTCATGTAGTAAAGACAAGAAGTCAAAAGATACAAAAGAATAGCAATGATTTTTTAGGGGCCCACTGGGACTCAGGGAGTATGCAGCCTGAACAGCAGACAGGAAGGGAAGGCAGCATATTTGTGTACTGGTGACTTACTAGAGAAAGGCTTAGAGGTAACAGGAGGGAGGGTCAGGCATCCCCTGCCCCCAACACAGTTACAGGAGACAAGCCCTGGTCCTTGGGAGAGGAAGTTGACCAGGAGGATCTCTGTTCAGTGCTCATGGAATTAGCTTTGCCCAGCTGAAATCAGCAGGCTTTAGAGCAGAGAAGTTCTATTATGATGAAAAGCCTTCTCGGCTCATTCCTCGAGTGGTGAGCATTAAAGTACTGATAGCAAATAGACTGCAGATTTTACTATTAATTAAAATATGCTCCTTATATTATGAAGCCATTAGTTTCTGATGTTAGAGTCCACCACTCATTTCTAATATTAATGGAGCTGGACTCTTAGCACTTAGTTATAATTTTAACATTAAGGCTTCTATTTTTCAACATGAAGTATCTTTCTTTTTTTTTTTAAATTGGGGATCGAACTCAGGGGCACTTCACTTTACCACTGAACTACATCTACATCCTTTTTTTTTTTTTTGGAGACAGGGTCTCCCTACATTGCCTAGATCCTTGCTAAATTGTGAGACTGGTCTTGAACTGTGATCCTCCTGCCTCAGCCTCCTAAGTCACTGGGATTAGAGGTGTGAGTCACCATGCCAGGCTTGAAATATCTGTCTTTAAGAAGACTTATTTTTAAAGTTACAAATACACAGAAGAAATGTATATAGTTTCTCTGTTTATGAGTATCTGACTTTTAAAAAGGAATGTAAATAATATAAATTATTCACAGTATATTACTCTCCACTTCACTTTATTTTAATGTATATAACTCAGATAATTTCACGCACGCAGTGATTTTTCCATCCAATGTTTACAGAAAAAATAATAAAGTAAAATAATAAAAAAGTAAGTCATTCAATGTATTTGTTTAAATGAAAGATAATGATCTTCTTGAGACCCTACCCATTGATATTCTTACTGAATAAAAGACATAGGGATTAGGACTCTATTCAACAATGTTCATTAACCTTTGATACATACTGGATGGGCCCTGTCTCCAAGGGGCTCTTAGCATATGCCTACACACACAAACACACACACACACACACACACACAATCATGCACAGTTGTGGTCAATCGTATCAGAAATGGCAAAGGGTGTAGCGAAGAGTGGGGGAAAAAAACCTGACATTTCCTTATGATATGTCTAACGCTGTGCTAGCTCATTTGGTTTTTACCAAAACCTCATGATGTTCTATTCCACAGATAGGTTTTAAGTGTCAGAGAAGGGAAATAACCTGCCCACGGTTGACCAGTAAGTGGCAGAGCTGAGTCACACCCTCATCTATTCCCAATAGTCCTTTATATGTTTGTTTTAATTTTTAAAAAGAAGTTTGAAATAAAAGGAGTTATTAATTCTATCTAGGTGACTTAAGGGGGATTTTCACAAAGAATTGGCATGGAGACTTGTACTTAAAATAAAAAGGATCAAATTTAACCAAGTGATGAAAGAGGAGGACTGTGTTCCAGGCGAGGAAGCAGCCTATGCAAAGTCATTAAGATGTGCAAGAGCACAACAGGTGCACAGACTGGTATTTGGTGTCTGATGAGAGGTTAGTGGGTGGGTGGGGATTGGGGGGACTGAAATTGGGAGCAATAATAATAGTGGAACATGAAGGTATAATAGGGTGGCTGAGACTGTTTTTGCTAGAAATGTGGGCATTATCTTCACAGCTTTATGGAGCCACCAATACTTTAAAAAATGAGAAGCATGAGAATTTTCCAGTCTTCTGTTTTCCTTGGAACAGAACAAGGATCAATGAGGCAATAGCCCAGGCAAGTTATGACCAGGCTCTGATAACAATCAGCGACTGGAGATACTAGCTGTGCATTCCTGAAGCAGAATCAACTAGCCAGTGTGGACTTGGAGGACTATCAATTATTCATGGATTCTGAGATTTCTGGCTTTGGTTTTATTATCCATTAAAGTAGGAACCACAAAATGGAAAACAGGTCTGTGGAGCAGAATAGTGCACCAAAATGACTAATTTACGACCAATTATTACATTAAGACATTATCTTTACCTGATATTAATGGTAAAAAGAGAAGATAATTGGACACAAGAGGAAGAAAAGAAAATTATGCTTTTGCAGGCTGTGATATGTGTAAACCCTTGGGAAAATTTGAAAACTCTTTAATGAAATGCTTTATACCTAAAGGTGAAAAAAGTATTTTCAACAATGCAATTATTTAGCCAAAATTGTTTTACTTTTTGTTTGTTTATCTCACTGCATGCTGGTAAAACTGTCAGCAATTAATTAACATCTTTTGAAGTTGCAGTGTTCATGAGCTGCTAGAAAACACAGTAGGAGACATTTTGGGACAAAACATTAATGCCAACACATCAATGTGCCCCAAGTTTTCAAGCCCATGGTTTTCGAGATGACTGTTGTCCCACTGGGGTGTTTAAATTTTTAAAGATGCTCCCAAAACATTCCCCTCTGACACCAAACTTACTGTCAGTCTTCTGAGGCTGCTCTTGCCAGGGAGAGCTGTGGGCAACATGGGAGTAAAGGCTTTTAGCTGGGTTAATATGTTCATATGTCCTTGTCTGTAAGCAATGATCCACTAAGAGGCACCCTCCTGAAGGCCTTCTGATGGCCTCTGAGAGCTGAAACGGGGGAGAGAAAATAAAAATAAAAGGCAAGGTGAAACTTACAAACTGTCACTATTTAACCCAGAGAGGTAGCAAGTAATGTTCAGAGAAGTGCATTATCACAACCTCTTGAGGGTAGGTGAGTCTTGAGACCTGAACTTCACTAGTCGGTCTTCCTGTAGCCTCAAGAAGCCTCTGCACTTGGTGTGGTGGCACATTCTACTGCTTTCCTGCCCACTGCATAAGCCAGTACTTCATGTCCCTCTGTAAAATATATTCTTCTAGGTTCAAGAGATGCTTCTTAGATTCAATGATGTCCCAGGACTATCAAAACCTGCATACTAACCCCACACCTGGATTTCACTCATATGATCATATGAAATTTTAATCTGCACCTATTATTTCAGTTTGATGCTCAATTGTTTTGCTTCTAGGAGTGACTCTGCCATTTACACTAGGTGACCCTGGGCTAGGTGCGATAATTTCTCTATATCTCAGTTCCCTCATCTTTACATGCATTTCGGCATTATTTCTCTCAGAGGGTTATTTAAAACTCAATTATTTATAAACAGAAAGCCTTTAGAAGAGCATCTAGCATATCTGATAAGTGTTTAATAATTCTTAACTTTTATTTTCATCATAAACACAGACAATGTCTATGTCTAGATGTTAACACTACCAACAAGTTAATGGTGCCACTTGATAAAGAAATAGAATTAAGAGGGAATGTGAGAAGAGTGAACTTGAGGTAATATCTAGCCAATAATATGATTTTACATTTATGTATCATCATTTATCAGGCACTGTTTACAGTGTCTAACATGAATTAAATCATTAGTTCCTGTAACTCTACAAAGTATAAAGTCCTTTTGGCATTATCATTTTAAACACGAGGAAAGCGAGGAAGAAGCAACCTAAATAACTTGCCATGTGTCACACAGCTAACAAGGGGCACAGCTAGGATCACCCAGATGGGCTACAAATAGGGTTTGTGCCTTACCCATTTTGTAATATTGTCTTTCATGGTGGTTGCTGAATTTTATTACTTTTATTCAACTAAAATTCAGCTAAATTTGTTAGTTGGCTTCATTAGTTGAATCAGTTAATATTGCTGCTTGGATTGTTTATTCTCATCCTTTTAGAAAAATCCAGCTCAGGAGATCAACAGGTAGAAAAGCAAGTCAGAATATGGTCATCTCAACTGGGCCCTTCAATTGCACCATGAGCACTGAGCGGGTATTTCACTATCACTGAAACGGGGCACAAAATCAGGATGAGTTTAGCACTGACTTTGATTGTATATTTATGTGCTCAGTGGCAACACCATTGTGACAATTCTTCTAACTTTTCAATTAGTTGTTCTAAACCGTCAAGGTAAAATTGTGGAGAAATACAACAAGGCTGTAAAAGAAAATGTAAAGAATATACAGAGTAGAATAATGAGGCAGTCAGATGGGAGACACTGATGGAAAAGAAATGGCACAGTTATAAATCCCAAAAAAGGTCTGACATTTTTTTATTAATTTTTTTTAAATTATAGGTGGACACAATATCTTTACTTTGTTTATTTATTTTTATGTGGTGCTGAGGATCGAATCCAGTGCCTCACATGTGCAAGGCAAGCGCACCACCACTGAGCCACAACCCTAGACCAGGTCTCAACATTTTTAAGGTAGTACAGGAAAAGTACTATTTAGGTTTCATACAGAACCAATAGAGTGTAAGAGTTAGCAAACTATGCCCCCTGGGCCAAATAAGGCATCATTCTTTTTTTTTTTTTTAATAAAATAGCTGAAGGAAATAAGAATGATCTTTACTGCTTTTGAATAGTTGAAAAAACAAAATACAAAATAATGTAGGAATATATTTTACACCACAAAAATCATAAAACTCAAATTTCAGTTTCCATGACAATATACTGGAACACAGTAGTACTCATTTGTTTATGAATCTTCTGTTTCTGCTTCTCACCATAACTGCAGAATTCAACTGTCCCAACCAAGATCAAGTGGCTTACAAAGCCTAAAATGTGTTCCCTCTGACCCTTTGCAGAAAAATTTGTTAACCCCAGCATAATGCAATAGAAAAGAACTTAGATTCTGTAAAAAAAAAAAAAATGTTTTTTTAAATTAGTATGATGAAAAAAATTACTATATTTCTCTTCCCTCAGTTTCCTAATACATAAAATGAGAGACTTGGCATTGGTCACAGTGGTTCTCAAACTTATTCCGCAAGGACTCTGAGGCTTAGCTGGGACCAGATACAGCAGAAGAAAGAAGTCCTTAGGGAAGATCTACGCCCTTCCTAAAATCCACCTTCTCCAACCAGAACCATGACCCTTGTATCTGATTCTAAAGGACATCACAAAAATGGACTGCAGTACCAAAAAAGTAAACAAGATTTGCCCACCCCTAGAAGGGACTCTATGATTCTTCACATGCTGAATTCTCCCCAACCCCCAGCTTTACTGTTTTGTCCCTGTTTCTCTGCTGGTTGCAGCTCTCTGGGTGTTCATATGTCAAGGTCTATCCAAGACCAGAGAAGGCAGGCTCTCCAACAAAAAGTCTATCTTTTTTTAATGTTCATATAGTAAAGGTAGAAGCTTATTCTTTGAAAATATGGAGAATAAGCCCTTGTCTTGCTACGTTATGCAGGGATTTAAAATTTCCAAATGCATCAGCAAAAAATAGTGGATAGTTTCTCAGGCAGAGAGAGAGGGACTAAAAAGTTGAATTAGCCTCTGCATTTCAATGCCTTTATGCAAGAAAGAAAGGGCACTGATTGAGCTTTCTCAAAAGTGAAAGCAGGGTTGGGGGAGGGGAATACGTGCTTGCTATCAAATAACCATTTAACTTCTTTTTAAAATTTCATTGACCTTCTGATAGAACCATCAAATAAATGGCTGGTTGTTTGCTTCAATTCCATCACGACAGCCTTATACAAACTCTATTTGTTTCTGAAGGATTAAAGAATAAAGCATAATTCATCCTTTGGCTCTCTATAGATGAATATTCTCTTATTGGATGACAAAAGATTTTGAGATACATTTTTTCCCGTTAGTGAGTCTGCATTAGGAACTCCATCCATGTTATTTTTCAGTCTGATTTCCACTTAGAGATGGCAAAAATACAACTTTATGGTTCAAAGAGAAACACTTAACTTGGCTTATAAAAAATGTATAAAACTTCTCCAACATCAAATAACTCTTGGAATACTACAGCCTGGTGGGCTTAGTGTAAATGAAATGGAGGCACACTCAAAACATACCTGAATTTAAAAATTAAAAGAGAAAAGGACTCCAGGCAAAATATATCGTAATCTTGCAAAGCCCAACTCATTGAGAAAGTTATCAGAAGCATTTTGTTAAAACACATCACAACGAGGACTTCTTTTCCCCTTGGAATTATTCCATGGGGGGAAAGGCTGAATGTGGAGATAACACACGATATTCTTGACGCCATGGTTTGAAATTGAAATAGCCTGCTATGCTTCCTTCCGCATGTGCCCACGCACTCTTGCTCTGAGCTGTTACACACTGGCCAGGGCAGAAGCAGCTGCATCGCACTGGGGTGTGAAATTATCCTTAAGCATATTTGGTGAAGGAGTTAAGTTTATTCATTGTCACCACAAAAGTAATTGCAGGGACAGTGCAGCAACAGAACAGACCTAGACAAAATAAGAATTCTTTATTTCTCTCTTTATAAATATATATTCTGCAATAATATTTACAGGGAAGCTTTTTATTAAAATTTTTACCAGACTTAGAACACTGAGAAAGTTTCGAATAGACTTCAATTTTACCTCCTCTTACCCTACTTTCCCAGCCTTTTTTTCTGAAATTTGACTCGCATCTCTTGGGTCTTGAGGGAGAAGTCTCAGTTAACCAGACTTCAGAGAATGGCATTGCAGTCCCATAGTTTAAAGGCAAATGGAAGTCAGCTGTGAGGATTTTAATCAATGATTATGAGGCAACTATCATTACAATGTCACCAAGAGGCAGAGTTCAGTGGTTCACAGAGAATACCACTTTGGGGTGGACCTAGCATTCAATATGGAAGTTGAAACAATGGATTAGCCTCTTGAATGAAAATTTCCATATCTACAAAGCAAGAATAACTACAGAGAAATGAACTGATCCTCTCAGAAAGTTGAGAAAATCTTTTTTTTTTCCCCTTTCCTTAGCAAGAGTGTCCTATTTAATAGCACATTCAAAAAGCACAAGTAGAAGGAAGGCCGGACTAAGAAAGGCACCTTCATCCTGACCCAATCTCAATTTCTTGGTTTTCTCTTCTCACCTATGGTAATTATGACTGCCCTGGTCTTCTTGAATCACAAAGTGTTTAACCTGCTTTCATTGTGTGTTACATTTTTCTCTTGACACTTATATTTAAATGCATGTAAATATATGTAAAGTGACCATCCTAAACCTCAGTGCAATGACTTCTTGTGCCTGAACCCCCACCCCACAACAGCCTCCAGTTAGAAGCATCATTAGTCCCATTCTGGAGAAAACAGGGTCCCTACAAGGTTAAGCAGCTCATTTAGGTGGCCCAGTGTTGGAAGCCAGTCTGACTTTAAGGCCATACGGGTTCTTCTTAAACAGTCTATTATACTGGTCCAGAGGATGTCGGCAGGCTTCAGAGTTCTGCTACTTTTTTCTTATTACTACCGGAAAAAAAAAAAAGTGCTTCAATTTTGAGAATTATCTTAGAATATTAGGAGGCTGACTCATAGTGGGTTAGGGAGGGGGAGCATGGGAGGAATAGATAAATTCTAGATAGGGAAGAGGGGTGGGAGGGGAAGGGAGGGGGGCAGGGGATTAGCAAGGATGGTGGAATGTGATAGACCTCATTATCCAAAGTACATGTATGAAGACACGAACTGTTGTCAACATACTTTATATACAACCAGAGATATGAAAAATTGTGCTGTATATGTGTAATAAGAATTGCAATACATTCTGCTGTCAATTATTTTTTTAAAAATCAATAAAATAGAGTTGGAAATAAAAGGAGAAAATCAGAGATCGTTATAAAGAAGAATATATTCAATCATTCAATTTGGGAAACTACTCTTGATTTGGGAATATGTCTTTCAATTTTTAAGTTTTAATTTGTCTTTTTTTGAAATAAAGGTGATTGTATATGGAAAAAAAAAAAAGAATATTAGGAGCACATTGCCCTGTTTTTCACAGGGATGACAGTGTTAGAGAATTGCTTGGAGATAGGGTCCATACCGACACTCCATTTATTCCCCTTTACAGGTCATTCTTTGCAGAACAGCCAGATTTTTTTAATTTTTTTTATTCTAATTTGTTATATATGACAGTAGAATGCATTACAATTCATATTACATGTGTAGAGCACAATTTTTCATCTCTCTATTTGTATACAAAGTATACTCACACCCTTCGTGTCTTTTTTCTTACATGTACTTAGGATAGTGATGTCCATCTCAATCCACTACATTTTTTTTTACCCCTTTTGCCCCCTCCTTCCCCTTTGCCCTATCTATAGTTTGTCTAATCCTCACATGCTCCCACTCCTAACCCTACTATGAATCAGCCTCCTTATATCAGAGAAAACACTCAGCATTTGGTTTTTCGGGATTGGCTAACTTCACTTAGCATTATCTTCTCTAACTCCATCCATTTACCTGCAAATGCCATGATTTTATTCTCTTTCATGGCTGAGTAATAATCCACTGTGTATGTATACCACATTTTCTTTATCCATTCTTCTATTGAAGGGCATCTAGGTTGGTTCCATAGTTTAGCTATTGTGAATTGTGCTGCAATAAACATTGATTTGACTGTGTCCCTGTAGAATACTGTTTTTAAGTTCTTTAAGTATAGATTGAGGAGTGGAATAGCTGGGTCAAAAGGAGGTTCCATTCCCAGTTTTCCAGGGAATCTCCATTTTCTAAGCGAAACTCCCCAGTGATTTTCTACCACCAAAGAAAATCTGATTCCTTACCCTGCTTTATGATGTTCTCATGACCTAGTGATGCCTGCCTCTCCAGCCTGCTCTTCCTCCTCTGCTCCCTACCCCACCCATACCTCCGTCAGTAAGCTGGTTGAGGACTGGAGTGTTGCTCTCTAACACCTGAGATAGTGCCTCAGTGCACAAAGCAGACACTCAAAACACAAATGCTTCTCAAAGAATGGGTGTTTACATTGGCATTCAATGATGCCATTCCAGGTACTGGAGAGCTTAAGGGAAAAGAAATCACAATGAAAAAACAAACAAACAAACAAAAAAACAGGCAGACTTGGCAAGTAAATGACATAAGATATCAGAAAAGGCCAAATTGCATGTGACACTGACCAAATAAAACTTTCTTAGGAGTTTAGATAGAAATGAGTAGGAAATATAGGTCTCCCACACACTCACACAGGTGTTTAGCATTTTGAAGAAATATTCTGCCACAGCCACAATGCAAAAATTGCTTTAATTCTTCAAAAATACCATTCTAGTCACATTGTTAAAATTGCTAATTTGAATCTGTTTTTATACTTTCATTTGAATTCAACTTGAATTCTACGTACATTAAAATATAATTATATGTTTTCTATATTTAGACATTTATATAATTTGTATATTTTATATTATACGTAAATTGATTTACTTATAAATCATAGTTATATAAATTACCCAAGCATAATGAGCTCCCACTCAGTTTCCTATAACATAAACTCGCATTCTTCTACAAATAACTTAAATGGATCCATAAATTACTCAAATCTGAGAAACATGGGTTTATTCTATGGTGTCTCTCATGTCATACTTGTAAAATATTTTTTGAAATCAATTTGTTTTTAATTAATTATTGAACATAAATTATGAGTATAATATATGGCATATAAATTGTTTGACAGGAAAGATGCTTGTGTGTTTCAAAAGGTTAAGCCAATCTTCCTTCCAGTGTGGCATAAGACAAACATCTCAGGAAGGAGAAGGTTAACACAAGTGATAGCATCAGCATCTCCTAGGAATCTTAGAAATGGAGAAGTTACCAGGATCTCAAGGTTTTACCCTGACCTGCTGCTACAAAAATGCTAAGTATGGGGCCCAGCGAGCTGTACCAATAACCAGCTCCCTACTCTCAGGGGCTTCTGATGTCTCCGTACCTTGAGATCACTGAACTAGACAAATGACGTGTGTTTTTTAAGAATTTTGTCATATGATACTTAGCTATCCCAGCAAAAGGCTTACTGTATACCAGAGTTCAATTGTGATCTTTTAAAATAGTGTTGCCCATTGGTGTTCCTCATATCTTTCTGGACTGTTTTTTCTTCTTTTCATTAGGCCTTCGAGGTCAATACCAGTCAAGACAGTCAAAATATCTTTGGGATAAACTGGCTATGTTTACAAGATTCCAGATTAGGCAGTAAACTAGCTAATTCAGTTAGACATATAAATAGAAAATAAAGCCACTCATCATACATGTTTTACTCTGCCCAAACCCTGAGGGGAATAAATCTCACGTGGAATTCCAAACAATCTTCAAAACGGGGTCTGGGAAATGTCCCCAAAGTTACTATGCAAAGGAATCTGCCTAGGACTCTCATGTTCTGGCTACCATACTGCCATCATTTTTACTATAACCTCTGGAGCTCTGAAATCTGTGATTGTCATACAAAAGACATCTTGAAAGCCAGGAAGGTTCCAAGGGGAATGAGTTGCACTAAACTTACAAATTCATTTGTCTTACATTAGTCTGTGGGAGAAATGGAAATGCAATTTTCCCAAGAAAGATCAGAAAAAGGCCAATTATCTCTCTTAAAAACACCACTTACAATAACAAATTGTTTCCCCACAAACACATTTCCTCATTGCTGCTAAGAGAGTTCTTGTATTGTTTAAAATGACAACAGAGAGTCTCTTCTCTAAAGAAAGATGTCACATGACCTAACAAGCACTCCAGGAGGCCAAGCCAACAGGTCACGCATCTCAGACTCTGGGTCTTTCAGCAGCAGGGGGTTTGGCAAGGAGGAACACACTGCACTCCAGGTCCCCGACAAAATTACCAGCTGGGAGAGGAAAGTGGCTCCTGTTGAGCCCAGAGTCACAACACAGCCTGGAATCTGGAGCAGTCTCTCCAAGGAGACTGCAAGTATTGGGAAGTCACTGCAGAAGGGGGGAAGCAGATGAGAAGAGAGGAACATTGGATCTAAATGAAAATGTATCTTTTCTCTGAAAGACACTCATATTGTGTGAGATGTGACCCTTTGCTTGGTTGTAACTTGTTTGACTCTAAAAGAGGTCTTCTGTCCCCAAATTGTAGCTAGAATGCATGAATATAAATGTTAGACCACAGCCCTTGGATTCCTTTCTTGTAAGCTGGCAGCAGTTGGAAGAATCCATATTTACTTATTTATTGAAACTGTGGTTAATAGGTGGATCCTCAGTAGGCCCACTCTTTCCTTTCTCTGTTTCTAGAACCAGTTATCCAAGAGCCATAAATTCGTTTCAGGATTCATGAATTCAAAACCTCTTATAAGTTCAAAAGGTTTTCTTTGAGCCAAAATCTATAAGAGGTTCAATAATGGTAGAAAACCTATATTCTTTTCTGAGGGAAAAAAGTTTTAATAATCAAAATAATTACTGGCTTTATTTATAGTAGATAAGATACAGTTCAAGGCTAACACATGAGAAATACAAAGAAAAGAGCCAACCATGTCTTAAAGGGCCAGAGGCTCAATACACATTTTCAAGGAAAATTAAAAATATCTAAAATTTTTGCTTTTTATGGTTTATATGTATGCTGCTATGGTTTGGATATAAGGTGGGTCCCCCAAAAGCTTCTGTGTTAATGTAGATGGTAAAATTATTAGATCATGAGAGCTATAACCTAATCAGTAGAATAATCCATTTGATGGATTAATAATTTGAAAGGCTTACTATAGTAGGTGGCAACTGTAGGCTAGTGGGGCATGGCTGGAATAAGTAGGTCGCTGGGGGCATGCGCTTTTGGACTGCATTGTGTCTCCGTGGTTCCTCACTCCCCAATTCTCTACTTTCTGGCTGCCATGACCTGAACAGCCCCTGAGCAGCCTTCCTCTGCCGTGCATCTGCCGTGATGTTCTGCCTCCCTCAAGCCCAGAGCAACAGCGTTGGCCAATCATGGATTTAATTTCTAAAGCCTTAAACTCAAAGTAAGTTTTTCCTCCTCTAAGTCGTTCTTGTTAGGTATTTTGGTCACAGTGACAAAAAGCTAACACGTATATAAATACAGAGAAGAATGTTTTCTAAGACTATTACAACCTAAAGACATGTCTTTGGTAGTTATTTTAAAGTGGACATTCAGAGCCATCCTCCTAAGTAGTTTGAAAATATCTGAGAATATAAGCAAGATTGCTCACAGAATGAAAGGACCATACGTGTGGAGGGCCAGGCCATTCTGATTTCAAATTCAAGTTCTAATGACTTCTTGGTTTTGTGGGTTTGGGTAAGGAATAGCATCTCTCAAGTTCTATCTGGTTGAATCGGATTATATTTATTCACAAATATAAAAACAAATACTTAGTTTGTACCATTCCCAGGTTCTTGGTCAGCCAAAAGGAATAGATTGAAGGCTGGACCAGGTGGGAGCAAGTGAGTGAGGAAAGAGGCGGTCAGCAAGCTTGCTCAGAACCTGCCCAGGTCTCCACCCCAAGGTCACAGCAACCTTCAGCTTGTGTCCATGAAAGAGAGGCACCCACAGAAGAATTCCATCAGGAGAGGGATGCATTCTGAGTTATCCTGGTACAGCAGGACTACTCTTCCTACTCTGCAGAGGAACAAGGAAACCAGTTAGGAGACTGTTGCTTGCCACCATCAGGGCAAGTGACAATATGTCATGAATCTAGGTATAACTGTGGGCTGGATGTACTTTAAAGTGGTTACTAGATGCACTTTAAAGATACAGCCAAAAGAATTTGCTGATGGATTCGATAAGGGGTGTGAAAGAAAAACAAAAGGCAAAGATAATGCCAAGATTTTTGGCCTAAGTAAATGGGAAAAATAGTCATTAACTGAGACTGTGGAAAGAGCAAATCAGGGTCAGTGAAAGGTGAAATATCAAGAGCTCAGGTTAGGCAAATTTGAGAGGACTATTATATATCCAAGTCAGTATGGTCCCTAAAACCATGAGACTTTTTTGAGTAAAGGTAGAAAATAATTTTGGAAGAAAATATCCAAGCACTAAGTCTAGAAGCACTCCATTATTACGGATCAGACTGATAAGGAGAAGGAAAAAAGGAAGGAAGACAGGGAGGGAGGAGAAACAGCTGAAGAGTATGAGAAAAACATAGAGACAGTGTTTTCCTGCAAGCCACGTGACAGAAATGTTTCCAGAAGACAGTAATGCACTGTGCTAAATGCTTCTCAGAGGTCGGGTCAGATAGAGACTGATCTAATACAGTGAACTGAAGATCACTCAACAATGGTCTTCAAGGGTCAACCATTCATAAGAGATAGAATGATGGCCTAACTGGAATGGTTTCCAGAGAGAAAGGGAAGGAGAAATTCAAGCCAGCAAGCGTAGAATACCATTCGAGGAGGCTCACCATTTTGGGGTGAGTTTTAGAAGAGATTTTTATCTTATTTATGCATGGAAATACAGTGCACAGTGTGCATTTAGCTCAGATTGGTAGCATATGATTTAGTCTTTGTCTTGTCCAGCTTGGCAATGTGAGTCACAGATTTTGGACCCAGGAAATTGCTTCCTGGTGGCAGTGAACCTCATCATGTCTTTCTTTGCAAGTGGTCCTGACAGCTTCTACTAGGTTGGCCAGAGCACCTTTGTCTCCTGATTTAAATGGTATGAAGGCAACATGACACCAAGACCAGTGTAGGTCTTCCTGTGGACAGCCTGATCTTCCTCTTCATGATGCAGTAGGGGTCTCCTCACCTGCAATACAGGAAGACAACCAGCTTGAAGGAGCCACATCACAATCATTGCCAGTTCAGCCTTCTTGTTCTTCACCAAGACTGTAACAGCATTACCCCCTGCTTGAAGGAAGGTGGTCTCTTTGTGGGGACATCTCCCTTGCTGGCAGCTTTCTTCTCAGCCTGGACCACAAGTCTGCTTCTCCTCTTGCTTTGCCTTGGTCTGTACGTGTGGACCAGCATGAACAGCTGCGTGGCTGTGTATCCAAAGCTTGGGTCAAATCACAGGAGCCACTTTCAGCCTCTTGAAACAGAATAACCCTTGGACACTACAGCCAGATGTAGCAGGCCATTTGACCAAGCAAACAAGACCCCTTTGGGCTGGATGTCCTGTCTGTTGCCAAAATTTTAAAAACTTTTTCTCAAGCAGGGGATTTTCCACCCTCTTGGCCACTTGCTTTTTCCTTTGGCCTCCTTTCAGCATCTTGGATGGCTGAGGAGGTGTGTGTGTGTGTGTGTGTGTGTGTGTGTGTGTGTATGTGTGTGTGCTGGAGAACTAACTGCATACTATAGGCTGATGAAAATTACCCAACTGAGAAGGGAGAATTAATGATTCAAGAGAGAAAAATAAGAATTATTGGAGGCGACCTTTTGTACAGACAAGGGAGAATGTGTTGAGGACAAGGGCAGATGGTGTTGAGGGCGCAAGAGGAAGGCCAAGCCTTATCTGGGCATGTAGCCAATTACTCTCATAGGAACAGCAGGGAAAGAAGATTGTGTATATATTGTTATAGAATGAAAATGGGAATTAAAGGGGAAGACTATAATGATATAATCATTTAACAGAGTGAAAGAGTGAACAAAGTCAGGAAATAGCATAACTACCAGAAAGCACTACTAGAAAGCACCACGGAAGTAAATTGATTATGAACGTGGTGTGTGATTTTCTCCAGCAGTGTTTGACTGCTCATGTGCAAGGACAAAATAGGGGTAGTTAGCCAAACAGGTACAATAAGATGAGGCTATGACAAGGGAGGAGAGACTGTGCAAGGAAGTGATTATAATGATTAAGCATAGAATTTAAGCTGGGGAAAGAAGAAAGAGAAGATAAGAGGTGAGGAAGGAACATGAGAAAGGCCATCAATCCGTGGATTGAAGACGGGAGCAGACACATAAAGGCAGGGCAATATACAAATGAGAATCAAATCTAGACATTTTTTAGGAAAAACACAGACTGGGAACATCAATGTGATCAAAGAGAACACAGCCCTCATCTTCAGACACAGCAGTGTGTGCCATTTTGGAGAGAAAACAGCTAGTCCTCCAGAGGATTTCATGGTAAAGTCTCAGGGAGGAGTCGAGTGTGGATTAAGATAAGAAGGCAATGTCCTCAGAGGCTGGAGGACATTGGGGACGTCTACAAGGTGATTGTGAAAGTGTTCCAGAAGGTGGAAAATGATAGGGGAAGTGGGTGCACAGAGTCCTGGGGGTACCGGGTGCCAGCAATGACCTCAGGGACCTGGTAGTCCCTGAATGCAAACCAGCCGTAATGAGACGAGTCTGGCCTCAGACAAACACCAGTGTTGGAAAAACATGAGAGGGGGAATATTACCAGAAGTAGTTACGGGTTATTTTATCCCAAATGAGCACTGGATATGTTGATTCCAGTCATACGTCAGTTCTAGTTACTGTCTGCCCTTGAAAAGCATACAACACCATCTATTAAAACATTTTAAAAATTAAATTTGCTCAACTATGTGAACTATTATTTGTTCAAACTAACTTTGCTTCCGATTAGGTTAGATGTGCCTCTTTTATAAAACAGATATCCCATTTATTACATAATACTTTACTCTTTTAACTTTTGTAGTTAATGAATTTTTTTAAATATATACAGTCATTGACTTTATCTACTTGAGTATTAGCAATTTCTTAAGGTGAGGCACAGGTGATATTCAGGAAAAAGCACTCACATCACATTTTCCAAAAGAATGCAGTTTCCTGGGTTCCTCACTCCTCAATTTCAGTGGTGTTTTCTGACTTCTTGCCTCCCTGGTATCCTGAGAGCAAACAGTGCCCGCACCCGTAGTGGACTGGATATTCCTGCAATGCCTAAGCTCCAAAGTCAGCCTACTCGCTCAGTTTCACAAATTATCTTGCTCATCAACACAGTGATCTCAATTAGTTATTTAGAGGACACAGATGATACTAGCATTCTTAGCAATGGTTGGTTTTTTGATGAAATCCCATATCTCTTGGATAGATTGCTCGTGAGATTTAAGCATCTTTTCAGTATTGACTATATTCTTTTCAAGTTGATAAACTTTGTCTTCATTATCTGATGTTCTGACTTCTACTTGATCTAGTCTATTTGTAATATTCTCGTTAGCATTTTTAATCTGGTTTATGGTTTCTTGCATTTCTAAAATCACTGTTTGGTTTTTTTTTAAGATCTCTATCTCCTGGTAAAGCTCATTCTTTGCAGTTTGAATTTGTTTGTTTAGTTGGTTTTCAAAATATACTTTCAATTCTTGGATTTGCTGTCTCATGTCTTCTCTAAAATTCCGTTCCATCTGAGTTAGGTATGCCTTGATTTCTTTCCCTGTCCATGTTTCTGATGCTTCTAGGTCCTCCTGTAGATTTAAGTTGTCCTGCATT
>NW_025999990.1:8764214-8819526 GCF_001458135.2 Marmota marmota marmota | reverse complement strand
GGCCAAGATTCACTTGTCTGGGGCCAACTGTCACCTCTAATATAACTTACTACTTCCTGGCAGGTCTCCTTTCAGCGGAATTTTGCTAGAAGTTCCTCAGTAGGTAGAATGTAGCTGTTTTAATGGGTGTTTCTGATCCGGTTAATGTGGAGATACTGAAAGTGCTGCTTCCTTGCCGGCCGCCATGTTGGATCCCTCCAATGGTTGGTTTTTGAAGGTGATAACGAGTACTTTCATGAGAAAAGAAAGAAACGCAGTTTTCTTACAAATATACGTCTAAAAAATATGCATGTCTTTTAGGAGGCTGTGAGTCAGGGCCTCACCTACTCTTAGCAAGAATCATGACTCTTTTCATTACCGCTCCCTGTTTTCATCACACACACACACACAAAAAAAAAAAAACACCCCAAGTTTGAAATTATCACGACCATCATCTCCTTTCTAAAATACTGTTTCTTATACTAGAGCAACTGTCTGATGTTAATTTTCCTTTTTCACAGCTGTTTTTTTTATTTGTGGTAAGAATATCCTTTTTTTAATTTCTTTTAAAGAAAGTGCCATCAAACATTTGGCCATATTAATCTCCCATCTGTAAAACACACTTTGCTTGGATTATCAGCAGGGTATGTGTCCTCTCTGAATTCATTTTCTGGGGAATGGGAATTTATTCAAGTAAATTAATTTGCAAACAGATACAGCCATTGCTGGATGAATGGATTTTCTCTTGGCACTTTGAGGTATAGCTCTGTGGGTATCTGGGCTATTGGCACTCACTGAAGTCCTTAGATTGTCTGCCAGACCCATTCCTATAATGCCGCAAGAAAATATATGTGACAATTTTGCAGCTTGGAACACAGCTCAACTATCCAGCTTCCAGCTCTACCATTTGATATTTAAATGGATTCTGTAAACTCCTCTTCCTAGGAGACTTTCATAGATGTGGCTATTCAGTGGCTTTTCTTTTTTGACTTGTTAATATGTTTTCACCCTTTCCAATCCTTGCTCGGAGGAGTATTCTGAGCATTCTACCTCATGAAAACAAAATTTTTACAATACACAACAATCCACTTTGAGGTGTCCAATTCCAGAAATCCTTCAAACTGGAGAAATTCAGCAAATACTCCACTATAATATTCTGTTGCTCTGACAGCAAGCAAGCAGTGTGAATAGGCTTCCCACAAACAGGAGAGGTTTAAATGAATGAATGACAAGGTAAGGCCTTGATCTATCCATTTAAAAAAAAAGAATTCAAAGCTTAGTTGCCATACTTTCCTTTGTATATATGTTTTTAATTGCATCCTTCGTATTTAAGTTAAAAACAAAATTTAAATTAAAGGCAATACTAACAAATGTATATTCATCAATCTGTACAGAAAACAGAAAATGGATGTCCCAGAAAACCTTCCACTATGAAAGCATAAAGATTCCCTCTCCCAAATTTTCCTATGCAGTCAATAATATTATTGATTCCTTGAGCATCAATTATCCCTGCATCCTCAAATATGGGATAACATTGGTCATGGTAAGTCCAAGTAAAGATGCAGTGATAACACTGTTCATTTTATATAACAAAGGCTAAAAATAAGGAATATGGTACTTGTTTCGTGAAAATTATTTTACAAGAATCCTGTTATGTTTGGATCTACAGTGCCTCCCCCTAAAAGCTCATGTGTTGAAAGTATGGTCTTCATGAAGCAAAGTTCTGAGGTGGGGCTTTTAAGCAATGAATGGATCATAGGGGCTCTGACCTCATCAGTGGATTAAACCACTGAATGGATTAATCCATTGAGAGTTGAGAGGACTACTAGGAGGTAGGACCTAGTTGGGGGAGCTAGGTCTCTGCAGCATGCTCTGGAAGGGTTTATCTAGCACCAGCCTCTGCCTCACTCTCTATGTTTTCCACCTGCCTTGTGGTGAGAAGCTTTTCTCTGCTGTGTCCTTCCACCATGATGATTCTACCTTGGAGCCAGCTGACCATGGACTGAATCCTCTGAAACCATGAGCCAAAATCAACCTTTTTTTTTTCTTTAAGTTGTTCTTACCAGGTATTTTGGTCACAGCAATGAAAAGCTAACTCACACATCTCTCTCTCATGGGTTTGGCTTTGGATACTTAACTGTTCTGGGTCTCAGTTTCAACACCTCTAAAAGGCAGTAGTCAAAAACAAATGAACTTGATGTTTTAATTTTACAGTTCAAGTTTACTGTATAACATTGGATTTTTATCTTAGCCTCTTGAGAGCTGCTCAATTTAAATTTAAGTTTGATAACTAAGTCAACAATTGTTTTATTTTCTCAAGGTAAATGTGCATATGTCTCAAACGAATATCAAAGATGATATACAGAAACTATATTTCAGCAGAATGTTCTTTCAGTGGCTTGTTCTTAGTCTGGGACAGGCCATCTTTGTGCATAAAGAAGGCTCCTAGAGGAGAGAGAAAGAGGCAGACGGTACCGAGTAACCAGAATGAGTGCAAGAGCAGGAGAGCCAAGCAGAATACAGAAAGGTCCCCTCACAGCAGACTGCAAATTTGCTTTCCCCATTAGCTAAACAACCTGATAGACATTTTTCAGGCAGGAGGGAAAAGAATTGAAGGGAAAAGAAATTGTTTTTCCTGGTTTTCCATCTGCTGGACTCCAGTTCATGGGGAAGAAAAATCATTTGGAGGAAAATGTTAGATCCTGAGTAGAAGGAGCATCGATTCTGCCCCTGTGCTTTTCCTAGGTGTAATTTTCCTGTACTCCTTAAGAATACATGGATTCTTGCCTATTTTTACAGCTTATAAAAAACACACCAGGGAACTTAGAACTGGGCAGCTAGTTTGCCTCTTATAAGGTTGACTAGGTCTCAGGTACCTATAAAACAGCTGTGTGGTAGCAGTAATCACGGACCACAGTCTTTGTACTCCAGTTGGTTCTAACCTATTTCAAATGATCCCTTTTAGTGTTAAAAAAAAAAAAAAGAAGTGGATGTAAATCAATATGACCAGCAATTTTTGAATAGTCAGAGGTTCTTCAATACTTAAGTGTTCCCATCCTCATGTGAGAGTAGCAATTTAGATTTTTTTAAAGGAAAAACTATATACCATTTCAAAAAATGGATTCATTAGTCCATAACCAGATAATTTGTCTATATTTACCTTGGTCGGGTTATATTCCTTCCCCAAATGAGAATTATCCTTAGTATTATACATTATTTGTTTTTAATGAATTGTAAAAATGCAAAGATAAGTTTTTTGTTGTTCTATAGACTGTGTATATTTATGTGCATTAACCTATCAATGTTTATTTCATCAAAAAAAGTTTTCTTAATTCTTAACACCATTTTTTAAAATGAAAGTTAAAATTGCCCTTGTGTAAGGTGTATATGCCCAGAAATCAGCCTCAATAAGATATTGCATATATTTTACCTGGATTTTCCCACTTTGGAAATAGAATCTTGACTCTGTATCTATGCTGTCCTGTCCAGTAGCCACTTGTTATCTGAGACTATTATTATTTAAACTAACAAAAATTAAATACAATGAATATTTGGTTCTTCGTTTTCTCTAGCTTCATTTGAATTGTTTAGTAGCCCCACGTGGTTAGTGCTATCATGCCCCAAGGCCCAGAATCACACTTCTATCACTGCAGAAGGTTCTACTGGACAGCTCTAGTATATCCAATTTGAGTTTCTATGTATAACAACACTTAGGCATGTTTTTAAATAATGTCTTCCAGAAAGCTATAACATACTTAGAAGAAAATTACCAATTCCACTTTGTGCCACACAATACTAATATCTGATTTATTTTAGAGGCTATCCTTATCCTGAGCAGCTCCCTTACACAGTGATGTCCTTTCAATACCTTTTATGGGTCAAGATGCTTTTTATATGTCTGCAGGCATTGATATTCTGATGATTCACTTAGCCTTTCCTACCAGTCAACAGTTCGCTTTCTACTAGGTTATCCTCTGTCTCTACAGCATTTTGAGCAATCCTTTGACTATTCCAGAAATTTTTAGTCCAATATCTTCCTTTAAGTAATGGAAAACTGAAAATAATATTTATTCAAAGATGTGAAATATTAATAATTATAATACAACTGGGACAATAGGGAAGTTAGATTACCTAACTTGTCTCTAAGTGATAAAGTTTTATCTCCAGTTGAATATGTCATTTGGGACATATTGTATAATTAGGTATGTCCCAAGTGGCAAATACTTAACAATTAAATGACATATAAGTTAAGATAAACTTAATGACATAATAGAGTAAACGTTTATCTGGGATCCCGACAGGAACTCTGTGATCCAGTTCAATCCATCTTATGACATCACTTTTGTTGATATATTTCCCTCACTAGATGCATAAGAAAAGCTAGGGGAACAAAGTTTTAAGTATACAACATAGTATTATTTATAAATAGGTATTATGCTCAAGAACAAATATCTAAAACTTACACATTGCTTAACTGAAACTTTATGCACACTGATTAGCAACACCCATTTCTCCTTCCCATCCCCTGGCACCTACCATTCCATGATTTGATTCTGCGAATTTATTTTAAGATGTCTTCTGTAGTGGATCATAGCATTTGTCTTTCTGTGACTGTCTTAATTCAAGTAACACAATATCCTTGAGGTTCATCCATGATGTCACATTGCAGAGTTTCCTTAATTTTTAAGGCTGAGTAATATTCCATTGTATGCACTGTATTGTATGTGGGAAAGGTTGTGCTTGATGGCCCCGATAATTTGTCAGGGCCATGGCCCAATAAAGCACACAGCAAGATGAGTAAGTAACGGATATATGGCTTACATATCTTTGACGCACATTCACTCATCCAAAATTAAGACCCATACTATGCCCAATAAACTTGGAAACATAGTTTTTCTCACTGCCTAGGAAGAAGAAATACATGTGTGAGAGTTCATACTGTTTCTGCCACAGTGTCCATAAAACAAAATTCCAGAGGTTTTCATTTGACTCCTCACAGACAGAAGACACCCCTCTGAAAGATGACAACCCACCTAGTCACTGCACCCAGCTTGGAGTCCGGGATGTCAGCAGGGTGTGGAGCAGCCTCAGCTGATCAATGAACAACTCCTCTTAAGCCGGCAATCATTGGATTATATTCTCCAGTATTTTATACTGGAGCAAAGGTGAAATAATCCAAAAGAAAAGAACAGGGACACGAAGCAGTCACTGCTTCATAGCAGTTTCTATATCCTCTGACAGAATTGGTCAAGTCTTCACCCTCAACCCCAACCAGAATGCCGGAGGTTTCCTTACGTAGGCCCTGATTTTGCTTTCTAGGTGGAACATATTGGCCCTGTGTTCAGAGTAACTTTTGGCTCATATCCAGGAGCCTCTTCCTGATTCAATATTCTCCTTGCCAACACCTGAATTTGGCGGGGTCAGGCTTTACTTGAGGGCCATTCGCAGCCTTTGAGATCTGCCTCATGACCACGGAAGGCTGGGGGCCCAGTATAGTGGTGAACATGAAGCAAAGGTTTTATTATTAGGAGCTCATGGGTTCTTTGTTAATATAGCTCTCTCAATAACTTAGTAGGCATCTAATTCATTTGCCCTCAGACAATTCCATGTGCTATCACTACCAGAAAATTTCTCTCTAACTAGTTCTCAATGTGCTGGTGACTACCTCGAGGGTCTACGAAACAATGAGAGGGACAACTGCAGCCTCAATCTGATCTTCTCCTAGTAACTTGCTTCAGTTAAGAGGCTTCGATGAATCTTTGTCATTCAAAGCCATTTCAAAAAAATCTCTACAAGGAGGAGATTTCACTAAGTTTTCAGAGACACAAATCTCTGGATGCTCTTTATCTTTTCCTGTCTGCTTGCAAGCTAGATAATGCTTCCCTGGTCTCATTTCTTTCTTCTCATACCTTGTTGCCAATTCTATTAGTAGTTGAAAGTGCATTCTCTCACGGTTCTGTTCTCCAGCATCTTCCCTTAGTGCCAAGAAAGCACAGTCGATCTCAAGTCGCAGGAATTGATACTATTTTTTAATATTCTACATAACACAGGCCACTATCTTTTCAACCTCCCCTGTCAGTTTCTTCAGTGTTTATCATCCAACTGAAAAAAGGTCAGATATTTCACATCATTGTTGGAACAGCACCTTGCTCCCAGTGGCAAATAACGTAGTGGTCAGAATTGGATCAAGTTCACAGAAACATTATGGGATTTCAGGTTTTAATACGGCATCAGAAATCTGACGAAAGGGAGATTAGGAGGCCACTTAGAGCAAATCCTCAAAACACCAGGAAACAGTCGCTAGCTATGAAAGTTGACAGGCCCCAGCTGGAACCACCCCCTGGACCTGCCTTTGCCCGTGAAGAGCTCTCTGCTGGGACATCCATCCCTTCATGCAGTGCCCTCGCTAGGGTCACCGGTGGCTTCTCGTCCACAAGTTCTTGTTAGTGCTGGCATGGCTGCGTAACACTTCAGCTGAGTGGTTTTCTTTCTTTCATTATGGGACAAACACCAAATATACCATGACCTTTCTGTACAAAATTTTAAGTTTATGACATAGTGTTATTGACTACAGGTATGATTCTCTAGAGCATATATCTAGGACTAACTCGTTGCTTAACAGAAACTTCATGCACATTGATGAGCAACAACCACTCCCCTTTCCCCAATTCCTGGCAACTACCATTCAATTATTTGATTATATGAATCTATTTTAAGGTTGATTTCTGTAAGTGGATCATAGTATTTGTCTTTCTGTGACTGTCTTAATTCAAGTAGCATAATATCCTCCAGATTCATCAGTGTCATATAGCAAAATTTTCTGAACTTTTCAGGCCAAGTAATATTCCATTGTACACATTGTCTTGTATGTATGTGGGAAAGGCAGTGCTTGATGTCCCTAGTGAGTAATTTGTTAGGGTCTTGGCCCAATGAAACACACAGCAAGGTGAGTAAAGGATGAATGCATGTCCTGTTGATGGACATTTAGATTGTTTCCACATCATGGCAATGAACAGAGCTTTGGATATCTCTTTGAGATCCTTATTTCAACTCTTCTGGATAAAAATACCCATAAATGAGGTTGCTTAGTACTTGGATGGGAGTGTAGTTCTGTCTTTTAATCTTTCTCGTGGTCTACTCTCAGCTGAATTTACTCTACAAGCTCAACATTCATCTGAACCAGTGGCTTCCTGTTCCAAGAACAAGAAGCAGCACATATAAGCAACACATCTAGGCAACAGCAAGAGGGCACGTGGCTAATAGTATTCTGTGGTTTACAATTTCAGACATGGGTGGATGAGAGAGAATAAAAGAAATTGTGACATTAATGAAATCAACTGTTTTCTTCATGCTCAATATGATTTCTTCTGGATTTAGGCTCTTTAGGAGTTCACAGCAATACTATCTCTAGAAAGACTAGCACATCCTAAGCATGAGGGACTCTAATAGACTAGAGGAAGAACTGGTGACCTAGTTGTATCTCTGCTGTAGACTCTTGGAGTCTTTTACAGAGAATTTGCCAAAGCCAAATATGGTTTTCTATAAAAATCACTTTTTTATATTTATTTTTTAGCTGTAAGTGGACACACAATATCTTTATTTTATTTTTATGTGGTGCTGATGATCAAACCCAGTGCCTCACATGTGCTAGGTAAGCACTCTATCACTGAGCCACAACCCCAGTCCATTCTTTTAAAAATTCCAGACAGTAGTGTTCTACCAAGGAATGGCATGCAATCTTTTTGCCTCCGTATATTTTGAGAAGGTAACAAAATATCTAGTCTTCAATCTACTGTTTCACCATGATGGAAGCTTTGGGTGCTGTGGTGGAAATTTAGTTGTTTCTCAATACAAGGCCCCCTTGGCTATCTCTTACTCTACAAGGCTGTAGATCCTTCTACCCCTGAGGGAGAAAAGGAGCACCATAGTCATTTTCTAAGTGGCCAGAATTTTACTAGGGAAATAAAAGACAAGGAATGAACAATGCAACATCGCTGAAGGGGCCCTAATGATATGTGATGGCCCACCAGAAGACAGAAGGGACATTATCCAGGACAGAAGTGAAAACCAGCAACAAAGATGTGCTGCTCTGCCACAACAGCAGGTCCAGTCTCCCAGAAATCAGTCTAAATTAACACACAATTGTTGTTTTCTGATAAGTGGGGTTTTTTCCCAGAAACAAATAGAAGAGCTTTGGTTGTTACACTTCTACTTCTTAAAAACATCGTAATATTTGTCCCTCTTCAAAATGCAAGACAAAAAACTGTTAAGCATGAAAATTAGAAAAGGAAGGAATCTATACAAGGGATTCATAATAATGAAGGGCACAGTGAAGAAGAATGAGCCTTCCCCCCTTACCCTATTCCACAGTATGAGAGTAGAGAGACACTCAATGAAATTAGTAGGCAGTAAATTTAGATCTAATAATAGGTAGTACTTCATTAGCTGGGTTATGGGATTCTCTGCAGCAAGAGGTCACGGGACAAGTCCAGTGACTGGATTTTTAAAAGGACTGGATCATTTTGTGTCCATTAATAACTTCCTGAGTTGGCAAGCAAACATAATGAGAAAGGTAATCTGATCACTCGGGCTACAAACCAGTGACTTCAGTCCGCATTTGAAGGAACTGCTCCTCCTTTATAAAAGACCTAACAACTGAATGAATGTCATATACATAAATCTTCCTCTGAATCATGGAGGCTTAAGTCGTTACTGGGGAGAAATTCTAGGTCCAGTGAATCAATATTCAAATGCTTGGAGCACATTATGGGAGTCCACAAACTTGGGACTCACTTGTAAATGATGTAAAAAATACATTCATTAAACTGTCCAAAAATCAATGGACATCTTCTTTTCGTTCATCATCTTGCCTCCACAGTAGTGAAAAGAGCAATGGAGTAATAGCTGGAAATTTTATACAAGTCACTCAGCCAAAATCTCAGAGATACAATTAGGTTCTTCTGCATGCATCAGCATTACCTAGAACAAGTGGGGGACAAACACCTCTTTAGAAATATTTTATTTAAGTGCAGATCACATAGGCAGCTAAAAATATTTTGTGAATGTCTACCATGTGCAGGGTGTGAATCATGGGTGGAGGGTGGCTGGGGCAAACAGCAGTGCGAGCCCTGACCTCAGGAAGCAGAGTAAAGGAGAAGGAACATATCTTTACATACCCCAAAGGGCAGTGTTGCTGTTTAGTGTTGTTCTGGAGAAGTGTTTAAACAATTCCAGTTTGCTGCTGGCCTTTCCTCTCTATGGCAGTGAGAGCGATGAGCATCCTCATCACCTTGTCTGCAGCACCTGAATTTATCCTGTTAAGCATCAAGAATATACCACTCGTAGTTTGATTCCAAGGCTTGACTGTTGTGAAAAATTCTGAATCCACTCAGAAGCAGGATTGTTTGATCATATAAATAGATAAGGAAATCAGTGTATCTACACGATAGGATATTATTCAGCCATAAAAAGAGGAAATCCTGCCATTTAATGACATGAGTGAATTTTGAGCACATTATGTTGGTAGAAATAATTCAGACCCAGAAGGACAAACACCACATGATCCCTCTTACACGTAGAATCTAAAATAGTCAAACTCAGAGCAGCAGAGAGTAGGAACTACGCTTGTCAAGGACCGGGGAGTAGAGTAAATGGGAAATGTTGGTCAGTGGGTATCAACTCCTGGCTTTAAGATGAATAAGTTTTGGGGATATAATGAGCAGCATCACGGCTGCATTAAATGATACTGTCTTGTGTTCTTGACATTTGCCAATACAGCAGATCTGAGGTATCCTCACCACCCCCCACAAAACACAAATACACACACACACACACACACAGTGGTAATTATATGAGGGGATAAACATGTTTATTAGTTTGTGGTAATCATTTCACAAAGTATGTGTTTATCTAATTATCACACACCCTAAATATATACAATTTTTATTTCTCAATTAGACCTTAAAGTTTGAAGAGAAAAATAACACTAATCCTCTGGCTATAAAAGAAATGGGCTCATCAGAAAACTATGTGTTCCAAATGCTTCCAGAAGTGGGCATGTACTTGTGTTGATAATCACATACCACCTTGACCCACTGTATATGCAGAAAACAGTGAAATGGTGTGCTTACATCATAAGTCACTCTTTTTCATTCATTAAATAAACAACTATTTACACTGAAATAAAGACTTAAGTAGGAGAAGAGGCAGGATGCAGAAACACAAGTGAGATGGACACATTGCTGAAGATTTTCTATGCCAAGCTGCAGGGCCTGAAATTTATCCTATAGGCAACAGGTGCCAGGGAAGGTTTGCAACTGGATAATGCCATCATTAAATTTGAGTTCTCAGAGTATCACTCTGGTGGGAGTGTAGACCTATTCAAGAAGGGAGGCAGAAAGATTTGATTAAAGTCTATTTCAGTATCTAGAAAGAAGACGAGGCTATGAAATTTAGAACTGTTAGGGAAAGAATAAACAGAAGAAAGTGTCCTCAAAAGACACTTTAGAAATGCATCTGCACAATGTGTAACTCACTGAATATGCAAGAATTTAGAGCAACTCCAAAAGAGCAGATAATACCACTACGTGAGACATGAGAAGATTCTCTAATCTGTCTGTACATCAAAATATCTGAAGAGTTTTACAAAAAATACAGATTCTCCTGAACCTACTTCTGAATCTGACTGGAGTGAAAACCAGACTCTTGCTTTTTTCCCAAGCCTCCTGGGGATGTTGCTGTGGGCCCAGAAGTAAGAAGCACTGAGATGTGGAATAGAGGAGAATTTTCCCTTTTGACTAGTGAAGGAAAAAGAGAGATTTTCTTCTGAACAGAACACAATGTGTTACCTGTGGAAGGGAGGAATTCAGTCTAGAAGAAATCGGGCCTCTTCCCTGTTATGTACCTAGCTTAGAGCCTGGTGCACAGAGCATCACATAAAAGTGTTTGCTTAACAAGACTCTCAAGGTGCAAGAAATAAAACCAAGAATAAGTGAGACAGTATCAAGTTAAAAAGCTTCTGCACAGCAAAATAATAATAATAACAATAATTAATTAAGACTGTGAAGAGAGAGCCTACAGAATGGAAGATCTAAAAAATTGACAAAACTAAAAGTTGGTTCTTTGAAAAAATAAACAAAATCGACAGACCCTTAGCCATGCTAGCAAAGAGAAGAAGAGAGAGAACTAAAATTACTAGCATACGGGATGAAAAAGGCAATATAACAACAGACACTTCAGAAATACAGAAGATAATCAAAAACTATTTTGAATCCTTATACTCCAATAAATTAGAAGATAGTGAAGGCATAGATAAATTTCTTAAGTCATATGATCTGCCCAGATTGAGTCAGGAGGATATAGACAACCTAAACAGACCAATATCAATTGAGGAAATAGAAGAAACCATAAAAAGACTACCAACTAAGAAAAGCCCAGGTCCGGATGGGTACACAGCAGAATTTTACAAAACCTTTAAAGAAGAACTAATACCAATACTTTTCAAGCTACTTCAGGAAATAGAAAAGGAGGGAGAACTTCCAAATTCATTCTATGAGGCCAACATCACCCTGATACCTAAACCAGACAAAGACACTTCAAAGAAAGAAAACTACAGACCAATATCTCTAATGAACCTAGATGCAAAAATCCTCAATAAAATTCTGGCGAATCGGATACAAAAACATATCAAAAAAATTGTACACCATGATCAAGTAGGATTCATCCCTGGGATGCAAGGCTGGTTCAATATACGGAAATCAATAAATGTTATTCACCACATCAATAGACTTAAAAATAAGAACCATATGATCATCTCGATAGATGCGGAAAAAGCATTCGACAAAGTACAGCATCCCTTTATGTTCAAAACTCTAGAAAAACTAGGGATAACAGGAACATACCTCAATATTGTAAAAGCAATCTATGCTAAGCCTCAGGCTAGCATCATTCTGAATGGAGAAAAACTGAAGGCATTCCCTCTAAAATCTGGAACAAGACAGGGATGCCCTCTCTCTCCACTTCTGTTCAACATAGTTCTCGAAACACTGGCCAGAGCAATTAGACAGACGAAAGAAATTAAAGGCATCAAAATAGGAAAAGAAGAACTTAAATTATCACTATTTGCAGATGATATGATTCTATACCTAGCAGACCCAAAAGGCTCTACAAAGAAACTATTAGAGCTAATAAATGAATTCAGCAAAGTGGCAGGATATAAAATCAACACGCATAAATCAAAGGCATTCCTGTATATCAGCGACAAATCCTCTGAAATGGAAATGAGGACAACCACTCCATTCACAATATCTTCAAAAAAAATAAAATACTTGGGAATCAACCTAACAAAAGAGGTGAAAGACTTATACAATGAAAACTACAGAACCCTAAAGAGAGAAATAGAAGAAGATCTTAGAAGATGGAAAAATATACCCTGTTCATGGATAGGCAGAACTAACATCATCAAAATGGCGATATTACCAAAAGTTCTCTATAGGTTTAATGCAATGCCAATCAAAATCCCAACGGCATTTCTTGTAGAAATAGAGAAAGCAATCATGAAATTCATATGGAAAAATAAAAGACCCAGAATAGCAAAAACAATGCTAAGCAGGAAGTGTGAATCAGGCGGTATAGCGATACCAGACTTCAAACTATACTACAGAGCAATAGTAACAAAAACAGCATGGTACTGGTACCAAAACAGGCGGGTGGACCAATGGTACAGAATAGAGGACACAGAAACCAATCCACAAAACTACAACTATCTTATATTTGATAAAGGGGCTAAAAGCATGCAATGGAGGAAGGATAGCATCTTCAACAAATGGTGCTGGGAAAACTGGAAATCCATATGCAACAAAATGAAACTGAATCCCTTTCTCTCGCCATGCACAAAAGTGAATTCAAAATGGATCAAGGAGCTTGATATCAAATCAGAGACACGCCGTCTGATAGAAGAAAAAGTTGGCTACGATCTACATACTGTGGGGTCGGGCTCCAAATTCCTCAATAGGACACCCATAGCACAAAAGTTAATAACTAGAATCAACAAATGGGACTTACTCAAACTAAAAAGTTTTTTCTCAGCAAAAGAAACAATAAGAGAGGTAAATAGGGAGCCTACACCCTGGGAACAAATCTTTACTCCTCACACTTCAGATAGAGCCCTAATATCCAGAGTATACAAAGAACTCAAAAAATTAGACAATAAGAGAACAAACAACCCAATCAACAAATGGGCCAAGGACCTGAACAGACACTTCTCAGAGGAGGACATACAGTCAATCAACAAGTACATGAAAAAATGCTCACCATCTCTAGCTGTCAGAGAAATGCAAATCAAAACCACCCTAAGATACCATCTCACTCCAGTAAGATTGGCAGCCATTATGAAGTCAAACAACAACAAGTGCTGGCGAGGATGTGGGGAAAAGGGTACACTTGTACATTGCTGGTGGGACTGCAAATTGGTGCAGCCAATTTGGAAAGCAGTATGGAGATTTCTTGGAAAGCTGGGAATGGAGCCACCATTTGACCCAGCTATTCCCCTTCTTGGTCTATTCCCTAAAGACCTAAAAAGAGCATGCTACAGGGACACTGCTACATCGATGTTCATAGCAGCACAATTCACAATAGCAAGACTGTGGAACCAACCTAGATGCCCTTCAATAGACGAATGGATAAAAAAAATGTGGCATTTATACACAATGGAGTATTACTCTGCATTAAAAAATGACAAAATCATAGAATTTACAGGGAAATGGATGGCATTAGAGCAGATTATGCTAAGTGAAGCTAGCCAATCCCTAAAAAACAAATGCCAAATGTCTTCTTTGATATAAGGAGAGTAACTAAGAACAGAGTAGGGACGAAGAGCAGGAGAAGAAGATTAACATTTAACAGGGATGAGAGGTGGGAGGGAAAGGGAGAGAGAAGGGAAATTGCATGGTAATGGAAGGAGACCCTCAGGGTTATACAGTGGAGGGGGTAGAGAGAGAGGAGGGGAGGGGAGGGGAGAGGTGGGGAGGGGGGAGGGTGGAGGATGGGAAAGGCAGCGGAGCACAACAGACACTAGTATGGCAATTTGTAAATCAATGGATGTGTAACTGATGTGATTCTGCAATCTGTGTATGGGGTGAAGGTGGGAGTTCATAACCCACTTGAATCAAAGTGTGGAATATGATATGTCAAGAAATTTGTAATGTTTTGAACAACCAACAATAAAAAATTTAAAAAAATAAATAAATAAAATAAAATTAAGCCGTTGTGTCCAACTACACCTAAAAAATAAATATTTTTAAAAAATCAACACTTATTTAGGATTAGGATATTCTGTGGAAATTTTTTTTTTCTTTTTCAGAGTTTAGTATATGTTTCCTTTACTCTCGGTTTTCTCAAATGTTAGTATTGTATAACATCTATGTATGTATAAGTTTTCATTTAAATATATTTTACTTGATACTCAGTAGGTCCTTAAATTATAACTAAACTATATATATTGATAGATAGATATTCCTTCTATTTCCTCTAGTGTTTCTTTTAGTAACCCCAATTAGGTGGATGTTGGAACATTTGGGTCTACTTACATGATTCTTAACTTTCACTTTATACTTCATATCCCTTCATTACTTTTTATTGCATTCTGGAATAAATTTTTGGCTTAAAAAAAAAAGAATGGAAGATCTTTGCCACTTGCTTCTGAGAGGATTAATATCCAGAATATATAAAGAACTCAAGAACTTAACACCAAAAAACAAATAACCCAATTAATGAGTGGACAAAAGAACCAACAGACACTTCTCAAAAGAAGAAATACAGCTGGGCGTGGTGGCAATCCCAGAGGGTAGGGAGGCTGAGACAGGAAGATCACAAGTTCAAAGCCAGCCTCAGCAACAGTGAGGTGCTAAGCAACTCAGTAAGATCCTGTCTCTACATAAAATACAAAAAATGGGGGCTGGGGATATGGCTCAGTGGTTGAGTGCCCCTGAGTTCAATCCCTGGTACCCCCCCAAAATAAAAGAAGAAATACAAATGACCAACAAATACATGAAAAAATGTTCAACCTCTCTAGCCATCAGGAAAATAAATGCAAATCACAACTACATTAGGATTTTATCTCATTCCAGTCAGAATGGCAATAATCAAGAATACAAATAAATGAAGGAAAGGATGTGAGGGAAAGAGACACTTATACATCGTTGGTGGAACTACAGACTAGTATAACCACTCCAGAAAGCAGATTTGAGATTCTTCAAAATACTACAATAGGACCCAGCTATCCCACTCCTTGGTATTTATCCTAAATAAATGTTTATAGCAGAACAATTTACAATAGCCAAGTTAAGAACCAGCCTAGATGCCCTTCAACAGATGAAGCAATAAAGAAAATATAGTAAATATACACAATGGAGTTTTACTCAGCCATGAAGAAGAATGACATTATGGCATTTGCTGGTAAATGGATGGAACTGGAGAACATCATGCTAAGTGAAGTAAGACCCAGAAAGTCAAGGATTGAATGTCTTGTCTCATAAATGGAAACTAATCCAAAATAATGAAGGACGGGTTCCCATGAAATAGAAGGGAGATCAGTAGAGAAGTGAAAGGGAATCGAGGGAGAGGGAGGAAGAATAGAAAAAGGGAGGAACAGTGCAATGAAACTGACCCAAGTACCTTTGTATAATACATGGTATACCTTTATTCATATCTATAATGCACTGATTTTAAAAAAAATCTCTACATAAATAGAAGAAAGGTCACTGGAGCAGAGGAACCCATAGACTGCCAGATTTGGGGCCACAGCTTCCAAAGGAAATTGAGAGTTTTCAGACTTCTTCTGTGTTCACAGTTAGTAATACTAAAGCCTCAGTAATTACATCCAAAAGAACACATATCACATCCCCAGTACTGTCACCTCAGAGAAGAGCCATTAAGGCCACAGGTAACATGAACAAATGCAGGGAGTTTGGCTGGGGTCTCATCACGATTCTTAAGCCTAGAAGATGTATCTGTCCTCTGAGTACATATAAGTCTGTTCTGCCTTTGTAGAGGTAGATGAAGAAACCCCCTGAAGACAGTTTTACTGTGTGACTAAAATATACAGAAATTAGAATTAATGCACACACAAACATGCCCCACACTGGATTCAAGCCACCAATCCCTCTGCTGTAACGGAGGGGTCCCTCCACAGAGCCTACCCGATCCCTTCTTCCCCGAGGTGGACTGCTCTTAGAAGTGTCTGCTTCATTGCAATTTGCCTTTTTAATTTCCCATTGGCTCAGGATTTTCCTGTAACTTACACAGCTGATGAATGATTGAATTTACATTTGATAATGATTACTATCAAGTTAATTGGTTAGTTCTTCCAGGGAACATGTTTAAAGTAAATGAGATTGCTGGTTGCACAGAGGCCTGAGAGAATCTTATCATTGGACTTTCAAAGAATTTACTGCAAGAGGGGCAATGTCTGGGGCAGGAACACTTGGCATATCACAAAGGCCTGGACTGATGGAGTCTCTTGTTACTACGCAGAGATAAGCATGTAAATATTAAGAGTACTTTGTTAGACCATTATTAGCATTCTGCCACAAATTTAGGAAATAGGAGATAAAATAAAATTTGGCTAGTTCTTACTAATCTGCAAAATCTTTTTTTCCTGAGAGAAAGTAAAGAAAGGATTACTGCAAAGAGGTCTTATCAATTCCCTCATGTTTTCTATTTGTTCTTATCCATCTCTTGTGAGAGAGAGAGAAGAAAAGGCAAGAATCTGAAACCAAAGAATGATGGATATAATTTTGCAAAATATTGAGACATTTCTTCAGCATCTTAAATTTCTCAGACTTCCTTGAAAATGTTTCCGGGTTTTTTTGTTTTTTGTTTTTTCTAGTAGTTGAAACATTTTCAAGGGAAGATGCATACAGAAATAGACATACATCAGAAATGAAAAGGTGGCATCAAAACAAAGTGTCTAATGACAAATTAAAATGAAAACAACAGAAGGATTTGAAGGGATCACATAACCTGGGTCAAGAATGCTCACAAAACAGCCAGGGAACTGCTAAACTCCTTGTGAGATGGTGTTTTGCTTCATGTTTAATGAACTCACCTGATGATGTTAAAACATAAAAATGAACACTTTTAAGATATTCATTTTTAATACAATCAGTGATCCATTTGTGTAGGACCTTCCCAGCCACCAGAGAGCTTTAAAAGTTTAGATGGTGCATCACAGAGCCAACTAGCTAGAAAGGTCACCCTCCTGCCTTTCCGGCCCTCTTTAATATTCACTGCTTGGGCTTTTCATTTTATTTAGGAACCCATATTTGGTCAAATTTTTTATTTCTTAGAAATTCTACCCCAATTACTCTCACAAATTCATTTCCCTGAACCTTCAGGGTTTTTGAAAATAGACATATAGATAACAGTTTAATATCACAGCAATCTGTTAAAAAGTGAACTTTTCTTTTTTTCTGTGTGACACAAAGGAAATAATTTTATTTTAAGAAATTGGAGGGATTTGGAAGATGGCGGCGAGGGGAGTGCATTACCCCCGTGTGCTGCTTCACTGTGTGGGAGTATGACAAGTCAGGACGGCTAAAGGATATCTTGTTAGGAATTTCCAGCAATAGTGGGGTGCTCCGGAACCTGGAGGAAGGATTTCCATCGCACGAGGATCGGCTACGGGGACTCAAACGCGAGAGGTTTGTCGCACGGATGGTAACTGCTTATTCAGCAAATCGCCCCGCGGCTAGAGTCTGCAGTGTGCGCTGGGATAGAGACGCAGGGTTACAGCGCTGCAGTTTCTGCCAGCCGCGCAAGCACCGTACTCAGGGCTGAATTCTGGGTTCCAGACGGGGTAAGGAAGCCGTCCTTCTCGGTTCTACACACCGGTCAGTCCACAGAGGAGGCCAGCAGCCACCATCTTGGTAAACTGACGTCACGCCCCCTGTTTTCGACTGACCGCAACTCATTCAGCCATAGATCAGGTAATTCCAGGCTACAATTCGCCTGTGGCTTGCAAACAGATTGCTAGGGTTCTGCGCCTGGGTGCTTCTAAGAACCTGAGCCTATCGGAGCGAACGCCGAGCGCGGGGCGCCCGAGTTCCGGCTCCCGGAACCGCCCCGCGGAGGCTGCTTCATGAACCCTGCCCCTATCAGAGCATACAACAAGCACTAAGCAGCCGAACTCCGGCTCCCGGAACTGAGCCCGCGGGGACTGCTTCTTGGAGCTTACAGTTGTTCGGAGAGGCCGAGCTTACACCGAGTTCGGAGAGGCCGAGTTCCGGCTCCCGGAACTTCCCTGGGCCGGGGCTGGGAGCCCGCGGAAACTGCTTCTCGGTAGGGGTCCTGCCGAGGGCCGGACAGGACTCACCCGTTGCTTTGGTTGCCCGGCAAAGGGAACGAAAGGCTGACATTCGCATACGATATCAACATGGCAGAGATCTGATGTCAGCAGAAAGCGGCGGAGGAGAGAACTCCATCAATACCAGCGGTGACATAAGCAGTTGGTCTCCTGGTAGGGGGGGTGAGGCACAGTCACCTGAGCCTCCTCAATTTGTCGTTGAGCCAGAGGGGAGAAGCCGGGCCGCCGCCAGCGCCCGGAGCAGGCCCAGCGGCTCGCCAGCGTGGTGACCGCGTGACCCCAATTGGAGAGGGGGTGGGAGCGGAGCCGCCACTTGCACCCGCAAGGTGGGCAGACCCGCGACCCAGGGGTACATGGGCGTGGTAGGAGGGGCAGGGCAGAGCCGCCGTTCGCGCTTGCAAGGTAAACAGACCTGTGACAGCCGGGCGGGTCAGGCCCAGTGGCCTGCCAGTGTGGTACACATGTCACCCCAACTGGAGTAGGGGCAGAGCAGATCCTTCTCCCACGCCCGGATCAGGCCCTGCCGGTGGGGTGGTCACGTGACCCAAATTGGTGTGGGGGCGGAGCGGAACCGCCACTCGTGCCCGCAGGGTGAGCAGACCAGTGATCAAACTGCAGATCAAACCCAGGGGTCCGCAGGCGTGGTAGGAGGGGCAGGGCAGATCCGCTGCCCGCGCCTCCAAGGTAGGCAGACCTACAACAGACCGGCGGATCAGGCCCAGGAGCCTGCCGGCGTGGTACAAACACCACCCTAATTGGAGTAGTGACAGAACAGAGTCGCCGCCCGTGCCAGGAACAGGCCCAGCGTCCTGCAGGCGGGGTAGTCACGACACCCCAATTGGAATAGGGGCAGAGCAGAACCGCCGCCCGTGTCTGCAGGGTAGGCAAACCTGCAACCGACTGGCGGATCAGAACCGGTGGCCTGCCGGCGTGGTACACTCCTCACCCCAATTGGAGTAGGGGCAGAACAGAGCCGCCGCCAGTTCCCAGAACAGGCACAGCGACCTGCTGGCGTGGTAGCCACGACACCCCAATTGAAATAAGGAGACAGCAGAGCCGCCGCCCGCACCTGCAGGAAAGATACGCAAGCAGTATGAAAAGACAAGGAAAGAAAGGACCACAAGCAATGCAGGTCAACGCAACTTTAGAAGAGGTAACAGCTGCAGCAGATGGAATGTCAGATAAAGAATTCAGGATATACATGCTTCAGATGATCTGGAGTATCAAGGAAGACATTAAACAGCAAAATCAGACAATGAAAGATCACTTCGACAACGAATTACGCAAACAAATCCAGGAAGCAAAGGATCAACTATACAGGGAGATAGAGGTTATAAAAAACAAACAATCAGAAATCCTAGAAATGCAGGAAGCAATAAACCAACTTAAAAACTCAATGGAGAATACTACCAGCAGAGTAGAACACTTAGAAGATAGAACATCAGACAATGAAGACAAAGTATTTCAACTGGAAAAGAACATAGACAGCTCAGCAAGACTGTTAAGAAACCATGAGCAGAACATCCAAGAAATATGGGATAACATTAAGAGACCAAACTTAAGAGTCATTGGGATACAGGAAGGTACAGAGCTCCAAACCAAAGGAATGAGCAGTCTATTCAATGAAATAATACGAGAAAACTTCCCAGACTTGAAGAATGAGACAGAATCCCAAATCCTAGAAGCCTACAGGACGCCGAATGTGCAAAATCATAAGAGATCCACACCTAGACACATTATAATGAAGATGCCCAACATACAGAATAAGGAGAGAATTTTAAAAGCTACAAGAGAAAGGAAGCAGATTACATTTAGGGGTAAGCCAATCAGGATAACAGCTGATCTTTCAACACAGACTCTGAAAGCTAGAAGATCCTGGAATAACATATTTCAAACACTGAAAGAAAATGGGTTCCAACCAAGAATTGTGTATCCAGCGAAATTAAGCTTCAGGATGGAAGATGAAATTAAAACCTTCCACGATAAACAAAAGTTTAAAGAATTCGCAGCTAGAAAACCATCTCTTCAAAACATCCTCGCCAAAGCATTACAGGAAGAGGAAATGGAAAATAACAATGAAAACCAACAGTGGGAGGTAGGACAGTAAAGGGGGGGGAAATAATCAAAGAGGAAAACAAACCATGTTTAGTAACAGAAATAAACAAATATGGCTGGAAGAACAACCCATATCTCAATAATAACCCTAAATGTTAATGGCTTAAACTCACCAATTAAGAGACACAGGCTAGTAGAATGGATCACAAAACAAGACCCAACAATATGCTGCCTACAGGAGACGCATTTGATAGGAAAAGACATACATAGGCTGAAGGTGAAAGGTTGGGAAAAATCATATCACTCATATGGACTTCGGAAACAAGCAGGAGTGTCCATACTCATATCAAATAAAATAGATTTCAAGCCAAAGTTAATCAAAAGGGATAAAGAGGGACACTACATACTGCTTAAGGGAACCATACACCAACAAGACATAACAATCATAAATATTTATGCCCCAAACAATGGTGCAGCTATGTTCGTCAAACAAACTCTTCTCAAGTTCAAGAGTCTAATAGACCACCATACCATAATCATGGGAGACTTCAACACACCTCTCTCGCCACTGGACAGATCTTCCAAACAAAAGTTGAATAAGGAAACTATAGAACTCAATAACACTATTAATAACCTAGACCTAATTGACATATATAGAGTATACCACCCAACATCAAGCAGTTACACTTTTTTCTCAGCAGCACATGGATCCTTCTCAAAAATAGATCATATATTATGTCACAGGGCAACTCTTAGACAATATAAAGGAGTAGAGATAATACCATGCATCTTATCTGATCATAATGGAATGAAACTGAAAATCAACGATAAAAGAAGGAAGGAAAAAGCATACATCACTTGGAGAATGAACAATAGGTTACTGAATGATCAATGGGTTATAGAAGACATCAAGGAGGAAATTAAAAAATTCTTAGAGATAAATGAAAACACAGACACAACATATCGGAATCTATGGGACACATTGAAAGCAGTTCTAAGAGGAAAATTCATTGCTTGGAGTTCATTCCTTAAAAAAAGAAAAAACCAACAAATAAATGATCTCATACTTCATCTCAAAATCCTTGAAAAAGAAGAGCAAAACAACAGCAAAAGAAGTAGAAGGCAAGAAATAATTAAAATCAGAGCTGAAATTAATGAAATCGAAACAAAAGAAACAATTGAAAAAATTGACAAAACTAAAAGTTGGTTCTTTGAAAAAATAAACAAAATCGACAGACCCTTAGCGATGCTAGCGAAGAGAAGAAGAGAGAGAACTCAAATTACTAGCATACGGGATGAAAAAGGCAATATCACAACAGACACTTCAGAAATACAGAAGATAATCAAAAACTATTTTGAATCCTTATACTCCAATAAATTAGAAGATAGTGAAGGCATAGATAAATTTCTTAAGTCATATGATCTGCCCAGATTGAGTCAGGAGGATATAGACAACCTAAACAGACCAATATCAATTGAGGAAATAGAAGAAACCATCAAAAGACTACCAACTAAGAAAAGCCCAGGACCGGATGGGTATACAGCAGAGTTTTACAAAACCTTTAAAGAGGAACTAATACCAATACTTTTCAAGCTACTTCAGGAAATAGAAAAAGAGGGAGAACTTCCAAATTCATTCTACGAGGCCAACATCACCCTGATACCTAAACCAGACAAAGACACTTCAAAGAAAGAAAACTACAGACCAATATCTCTAATGAACCTAGATGCAAAAATCCTCAATAAAATTCTGGCGAATCGGATACAAAAACATATCAAAAAAATTGTGCACCATGATCAAGTAGGATTCATCCCTGGGATGCAAGGCTGGTTCAATATACGGAAATCAATAAATGTTATTCACCACATCAATAGACTTAAAAATAAGAACCATATGATCATCTCGATAGATGCGGAAAAAGCATTCGACAAAGTACAGCATCCCTTTATGTTCAAAACTCTAGAAAAACTAGGGATAACAGGAACATACCTCAATATTGTAAAAGCAATCTATGCTAAGCCTCAGGCTAGCATCATTCTGAATGGAGAAAAACTGAAGGCATTCCCTCTAAAATCTGGAACAAGACAGGGATGCCCTCTCTCTCCACTTCTGTTCAACATAGTTCTCGAAACACTGGCCAGAGCAATTAGACAGACGAAAGAAATTAAAGGCATCAAAATAGGAAAAGAAGAACTTAAATTATCACTATTTGCAGATGATATGATTCTATACCTAGCAGACCCAAAAGGCTCTACAAAGAAACTATTAGAGCTAATAAATGAATTCAGCAAAGTGGCAGGATATAAAATCAACACGCATAAATCAAAGGCATTCCTGTATATCAGCGACAAATCCTCTGAAATGGAAATGAGGACAACCACTCCATTCACAATATCTTCAAAAAAAATAAAATACTTGGGAATCAACCTAACAAAAGAGGTGAAAGACTTATACAATGAAAACTACAGAACCCTAAAGAGAGAAATAGAAGAAGATCTTAGAAGATGGAAAAATATACCCTGTTCATGGATAGGCAGAACTAACATCATCAAAATGGCGATATTACCAAAAGTTCTCTATAGGTTTAATGCAATGCCAATCAAAATCCCAACGGCATTTCTTGTAGAAATAGAGAAAGCAATCATGAAATTCATATGGAAAAATAAAAGACCCAGAATAGCAAAAACAATGCTAAGCAGGAAGTGTGAATCAGGCGGTATAGCGATACCAGACTTCAAACTATACTACAGAGCAATAGTAACAAAAACAGCATGGTACTGGTACCAAAACAGGCGGGTGGACCAATGGTACAGAATAGAGGACACAGAAACCAATCCACAAAACTACAACTATCTTATATTTGATAAAGGGGCTAAAAGCATGCAATGGAGGAAGGATAGCATCTTCAACAAATGGTGCTGGGAAAACTGGAAATCCATATGCAACAAAATGAAACTGAATCCCTTTCTCTCGCCATGCACAAAAGTTAATTCAAAATGGATCAAGGAGCTTGATATCAAATCAGAGACACGCCGTCTGATAGAAGAAAAAGTTGGCTACGATCTACATACTGTGGGGTCGGGCTCCAAATTCCTCAATAGGACACCCATAGCACAAAAGTTAATAACTAGAATCAACAAATGGGACTTACTCAAACTAAAAAGTTTTTTCTCAGCAAAAGAAACAATAAGAGAGGTAAATAGGGAGCCTACACCCTGGGAACAAATCTTTACTCCTCACACTTCAGATAGAGCCCTAATATCCAGAGTATACAAAGAACTCAAAAAATTAGACAATAAGAGAACAAACAACCCAATCAACAAATGGGCCAAGGACCTGAACAGACACTTCTCAGAGGAGGACATACAGTCAATCAACAAGTACATGAAAAAATGCTCACCATCTCTAGCTGTCAGAGAAATGCAAATCAAAACCACCCTAAGATACCATCTCACTCCAGTAAGATTGGCAGCCATTATGAAGTCAAACAACAACAAGTGCTGGCGAGGATGTGGGGAAAAGGGTACACTTGTACATTGCTGGTGGGACTGCAAATTGGTGCAGCCAATTTGGAAAGCAGTATGGAGATTTCTTGGAAAGCTGGGAATGGAGCCACCATTTGACCCAGCTATTCCCCTTCTTGGTCTATTCCCTAAAGACCTAAAAAGAGCATGCTACAGGGACACTGCTACATCGATGTTCATAGCAGCACAATTCACAATAGCAAGACTGTGGAACCAACCTAGATGCCCTTCAATAGACGAATGGATAAAAAAAATGTGGCATTTATACACAATGGAGTATTACTCTGCATTAAAAAATGACAAAATCATAGAATTTACAGGGAAATGGATGGCATTAGAGCAGATTATGCTAAGTGAAGCTAGCCAATCCCTAAAAAACAAATGCCAAATGTCTTCTTTGATATAAGGAGAGTAACTAAGAACAGAGTAGGGACGAAGAGCAGGAGAAGAAGATTAACATTTAACAGGGATGAGAGGTGGGAGGGAAAGGGAGAGAGAAGGGAAATTGCATGGTAATGGAAGGAGACCCTCAGGGTTATACAGTGGAGGGGGTAGAGAGAGAGGAGGGGAGGGGAGGGGAGAGGTGGGGAGGGGGGAGGGTGGAGGATGGGAAAGGCAGCGGAGCACAACAGACACTAGGATGGCAATTTGTAAATCAATGGATGTGAAACTGATGTGATTCTGCTATCTGTGTATGGGGTGAGGGTGGGAGTTCATAACCCACTTGAATCAAAGTGTGGAATATGATATGTCAAGAAATTTGTAATGTTTTGAACAACCCACAATAAAAAAAATTAAAAAAAAAAAAAAAAAAAAAGAAATTGGAAACAATGCCTTCATTAGGATACACTCCAAGGACAGGGGATGCACACCTTCCTCCCCACTGTGTTCTTTATACCAGGCACCCTGTGCAGGCTGACAGAGCAAAGCTGGTCAGTGTGGTTATTCTGTTTAAATTGAGGCTGAAATTGTCATCTTGATAATTAATAATTCACTAATTCATGAAGGCATTTTAAAATCAAAAGGAGTTTGAAGGTGAATAATGTTTGAAAAGTAAAAAGCTTGCAACAGCCAGTCCCAAAGGGCAAGAATATATTTTCAAGAAAAGTAAAATATTTACCAAAGAACAAGTGATTGTACCCACACTCACACATACATGTGTACTCTGTGTGTGTGTGTGCGTGTGTGCATACACGAGTATGTATATGTTGTTTTTCTAAATACGGAGATCAAATTTATATACCTTAGGCTTCCTTTAGTTTTTCTCTCTTCAGAAATGCCCAAGGTTGCTGGTGCAGATCTAAGTCCGAGAAGGTATTCAGGTCATTCTCCACCAAAATAATTAAGGTAATCAGAAAAGGGAGGAGAACACTGTAGTAACTGCTCAGGGTCATCCACCTCCACTGTAAGTATGAACAAGATAACAACTTCAGCAAAAAGAAGCGGCCGAGCCCCAATTTGAGCTCTCTAAGTACAGAGAACCAAAACCATCCTCAGCCAACCTTCAATACAAGGTCATCAAAATAAGTGCCCCCTGCTTGCAGATCCTATTTCTGGGTGGCCTGGCAGTGTTTAAGGCCATGGCTTTCTTATTTTCTTCTTCCAGTTTAATCTAAAATATACTCTAATGAAGCTGCCCTGCATGTCTGTCAGCAGGAGGACTCTAGTGGAGGGCAAGGCCACGGGGCACTCACATGGGCTCTAGCCTTTGGCAGACTTGCCTCATATCTCAAATCTACTAAAGACTAGCTCCATAGCCTTAGGCAAACTGTTTGACTTGTGATCCTTATTATCTCTTCTTTAAAATGGGAATAACAACAGTTGCTCAGTTGATGAAAGGATTAATTCATACAACTTCATATATAAATGGCAGATATTGTTATAAAATATAGGCAATCCCTGTATCATCTGATGGGTGTTTTTACATGCCAGAAAAAATAATTTTAAAAATCAGGCTAAATCAATGCATCCACAGTAATAAATATATTAGTTTCATAAACGTCTCTAAAGCAATTATCCCAAACATTCTTATTTTTAAATTGAATCTAAGGGGGAAAAAGTGGGGGGAATGACAAACAACACAACTTAGAACAGAGTTCTGGCTCACACGTTATTATGGGCCAATTGTAGCCTGCATTTGTTTTGTAAATAAAGTTTTATTGGAACATCCAGGCCAATTCATTCATGTATTACTGTGGCTGCCTTGGAGCTAAAATGGAAGTGTTGAGTAATTGAAATAGAGACCATATGGCCTGCAAATGTTCAATTATTTCATGTCTATCCCTTTACAGGAAAAGTTTACCATTCCCTGGTTTAAAACAACAGAACGAAATACTCTATTATTACAGGTAGAGAAAAGAAAAAGAAAAGAAAGACTCCTATTACCTTTTGGGCACATTTACAATTGTGACATTATTCTAAGCAATAATTCTGCAGTCTGTTACTGGAGTAGATGCCCAGGGAAAGGCTCTGTGGGAGGGTTGGAAAACGAAGATCTCCAGAGGAGTCTAGAAAAAGACAAATAAACCTGGCAATAAAAGTGATAATGTGGGAGGAAGGGAGAGGAAAAGACAGCTATTACAAATAACAGAAACTGAGTTTTCTTCCCCTGGAAAAATTAACTGCTCCAAACAAGACCAGGACTCAGGTGAGGAGACTATGACATTTACCTTAACCATGAACTTAAGGAAACACAAAAGCTGCATCAAGAAAATATTGTACACGATATTTTAAATTATGAAAAAAAAAATGCAAATAAATTCATGATGTACAAAATACTCAAATTTTCAACAAAGACGAGATCAGACTTCTTTAGCCACTGGCACTGATCCAACTTGGTCCTCCTATAACTGAGCCAGACAAAGTCTTGACTCAAGAATCTAAAACAATGAACAACAACACATCCAGAGAAATTGTGACACAAGTCCTCAGGTATCATAGCCAGCACAACTCCTGACACAATCAAAATACAAATTTATTTTTTATCTCCCACCTTCCCTGTCAACTGTCGTCAATGGGGATAACTTGCAGCTGCCCCAGGATGCCAGGGCCTTCTCATTCTTAGGTAATAAACATCCCAAAGGTCCACTACAAGCAAAATCCCATTCAGAAGTCAGAATGAGCAGTTTCATCTTAAAATAATAAAATTAGGGGCTGGGGTTGTGACTTAGAGGTAGAGCATTCACCTGGCATGTGTGAAGCACTGGGTTCAATCCTCAGCACCACATAAAAAAATAAAATAAAGATATTGTGTCCCCAACTATAACTAAAAAATAAATATTAAAAAAATAATTCAAGGTCAGCAACCCATGTTTGGCAATGTTTCCCTGCTGCAGGTTGGAAGCATGCAGTGAAAAGAATTTCCATTGTTCTTGATTCTCTGCCTTCTGATTTTATGATCAACCTTCTCCTCAAACACATCCCAGCTTGCTTGTCTGTTTCTTATCCTTGGAACAGGTGTAGGAAGGAGTGAAGAGGGCTGGAAAGACCTTATTGATACCATTAAACACAGGTTCTGTGAAACAGTGGCCTTGCGGGTTTAAAGGTGACACTAGCGGCTCCTGTGCCTGCTCTTATATAATCCCCATTCAGTATCTCTGACAAAGTCCATTGAACCACGTGGATGCTGCAAGACGACTTGTGCCTTCTTCCTCAGGCCCAAAGGATCTAGCATCCATCTCTAGATTCCTGCTGTTGGGAGCCCTCCATCCCTCCAACGGGCACCATTCTACTGGAATCAAGGCAACACCACCCATTTCCCTCTTTTCTTCATCCATATTTGGTCTATGAACAGCATCTCCTCATTCCTTTCTTCCACATACTCCAGGACAGCAGGAGACCTCCGGCAGCCATGTCTTTTGCTGCAGGTAGAGGACTGACATGGGGAAGACAGACAAAGAGCTGTGAGGTATTTCCATGGGAGCCCCTCCTTTTGTTTAAGGGATAGGAACTAGAGCCGACCTACACAAAGAAACCTATGCCTAAATCCTTTTCTCTTTGCTCTCTACCTTTTTTTTTTTTTTTTTTTTTTTTTGTATCCTGGATCTGGTTGAGTGATCTGAGAACCCGATGAAAAGCTCTCCATAAATTGATTTGTAAGTTCTCCACCTGGAGGGTGTCTGCTACCCACTTGGGTACTGCATTGACACCACAGGAAAATAACATATTATTTTACTGCAGCACAAAGAAATCCCAGCTACTACCTAGGCTTGGTAACTGAAAAGTCAAGAGTTTTGAGTCATAAGAAAATGAGATGGTGTTTGTGTACAACCCAAGTAAGTGAAAGTTGCTTTCCTTTAGTCACACTTATTAATATGAATCCATGGCTTTAAAAAAAAAAATATCTACCACAAACCATTTTAAAAATTCCTAAAGGCTCAAGGAGAGGAAAATATGCTCATCTGGGGGTGTCCCATGAGACTAATTACCTGGAGCATTGATGTCATAACACAATGGCAGCAGGCCATGCAGACTGTATTCTATGTTTAATGGAGTTAGGCAAACAGGAGCTACATATTTTGTGGACTTTCAGCTTAAGGAATTAATTTTTTTTTGTTTGGTAGCATTAATGATCAGAGTAATTTTTTCGCCAAATTTTGAAATTTAATCTCCCATCTGGTTCTTTTGGAGATGCTTTTGAGTGCTTTAAATCTTAATTCCTAAATGCATCTTCGAAGAGCAGATGTTAAAATGTGTACAGAACAAATAGGTCCTATTTGTTTTCACCTCCCTGAACATTTTCAACAGTCCTGCTTGCATTTATTAATGCTTCTTCCCTGATTTCTAGACCTGCATTCTCCCTATGCCTGCTTCCCACAGCATCAGGCCTGCACTCAGAACTAGCCCTCAAACAGATTCCAAGAGAACACTAGATGAAGGAATATGGGGGGATCTTAACATTCTCTTCGAGCTTGTTTTCTTAATGACATGCTTTGGCATGATTAGAGTGCCTTTCTTGACACAGAGGAGTTTTGAGAAGTTTCTTATTTGAAGTTTTCAGGGTCATTGCCTACCTTTTCTGTTATTATTCAAGACAAAGCAATCCTGTGGGATAAGTGTGTAATCTGAGAGATAAAAGTAATAGCAGTGAGGTAAGAAATGCAGTATGGATTTCACTAGGTCTTCTTCAGCTCAATCTCTGCACACGGCCTTGTCCTCCTAAAACTAACTTCTCCCAAGCTTTTCCTACTGAAGGAAGTGCAGATGTGACACTCAGGGCCCTAGCCATGGTCTCATAGCTCCTGCTAATATCCAGGCTTCTCTAGACACAGGCAACTCTTGAATTATTTCCCCTGTCTACTTGGCACAGTGATGAATCCATCACATCATTATGGTCCAGCATGTGCTTAACAAGTACTCCAGGAACTCCGAGGAAATCCTGCTCATTCTGCAATGGCACAAAGACATAAAAGTTTGATTGATGCTTTATCTTGTTATCATTTCCTTAATCGGACATGTTTCTGATAGACATTTTGTCATTTCTCCCAACTTTTTGTTGCTAAAATTAGTAAATACAATATGGAAGGCAAAGTAACCAAAAACTTGAGAAAAATACTCCATTTTTAATGTCTGGGTGACTTTGTTAATTGTATTAGGAATCTTTCTAAAATGCTGTGTGGTTGGTTTCCTTCAACCCTTACATCTCTATTTGTCTACTCAGCAAAAATTACCTCTAGCAATTGGTTAAAAACAAACAAACGAACAAAAAAATCTCTCTGAGCTCAAAAGATCCCAATAGTGGCTAAGAAAAAATAATATGAAGGTGCATTGAGGGTCTCTGCCTCAAACTCCAGATTTAGTATCACTAATCTCCTCTTATGTTAAAAGGTCCTATAGGCACTAGTAATATTTACCTATTTCATTCTGTACTTCCTGTGAACTCAGTGCCTCTACTCAGAAAATTCAAAGTATCTAAAAAAGAAAGAACTAGAACAATAACCAGTACTTGCAAATAATCCAGCTGTCATGCAGATTAAACAGCCAAGGCATTTTTCTGGATTCCACCTAGATGCTTTTTAAAAAATAATAATTAATTAATTAATTAATTAGTTCTAATAAGAGATACATGACAGTAGAAAGCTCTTTAATTCATTGTACACAAATGGAGCAGAACTTCTCAATTCTCTGGTTGTACAAGAAGTAGAATCACACCACACCCTTCATGCAATCATACATGTACCTAGGGTAATGATATCATCTCATTCCAATATCTTTCCTACCCCCTGCCCCATATCCCCCNAGTTCCTCCATTCATTCCAGGCTCCCCCCACCCCATTATAGATTAGCATCCACTCATCAGAGAAAACATTTGGCCTCTGGTTTTTTGAGATTGGTTTATTTTGCTTAGCATGATATTATCCAACTCCATCCATTTAGCTGCAAATGCCATAATTTTATTCTCTTTCAATGCTGAGTAATATTCCATTGTATATAAATATACCACAGCTTCTTTATCCATTTATCTAGTGAAGGGCATCTAGATTGGCTCCACAGTTTATGCAAGCTCACCACTAGCCATTGTTTCCAAGCACTCAGGGACATAATTTTTAGAGATGAATTAAAAATTGTGGTCCTGACATACTCCCTTCCCTTTATTTCCTCCTTACTCCTTGGTTAACTGAAACAAGCACACAATATTCTGGAAGTAATTTCTCTTTGTTCTAGTGTATCATTTATAAAAATGATCTTTTGACTGCAAAACTATAGAAAGGGGATTAAATAATCCCTTTGGACATTATAATTTCCCCCCTCCCTCAGTGTTCCCTGACCTAGTTTCTAGCGTTTGTCTTTCATGTTCACTTGCATCCTCGCATTGATCCCAAACACAGCAAGTCTGGGAAGACAAAGATTCCTGAGAGAATCTGGGTGTGCTCAGAAGACTCTTTGGCCTTCTTTGTCAGTACTGCAGCTTGGTAAGGGCTGGGTGTGAGAGGTGGAAAATTGCTGTATTCCATCAAGCTGTTCACACAGAGGCTTAGTGTTAATCCAGGACTCACTGAAATGTTTCATATACCTCCAGGTGCTAATCTTCTTGATATGGGGGTGCTCCTTCCCCGCCAACACCCGGGATGTGTGTACAGAGCAAGTTTCATCCACAACTCACAGACTCCTGCTGAAGATTACTTTTGTGTGTCAAGCCTGCTAAATTCTAATGCTATAATTCCATAGTTGTGTCCCCCAAACTATTATGTAATCAAACCAAATGCCAGCTGTCCAGGATTTACTAAAGCAGAAGTTTGAAAGGATGCTTTGAGCAAAATATGGTGGAGAGCACTGATCTTGCAAATGACTAAAACTAGCTTCCCAGTGTTATTTTGTATTAGTCTTGTCTTCATTATTTTTGTTGTGGATTCACTGAAGATGAGAAGCATGGGAAGTGGGATATTCTTCATTTTATGCCTTATGGTTTCACATGAATAAGCTGTTTGGTTGAAGGAATGTGATCACAGTGATAAAGGCAACAGTACAAATAGAGGGACTTGGTTCCCCAGTCAGGGAGAAAAAAAAAGAAAAAGAAAAACTCATTTGATGATGTCAACCTAAGATTTTTTGAGAAGTAACAGATCTTTATGGATCAGTTGGTGTCAGGGGAGTGAAAGCATTCTTTTTTTTTTTTTCCTTAATGTAACAGAAATGCTATTTACCTTCTTTCTTTTATGAAATTACAGCAATGACCTTAGGGCAAAAATATCGGAATTCATTGCTGCAGGACTGCTTCAGATAGCATGATTGATTAGCACTCCATCAACCCTCTATCTCTTCAGAGCACATCTAGCCGTGTGCTTCTTTCCTTTCTCATGCCTTTTAATTTTGTTCAGTTTTCATTACTGGCCTTATGGCTGAATGCATTTATTTATTCACTTGATGATTTCATTTTTTTTTCTATCCTCTTAACCTGATACTTTGTTTTGTTTTTGTTTTTAAAACAAAGCAACTTTGGGGAGTAATATGAATAAAACACTCAATAGTAATAATGTGCTAATTAAATGATTATAGTCATGTCGCTAAACAGTGAAATTACTTAGCCACAGTGAGTTTCTCATGGTTAAGTGCACAGAAAATATTTGTCTCCAAGCTTGGAGAAAGGGTTTGCACATTGGAGCACATAAGAATCCATTCTAAGTGTATTTTCTTGGTGACTTCTGTGTGTTGAAGGGACTGAGGACCCACTGATGACATGCAATAATCCTGCCGTCATGATAAGACTACAAGGACAAAGGTCATCTTCTTAGTGCACCTACAACAGCAGAGAGTTTATTAAAATTGTTGAATAATTTCTATTCAACACCCTTTTAAAAATTCTCTCTCCTACATCTCTCCTGACTTCCCATTCCACCCTCTGCTCACCACCAGCAGCACATTTTCAACAATATTAATGGAGAGCTCATTGCTAAGACTGGAGGGAGTAAAGACAGGAGAGAGGGGGAAGGTCTCCCTTTTGTGGCCAACAATGTACATCCTTATTGTCCCAAGTTGTAACTCATAGTTCATTTCCCTATAGAAGCAATATTAAGATTGATGAATAGTTGAAATATTAGCATATTAGCGCTCCTAGTATAAAACCTCTGGTGCAAATTTTTATTTTGTAATTTTTATAATATATTTTCAAGGTATACAACAAAGTGTTTTGATATACATATACCCCATCAAGAACGTTATTTGTTTTAGATAGCAAACTAGGCAGTTAGTTTTGAAGAATATCAAAATAAAACTTTTGGTGGGACAGGAAGGAAAAATTTGCTGCATGATTACATTTCAGTCACTGTCCTCACAAAATGCTCTAATCCAGGTACTATTCATTTCATAAACAAGAAAATTGAAACTTAGAAAAGTTAAGTATGTTGCCCAGTTGGACAGAGCTCAAAAATGTATGCTTTTCAAACTCTCCTGGCTGATGATTTCAGAATACTATTTGTTCAAATTGGAAATTGCCAATATTTAAGTTTTGTAAAAGGCGTAATCATGGGTTTATTTTGCCATTTGCAAAAATTAAAACATAAAGAACAAATCCAAAATCCTTCCAACAGAATTAATCTGTTTTTATTTTTCCTGCATTCCGTTTGGGCTAGGTTGTGTTCAAATTCTGGCTCAACAATTTAAGAACCACAAGACCTTTGGAAAATGGTTTGATTTCTCAAAAGCTCAATTTCTACATCTGTGAAAATGAAGGTAATGGTAATATTGTGAGCATTCACACAGCTAATAGATGCCAAGTGCTTGGGATGGTGCCTGGCATCTGAGACAAACTCGGTGTTAACACTGGATTTACTTGTCATGACATAAATTCTGCACAGTGTATCCACCTCCCCTTTCTCAGTTTAATTACATCATTACTGCTTTCCAGTGAGCTTGTTACTTCTCCATATAATAAGAGAAAAAAATTTAAATGTGACCCATTATGAGATGCTTATGTCCGTCTGGGTTAAACCATCTCATTAAGGCCGTGTCTTTCTGGTAAATACTCTGTCAGCCTCCCTACTTGTACCTCCAGCATATCCTACTGCCCGCAAGACAGTGTCTGGAGCGTGGGCATGGCCATGGCATACTGGGGACTTGAAATCTACACGTTGCCTGTTGATTATGCTGAGGGGAGGCTGACCTGGTCTGTGTATTGATTTTCTGTTGTTGTTGTAACAAACCACCATAAACTTAGTAGCTTAAAACAATGCGACTTTATGAACTTAAAGTGTCGGAGGTCAGGAGTCCTAAAATCAATGTATCAGCAGGGCTGAGCTCCTTCTGGAGACCATAGGGGAGGTTTTGTTTCTTTGATTTTTCTAGATTCTAGAAACTTCTCACAATCCTTGGCTTCTAGCCACATCACTCTGGCCACTGCTTCCATAATCTCCTCTTCTTCTTGGCCCCCGAAGCTCTTGCCTCCCTTTGTCACCTTGACAGGGGCCCTTGTGATTACAGCAGGCCCACAACAATAGTCCAGGATGATCTCCACCCAAAGACCCTTGACTTCATCAGATTTGCAAAATTCTATTTGTCATCTAAGATTACATATTCACAGGTTTCAGGGATTAGGATACGAACATCTTGAGTGTAGGAAGGATCAATTTTACGTCAAATGTCCCCGACATGGGTGTCTACTGAGCAAGTGGTGGTGCATTTGCAATTAGTCATTTTACCTCATATCAAGACTGGCAACCTTATCCTGCTTTTGATACTGACCTTAGTTCTTATTTTCCTGGGTCTGAGGCACAACTTTTAAGTAGTTCCTACTTCAGCTGAATTTCCCACGGATTATGTGTCAGGTCCTCCTACCTCAATGCAAACTTTTCTTCAAAAGAGACTCTTGTATTTGTCAGAGTTCCCCAGAGAAACAGAACAAATAGGATATGCATGTATGAAGCTATTTATTGTGAGGAATCATCTCACATAGTTAAGGATGAGAGAAATGCCAGTGGTATAATTGAGTCCACGTCTGAAGGTCCAAGAACCAGGAGAGGTGATGGTGTAAAACCCAGTCCAAAGGCAGGAGAAGAGCTAAGTCCAGTTCAAGCTGGGAGGCAGGAAACAAAAGTGGTAAATTTCTCCTTCCTCCTGCTTTTGTTCTGATCAGCTCCTGAATAGACTGTAGGATGCCCACCTCTGTATACCCTTTATCTTGTTGCCACAATGCATAGCAATCTTCCCCTTTCCCCACCACGCCAAGTTCCTAATAGACAGCAGGACACAAAAGCCTCTGTGCTTTTGGCTTCTCCATCATTGTATCTAATGACACCCACATTCTCAAATATTTCAGCTCAGAGGAGAGGCAATGACAAGTGCACATCATTACTATGTTTCCCTTAATCCCTGCTCTGTCTCCATGAGAACAGGAGGGCAGAGAATCAGTTTTGTTTTCCTGTCCTCCATATTACTTCCTATTCTTTCCCCCAAAGCCTTTGCCCTGTCTTCAATCCTGGAACCACATGGTAGGTGAGTTACAAAAAGAGAAATAGATTACTGATAATGAAAAATCATAAAACATCATCTATGTTCCAAGAACTATTTTATATTCTGCTTGCATTATTTGCTTTATCATAGTAATGATTTTTAGGTGGCTGAATAATCTTCATAGTATTATTTGTAATGGCTATATCCTATTTCTCTATATAAAATATTTCATGAATTCTAGTTGTGTAAGACATACATACATTGTGCATAGTTAATATTTTCTTTTAGAATTTCTTATGATAAATACATTTTTGGAATTAGGCATCAAAAGCAAAAAAGGGTTGCAACTCTTTAACTGTATTTTCATATTGATTTCCAAAAAGGTTATTCCCATTTATACTGATAGCTAAAATAAGGTCATATGAACATTTACTACCATGTATTTTAGCATGCAGTAGTATGATAGATTGAAAAATGTTGGAGCTATAATAATAAATAACTTTAACAATTCTTATTCTGAGCCAAATAATGTCTCAGCACTTTTCAAGTATAGTTAATACTTATATGTAAAAATATATTAAATTCTTATACTATATCTGTGTCATATTTTTATCCCATCCCCATTTAATAGATGAAAAACCTGAAGGAAGGAGATGAAACAATTTTTCAAGGGTCACACAGCGGGAATCTGAGGTGAAATTTATCAGTGCTATTTCTTTGTAACCAAGTTAGGCATTTTTCCTATAATCACGTTAACAAATTACCTCTCCTCCTAATGCAAGCCTTCTGGAGTTCCTTTTTAAATAAATAAATACACACACAAATACATATATACAGGTTTTTTCAACCAAAAAACTATGAGATTTTTATATAATATATGCTAACCTTTTGCCTGTTATTTTTTGGATAGATATTTTCACAGTCTATTATTAATAACTTTTTATATGTTTAGTCTACTTGCCATGCTAAAAGTAGGATTATTCATATAACCTTTTCCTAGTGCCTTATTGAGAAGAAGGAATATAGGGGGAAATCTTGTAGACTAGTTTCTTAAAAAAAAAAAAAATAGCCTACTGGGACTTCCTAATACTGAAAATTACACATAATATCTAAAAGGACATTTCATCATACATAACATTAACTTTAATTTATATCACCTGGCATGCAATGAACCATATTTCTTCCAGCAGCTAAGCTGTTGCCAGGTTCTAAATTAGGTCCCTTATGGAAGCTGCATCAACCCTTCCAGAACAGCAGTGCAGTCGAGAGTATGGATGCTGCATTAGGGATGGCAGGGAAGCTGTATTTGCTGACCAAGGCAAGACCTCAGCCATGGGAGGCAAGGGAGCAGGGTCAGTGGATTCCTGCCACTCTGAAAGTTTGCCTGCCTCCCAGGCTGAATTCCGGGGACAGTCTCAGTTCAAGTGTGACTGGAGCATAGCGTCTGGACCCAACATCGTAGTTCATACCTGTATTAGGGTGCTCTAGAGCAACAGAACCAGAATCAGAGGATAGTTTCAGCGGTTGTATTTATGAGGAAACGAGTAACACAATGATAGACACTGAAAAGTCCCGTGATCTGCTGTCTGCAAGATGGAGAACCAGGAAAACTGGTGGCTATAATTCAGTCAGAGTCTAAAAGCTTGAGGACCAAGGAGCCATTGGAATAAATCCCAATCCAAGGACCAGAGAAGATGAGGTAAGATGTCCCACCTCGCACAACGACTCAGGCTCTCAGTGGATCGGATGGTACCCAGATGTACTGGAGAGAGCCACTTTCTTGACTGAATCCATGGGCTCAAATGCTAATCTCATCCAGAAACCCTCTCAAAGACACCCAGAAATAATGTCAAGTGTGGATGACCCATGGCCAATCAAGTTGACACATAAAATTAACTATTACAATACCTAGGAAAGGTCGACCATGTCCTCATCTGTTCTTGACGGGATGATAAAATGTGAAAAGCAGTCACTCCAGTTTCTCTTACTGTTTCATTTTCCCCTTCCTACATCATCAGTTTCTTCAGTTCAGCTATTGAACTCCTGTTGTATCAGCTCTCATGCCTAACTCATCAAACTCAGTCTCCAGAATGGATTCTAGCATCACTTATTCAATCAAAGCACTTATTATTAAACATTTATTGTTGGCTCACAGTTGAGTCTACAATAGTGATCAAGACCCTGACTTAAAAGAGCTTATAATCAACATCTTAAAAAATCAACATCTTTAAGAAGAGCTTATAATCAACATCTTAAAAAATCTAAATAATTAAAGAGGATGGTAAGGAAGAAGAGAAACAGATAAGATCGCTGATGTTTTTCATGAATCAATTCATTTAATACTTATGTTTATACTCACAAAATAACCTCTAACCTGACCTAAAAGAGCTTATAATCAACATCTTAGTATGAATTCTCTGTGCTGCCTTTCCAAGAGTAATTTAGAATTAAAGCTCCCTTGTAGACGACATTTCAGGTATCAGTAAGTAGATACCGGTGACAGTTTAAGGAATAAAATCCCTTCCTGCTGTCCTCTCAAATCTCTTCTCCTACCTCCACTCTCTCCTGATCTCCCATCCTATATCTCTAGATACATTCTCAATATGGCTTCAGAAACCCAGTGTTTTCTAATTTTCTATGGGGGAAAAGTGAATTGAGAGTCAAATTTACCATCCTACTTATCCAGTGAAGAAATCAATAATAGAATGCTTTTCCAATGTAAAGTTTGTATTGCATAAAGATGAAGAATAACTAGATGAAAATAGGCAGAACAACACTGTGGGAAATTTATTTTGAAATTGTACGCACACACTGAATAACTTGTGATGGCTACAGACTGTTCTAACCTTTATCTTCAGAAAGGAGCCATTATTCAGAGCCACGTGGTAGATATAAATTACCATTACTCACTCGTGAAAGCAAATGTGTAAATGTCACTGTAGGCACTAATAGTCATGCAATATCACTCTACTTTTAGTAGACTATTTGTGCTGATATAGTTAGTAAATTTGGATGCATTGAAGAACCTGGTTTATTACAAAGAAAAGGATAAAGGCGAGAGAAAAGTTTGAAAAAAATTAATTTAAAGAAGAAGAGAAACAGATCAGATCGCTGATTTTTTTCATGAATCAATTCATTTAATACTTATGTTTATACTCACAAAATAAACTCTATGTTAATCTATCTTCTCTAGAAAATAAGCAAGTGTGTGTGTGTGTGTGTGTGTGTGTGTGTGTATACAGGGACAGAAAGAGGGAGATTTACTTTAATGAATTGGCTCACACAATGGTGGTGCCTGGCAACTGTGCAATTTAAGGACAGGACAGCATCTGGAAATTACAGCAAGAGTTGACATTGGAGTCTGGAGTCTGAAGGCTGTAAAACAGGCAGAATTTCTGGAATGTGTTTGGACAGAAAATTCTTCCCCTCCTGGGGGCTTTGCTTTTTCTCATATGGCCTCAGCAGACTCAGTGAGGCTCACCAACATTATGGAGGGGAATCTGTTTTACCCAAAGTCAATGGGTTGAAATGTGAGTCTGATGTTTTAAATGTCTTCACAGCAACTGACAGACAGGGATTGGACTAAACGATGGGGCACCCCAGCCTAGCCAAGTGGACACGTAAAATTGACCATGACGTCTCATGAGAAATAGGAAACTTAAGGTTCAGAGATGCTAGTAACAGAGACACACAGGAACTGCAGTTTACAGAACAGGGGCAGTGAAGAAATTAACAAGATTTGAAGAATCCCTACATCCCCACTCCAGCCACACCACTCAGTACCAGCTGTGAAAACTGGGGAATTACCGTGCTTGTGTTCCAGTTCTTCCACCTGAAAAAGGAGGACGAGGTATACTTCTGGTGGTCGCCATAAGGATTCAATGAAATAATATGTTTGGGATGCTGTGTATAGAATATAAACAGGCCTCCCAACAAACATGTGTTTTTGCTTTACCAACTCTCCCAGGGCAGAACCAGACTCAAAATCTAGTTTGGCTAACTTCAAGCTAATCTGCTGATCAATATAAAACTCCTGTCTCAATGGCAAGAATATGGAACACTGACTTGTTTCACACAGAGGTGGTACATGCTGGTATTTGTGCTATTGCTTTAGCAAACACTGGATTATCATCTTTTGAATATCTGAAGCCTTCCATCAGGATCTGAGGTAAGAAAGAGGGCATAATACAAAATCAATCTATCAATCAATCAATCAGTAGAACATGGGCATACCCTGAGAATAGCTTACAGTCTACCCTGGAAGACAAGACGTGTCTGCATCCCATAGAGTCCAGAACTGAGCAGCTTAAGAATCACAGGGACCCAGTCTGTGCTTGCAACAGAATGATGGACATGAATATTAAAATGAGTGAGAGATTTGCCACCATTCCCCATATTTTTGAGTAGGCACAGTCTCTTCGGGCATATAAGGGCCATCTCTGTGAGCAGTAGGTAAGGTAAATGGAAGGCACACAGTGTATAAAACTGTTACTCCATGATGTATAATCATGACCCAATACCAACAGCCCAGAGAAATGACAGTGGCTAATGACAAGCTTGCTGTAACATTAATGCCCACTTTTTACTTTGGGCTATTAAATAACAAACATTAACTTTCTAGTCATAATCAGTTATTTTGGGATTATAACTTGATAAAGCCTATTTTTTGGCATATACACATAGGTACAGAAGTACAGTGCAGCAATAACCAATGTATATTCTTCATTCCTTAGTTTTCAAAAAACAATATAACAGGAGTGCCTTTCTGTTTTATATTTCAAGTCATTACATGCACGAGAAGAAAAAATAAATAAAACCAATAAATTTATAAGACTGCTCAAAAATTCTTTAAAAGGGACAATTCCCTACTTCCTTCTATGTTATGAATACCTTCCTACATCTCAAAGGCAATAAATTCATTAATTCATAATCATAATTCCCTGGTTTCAATATCCAAAATGTATTTTAATTCACCAGATGCCTATGTCTCTTTGAGCACAAAGCTGTAATTTCTTGTAAGTAAATGGTGTTAGCTGCAGTTACTCCACAGCTCCCTACTCCTACATACTCCCTACCCTCCACCATCTCTCCAGTGAACTCATACTTCAAGAGGTCATTCCATGATTTCTTTCTCTGTGAAGCTTTTCCTGTCAGCTTCTCCTGTACAAAGACAAATAGTAGTGCTGATTTCTCCCCAACGTGTACCCTGCAAATGGTATGCTGGGTATGTCTTCTTAACAGAGCGTCCATAATACTTTGCAGCACTTTTTTATTACATGGCTGCTTCTCGCTACATGTATCTTGGGACCAGAGAACATATTTCATTCAACTTCTATTACTAAATACCTAAAGTGTACCTGAAATATATTAAATAATTAATAGTATTTGATGAATAAATGAATGAGATTGAATGTCATAGTTGCTCCTAAAAGCATGTCAACTACTTATAGTTAGGATTTACACACTGGAGAATTCATCAAGATGAATGTCAGTCTCAGAATCAGAACATTAGAGAGAGAAGGGACTTTAAGAATCATCCAGAGCCTCATTTTACAAATAAAGAAACCATGGCCTACCAAGATTACCTTTTTAAGGTGACATAGATCAGAAGCAATGTATGTCTCCCAATGGTTTTTCAGATGTCCTTGAACTTCTAACATGCTGTCAATCTTAAAATGAAGCAAAGTGCATTTCCTTTAAAAGATGTTAAATACTGACATATTTCTTAATTTGCAACAACTTCCTTTCACTTCCTTATAATCAGTGAGAGTATTATAAACAGCACTAATTTTGCTTTTCCCAAAAATTGTCACACTTCTTAAGAAGACTCCTTGAGACACATCTTCTTAAAGAGATTTATTCAGGTTTTAGGATTCTTGATTTTTTTACACAAAGATTTAGTAGATACATGAGATGTGCAGTTTTTCTATGTAATACACAAAAGATGGGTAAAATATATGCCTTTTGCCAAAATAGGGCCTTTAAAAAAAATAGCAGGTACCCACCATGTTCATATTACACGGTACACTTGGAGCATCCTGTGTTACTTGCCATTGGATTATCCCCAACATCAGAGTGACAATTTCAGTGAAGCAAGTTTATCTGCATAGGTAGATTTTTTCCATGTTTGACAACTGCATCTTTTATGGCGTAACAGTTAAAATAATCATCTCTGCTATGTCCTTCCAGTTTAAATTGTAATTTATGTGTGCTGGAGAGGCCCAAAGGTGGCAATCAGGCTCACCATAACAAATACAACGAGCTCAAGATGAGAAATTTAGGAATGCCAAGGGAAGGCCTCTTTCATTTAAAGTGTTTATTACGCATTTTTGAATCTGAATCATCAATTTCAAAAGAGAAAACTTTTATTTTTTATATTTATATTTTTACATTTTCTGAGGTTTAAAAGATTGTATCAAGTCAATTTAAAACTGACAAAGAACGGTCGGCCTTCAGATGACAAATGAAGACGTAAGTTTGGAGTTGTTAGGATGTCAGTCACTCTGACTGACAAATTTTGCTGCTGAATTAAGCTTTAAATTTTCTATAAATCTGACTACCAGTTGGCATGTTTGATATAGTCTTAAATTCTCTGTAAAAATGCTGTTTTGAGTAAAGAATGAAAAAAAAAATGTTGTGTGGATGGTAATGGTCACGGTCAGGGGCATGGTCATACCTTATACTTTCCTCTGGATCGTGTGTCTTTTTCCTGGAGACATTTGACTAGCCTTTTACTGACCTCAAAAGAATATTTTCAATCTGGACACCAACATGCTAAGTTCAGTGAATAAAATTATAGTAACAGAAGGTGATGAAAGAGGGAACCATAGAAACTATGAAACACAACCCACACATACCATAAGTGAAAGGAAGCCAAAATGAATACCATAACAGGACCAGTACACAGCTATCCTCAATCTATACCCCATGGTCTGTAAACTTATCTTCCTCTTATAATCACATCCTCATACAACAATTCCTTCTTTTAAAAGTCTTAGGCGTATCCCTTCTTTAATAATTTTTTAAGTGAACACAATATCCCTATCATATAGCCACATAGAGAGGTGATTCTATGCCATGTTTTGTGAAGCATTTTTGTTGAAACACTTAATATTAGTCTGGGAAAGCAAAATAAGAATAGATTTTTACTGTTGCAACAAATTTGATGAAATGAATTTGTTTGCCTCTCTACAATGAGGAAGTCTGTTGAAATGCATGCCCTCTGGGATATCTAGAATGCAGGGTAGTGACCATGAAATGAATTTCCATCAAAAATATATCTCAATGATCTAAAAATTAATGTGCATATTTACAAAGCAACAGGAAGTAGCCTGCAAGTATAAACAAGATAAGAGGCAAACAGGTCATCATCTCTGTCACCTGTATTGTATTTGGAGTTTAAGAAAAACAGAAATTCTCAGGAGAAATGTAGAACCATGTTTATACATTTTAAATATGGTAAATCAATCTAAAATTATTTTTCAATGGGAAAGGGCAATCTAAGTAAATACTCTGTAGAGATATAAACATTGATACACACCTTTAGATAACAACAATATAAAGAGATTCTCAACTTCACAAGTAATTAGGCAAAAGTATCCTTCTGCAAGAATGATAAATATTGAAAATAATTACTATTGAACACTTCATGAGAAATCAGGCATTATTAACTTTTAGAGAGGGGAGACATACGAAAAGATAGAACTTTTTGGAGAGTAACCCAGTATTATTAATCCAAGTTTTAAACTATGCATGCCCTCTGATCAAGCAATTGCACTTCTAGGAATCTCTCCTTCAGAAATGTTCACATGTGTACAAAGGTATATCTTTAAGAACTGTCATTATAGTACCTTAAAAAGAAAACTTTAAAAAACACTCTATTTACCAATAAGGAATCCTTTATATTTCATTGGTGACATCTTTTGGAAGGACAATTGGTCAATTTTTAATGTTAAATGTATGTCACTTTCGACCAGGGATTTCACTTTGGGTATTTAACCACAGAAACAAGTTCATAATGTTAATGGAAACATTTCTTAATGATTCTAATGACCACCTCAGCATACCAATCGGTTTGGGATGGTACATCCTTTTCAAGACCATAGAATATTCTATTATAGCATTTAATTCAAGGCAATGGGTATCATTTTACATCTGTGTTATAAAGAGGGGCACTCAAATGGATTGTTTCCTAAGCGTAACAGATATAAATGTTAAACTGTATCACATATTTTAGGAAGGTGGCCCTTCTCCACTGCGACCAAATTGCTCTGAAGGAAGGTGCCAGTCACCATTCATCTCTATGTCTGGTCACAGCAGAGTGGACGGGACACAGGCAGGTCAATCACAGAACATAATCTTACTGGCCAAGTTCATTTGCTGAATATGGACAAATGACTAGGCTAGACTAACAAAAGACACTCTGGATTTTTTTTCTGGCTGGGGCTGTCAAAAACACAATCATTCCTCCCAGCAGCTTTCCTTTATGCAAAAACAAAACAAAAAACACCAAAACCCTTCAACCTAGCATAGACAAGTGGCCAGTTAACATATGAAAAGGTGATTATTGCATTGATCGCAAGAGTAAAGAACATTAAAACCACAATGCAATACCATTGCACATGCAACAAAATGGATAAAATGAAAAAGAGGAGAAAACAAAAGGTGAATGTTGGTAAGAATTTTAAGGAGCTAGAATGTTCACATATGGTAGTGGTAATACAGTTGGTTCAACCATTTTGGAAAGGGGTGTTTAACATTGTCTAACAAAGCTGATCATCTGCATATTGTCTGATCTGACATATACTTAAAATGTCTTCTATTCTATAAACGTACATTGGAATACTCACAGCAGAACTACTGCTGTGTCCCCAAATTGTAAATTAGAGAGTGTCCATTGGTCAAGCATATAGCATATAGTGTTCAAAGTGAGATCCATGACCAAGCTGTAGATTTTACATGAAGTAATTTTTTGATGATGACAATAAACAAGTAAAATTGAATGGTTATTTTACCCTGTGGTCTATAAACATAGCTATCTGGCAGACAACTTCCACTTCAAGAAAATCCAGAACCATATTAATTAGTAATTAATAACGGATGACCCTGGGGAGAAGGATGATAAATTCATCGTTATTCCCAATATTTGGTGGCTTCTTTCCATCTTTGATTTTCCCCTTTCTGTAGTCAGTTCTACATAGAGTATGGCATAAAAATTCCAAGAACTTCTTTGTCAGTTAATAAACTATGTCAGAAATTAGTCAGCAGATGCAGTTATCCTCTGTAAAGGAAATCATTCCTGTGAAGTTATCAGACCACTTTGTGACATGTCGCCAATACTCACATTAGACATTAGTTTCTCTTTCCTTTCCTGTGCTGATATGACTTCAGTGATGATTCTTAGGTGGTTAGATCTGAAAATTACACTGGTATTTTATGGCCTACTCCAGTTTCACCAGTCACTGGGAGATACACCTCAACAGGCTGCTTATGCTTTCTGCCTCTGGAGGTTTTGTCTCACTTTCTTGTTTGACAGTGTTGTCTCATCCATAGACTTGCAATAACATAAAGCTTTGTGTGATGTTTGCACTACTAAAGAACACTGGAACACTGACCATGATCAGGGAACAGATTAGGGAATGGGCTTTTGACAATTTGTATGTTCTGTGTTGTGACTTGATTCTAAATAAGGCAACCCATTTTATCTTATACTGCATGATGATAATAACCATCTTTATTTTACAATAAGAAATGAATATGGCATTAATTATTATTACTAAATCATGTTCGTATACTATAATGTTTCAATAAAAATCGCTATGCTAATCAAAATATTTCCTGTTTCATTAGAACTATGAACTCTTCCTCATGACTGCAAATGAGCAATAAAGTTTGATAGCATGGCACAGTCGAGATTGCCTCTTGGATAAGGGTGATTTTTCTCAAAGCGTGTTATATAGATGCATTAAATATTTGATGCATAATAAAAGCAAAATAACATCCCTTTCCACTCAGCTGCCTCAAATATCAATTACATAAGAAAGATTTGCTAAGCTAATGATTTTCTAAGTAGCCACAAATGCTTCTTTAATTTCTGATGTTCTCTTTGTTCCTCAGAATGAATATGTGTTGTTATTTCCAATATTTGGTGGCTTCATTTTTCTATTGCAAGGATTTACTTAACAAGCCTTAACTCTGCCTTGGATTTCATACTGATGCTTCTAATAATGGGTTATCAGAAAATACTGCCTCACTGCCTTGGTATTGGATGCAAAACCAAGACTTCTTGTGACTCTCCACTCTTCCTGTGATATCTGGGTTGGTTTGTCTTAATCCCATTCTGAGGGAAGAACAGCAATCTGTAAAGGATATAGCTGCTAGTCTATCATTACTGCTAACATTAGCCTGTTCCCTTAACGACTCACTTTCCTACTGTCCACATTCTTGTGTAATTCCCTCCTTCACTGATTCCAGGACTGGGCCCTGTGACCTTTTTTGGACAAGGGCACATCTGCAAATGTTATACAAACAGAATGTGTCGATTAGTGCTTCTACATTAGGACATGTCCTCCTGGAACCCAGCTACCTTGAGAAGAGAGACAGTAAGAGGAACTGAGGTGTCCTGTAACAGGTCCAGTCAAATATCAGACAGGTGAGTAAAGCCATTCAGAACAAGTCAGCCCTAGCCTATTCACCACATAACCACAAATACATAACTGAGTCCAACCAACACCACAGAGATTAGAGATGAACCATATCGGCTGAGCCATGCCCAAACGGCATAGTTGCAGAATTGAGATCAAATAAATGGTTGCTGTTTTAAGCCATTAGAAATTACTAAGCTTCTACTGTTTTTTCTATACAGGCATAGTACTAATGAGCAGGTTTCAGTTATGTGGCAGAAGACCATACTGGATGAAGCTTTTAGGACAGAAACATTAGGAGCATTTTATCTGGAAAGGATAGGTCAAATAGTGGCTGATGGGCATCTAATTTGGTGTCACTGTGGCTAAACAAAGGCAACTACACTTACAAAACCACTCAGCAATTTTTCATTATGACACCCACAGAAATTAAATATAACTCAATGGGGGATAATACCAAATTATGTTTCCATAAGCTGAACCAATATTCATTATAGAAATTAGGCTTGGAATTAAAAAGTTATTTTCCTTGCATCTCCAATTTATAGAACAACATTTGTACAACCAAGTGTTTTTGTTTTGTTTACTTATTTATTCTACTTTATTTAATTAATTTATTTGTTTATTTATTTATTTTTAGCAGTACTAAGGATTGAACCCAAGGCCTCGTTCATTTTAGGCAAGCACTGTGCCACTAACTTATATCCCCAGGCCCAACCAGATGTTCTTATAAATCACCGATATGGGTAACTAAAATACCAGTTACTAGAGGACATGTAATTCATTATATTCCCCATCATATCAGTACAGTAGCTCATTTTCAATACTGAATGACCTCAACAGTGCTCTGCCTTCTGCTTTTATTAATCTGCACACTTAGCAATATTTCCTGAGTATCTTATCTCACGCATTGAGTTGGATATTGATAGACCAGATAAACAAGATCCCTGTTCTCATGGAACTTCTATTTTAGAGGAGGAAAATGGACAGACAAATAACCCTAAAGAACATTTCAAAAATAAGATAATTAAAAATTATGGTAAATGTTCTGAAGGGGTGAAACAAAGTGGTTTGTAAGAGAGAAGGCGCTCAGACAGAGGCAGAGGGAGGGCTTCTTTAGGATGGATGGTGTCTACAAATATGTCTCTGAGGGCACAATAGTTAAGACCTGAAAAGTGAAAGGAAGTCATACTGCTTTGATCTAAAAGACTCTGAGTTAATGAATATATATCAAATTGGGCTCACTTATATTCACTGTCAGCCAACAGTGACAATGGCTGGAGAAGAAAATGCCCTGTTGCTCCAATCAATACAAATGGGTAAAAATATTTATTACTAAGTAGATCAAATTAATCACTTGTTTAGCCCCTTCCCCCCATTTTACATCTAGTTGTAATGAATTCTTATAGAGACACAAAGATGTCTTTGTCACTATGGAGCTACACAGCTATCTATTTTTAAATGTTACTTAAGATAAAACCAGACTCAATCCCTAAACCAGTGCATTTGCATAAATCATTTGATTTGATAAAATATAGATAGTATTGAATTATTTGCATGGATTGTTCCAATGAGTTTGACTTGATAAAAAAGGGAGTTGTTATTAAATCATTCTTAGGTCCAAAAATGAATTAAGCTGTGAGATGCTTATTCCAGAATGAGGATTGTGACTGACACAGTTTTGTTTTGAGAACACAGTCAGAGCTCTTGACTTCTAACACGCAGCTCATGAATCAACCTTCTACTCTTACTCCTCTTAAAAGTGTTAGTTTCACCCGAGAAAATGACATTATATTTATATTTTGGACATGAGGAACAATTCTTATATAAAATTTTGGCTGAACTAGGTTCATAGAAAAGACATATCCCAAGTATAAAAATAGAGTGTGGCAGTAGAAGCAGGCCGTGTACAGTAATAGCTATTTCACACTTTGAGAAAGTTGATTCCAGCATGGTTTGCAATTACAAGAACAGAGAGACAAAAGCTAATTAGTTATTGAGTCCCTATGTTCTTCTTTTGAAGAAAACTATCGATCTTTATCCTCAGAAAGTCATTTTTATACAGTCATATGTGCAAACTCGTGGGTGACAGACTACCTGTGGGGTCTTCCTTTGAGATTTGGTCTTTGAAATGAAAATAATCCAACCTTTTTTGTAGGGAGTTTTGAGTCTTCCAAATAGTTAAGAATATGACTATAGTCACCAAGTGAACCATATTTAATTACCTATGGCTAATGACTGTGTAGCCCTCAAATGTATTGAGTATTAAGGTTTCAAAGATATGTGGGAGGTCTTTTAACTGTGTCCCTTTAAATCTTGCTACCAAGAGCCCTGTGGTTAGAGTTATGTGTATTATTGCCTCTAAAATGCTGATGAGAGAAAAAATATCAGACAAGAAGGTTTAAGAAGAAAAAAAGAGAAGAAGAAGAAATATATTGGCCAATAGGAGATTTATCTACTTTAAAATTGGTTTAATAGGAGATTGTATCTACTTTAAAATTGAAGGTGTTTTTGTTCTAATGTAGCTAATTTGGAACCTTGTATGTCTCTAGTGAAATGATTATCTTTAAAAAAAAATAAGAAATATTAACATATGTATACATTGTGCAAACTGCAATTAAATAAAATGTAATTTTCTCATCCAGAATGTTTTAAGGTGTATAGATTGTTAATGCCTTATTCTATTGTGTTCTGACTAATATTAAAGGCAGAGCAATAGTTCCTTAGGGGTTTATGAAAGTAAAGTTAGGATTAGGAACTAACTAACACACCTAGTAATGAAGACAGGATTGTGTGTGAATCTGATTCCTTACACTGGTTTCTGGCATTAAGAGAAGGCATAGAGATAAATCTCCCTAAATAATTGATCAAAGCCCACTTTCCTTGACTAAAAAAAAATAATAATAAAAATAAAAAAATAAAAAAGTCTGCTGAGGCTCCCAAGAATACATGTAGCTTCTCCCAGGACAAAGAGTCCCAGCTCACTTCGCCGTATCATACACATGGGATTTCAAGAGAGTACATCACCAAAAAGGCATTTTATACTGAGGGCGAGGATTGTACCATCTTTGCAATTCCCATAATAAGCTCTACTCATTTGTGTTATAGCCCAGAGTTGATTTTTCCATGTTCTTACTAGAGACATCCAATGAAAGAGAGGTCTTGAGCTCTCTTTCTACAATTCACACTGTGCCTTTTACATTCCTCCATAATTATGTACTTTTTATTCAGCTGAATGGGCTTAAAAGATAAGCCAGACGTCTTCCCATTCTCCTCACAGAAGGAGATGGGTATCGAATCATAAAAGTCTTTCTACCATCCTTCAAGTTTGCATTGCTATTCTAATTATCTCCACTATTCTTAGGACCCACAAGATGGACAGTGTGGTCCCATAGATCTTCAGAAACATCTCTTTAAAGAAAAAATTTAATCTGTTTCTTGGGTTCTCCTTAATTTCCAGATCTCTAAACCAAGTCTCCTTTGTTTATTTCTAATAATAATTCTTTAATCAAATCAGGTTTATTAATAAAATTATTGATAAAGAAAGTTTATAGTACAGCTAATACCATAATTCAAGAGACAACCTCATCTAAATGAATATGCCAATAGGTCAAATCCTCCCACTTTTTCTAGTATTGCTCTTGTTCCCACAAAAATAAAGTATCAACAAAATAAATCTTCTTTGCCCTATTTTTTACAAGTAAGTGTCAGAATTGGGCAAAAGCATCTAACATATCACATTTTTATAACTGAATTTTTTATCTTCCTCTCATTCCAAACCTGCTGCACACACATCCTGCCCCACCCAGGTACAGAGTCATTCCATCTTTCCTAATGCTCACATGAAAAAGCTTTACTGGGATCTTTTTCTCACACTCAACATCAATCCATCCTATCACTCCTCCTTCACTACAATCCCCAGTCCAGCCACTTCTAACTCCACTGTTGTTACATAAGACAGAGCCTCCACTGCCTACTCTTGCTCCCCTACTGTCTACTTTTCATAGAAACTCATAATCCTTTTTAAGCATGTCAGATCACATCATTCCTTCATGCAAATCCCTCCTGTATATTCCCATTTTATTACTGTAAAACTCAAAATTCCTTATCGTTGCTTATAGTATTCCTTAATATCTTTACATCCCTTCCCTGCTACTCTCTCCCTCTCTCCCTCTGGTCCTACCTCAGTTGTCTCTCATAGCTATCTAACACCCTCTATCACCCCACACACCTCTGACTGGAAGGCTCATCCTGCACAAGACTCATCCAGAAGGCGGACGTTATCACATGAATGCCATTTTTCTACTTGAAGCCCACCCTAGTGTCTTATTGAATGCTACAAACTGCCCCTGGCCTTCACCCTGGAATCCTAATTCCTCTTACCCTACTCTTTCTTTTCTCCACAACACGCATTTCTTTTTATTATATTTACTGTATGTTGTTTGTTGCATCCCACTAGAACATAAGCTCAAGGGTACAAGGATCCTGGCTGTCAGAACATAAAACAGTGCCCCACACAAAGCAGGTAGCCTCCACATACCCGCTGAATACATTTTCTCACTCTGGGCTCAGTCTCAGCTTGAAGGGTTTCACCCCAGTTCCTAGCTCTCTTCTCAGGCAACTGCAGCCTGGGGTGATTGCAGCCTCGAACGCTTTCATTTGAAGTTATGACGGACTCCTCCAAATTGAGCACAATCTGTTCAGAGTTCCCGGGAGCTGTCAAAATACATATAAATAACACCCATAAGATTTGGAAACACAACCAAATCTCAGCACTAAACATAATCAGTTTAGCAGCCTGTAACTTGAGCATAGTTCTATTATCTTTATGTCTAGACCAAGATAGCTCTATTTCCTGACGGGTATCAGTGCTCGTAAGACAATAGTTCCATAGGCAGAATGTTTCCACTTGTACCTGGGACATAATTGTTTACCTAATGACCCTATCCCAGTAACTCTTTCCCCTTTGGTCCTGAATTTAATGTGAAATGAACAGAAGTTGCTGTTCTGAAGTCTCCCCTCTCCTCTGTGTAAACAGACCACACTTACAATGTGTGATCCTTAAAGTCCATCCCCTCATATGAATTTTGATCCCAATATTTAGATTTTCCAGTGCTTTTCCACCAAAGACGAGGTCAGACAGGTTCTGTCATTCCCATAACCATAACACTTGCTCAGATGTATTTTCAGATGGTAATTCCCAGTTACTAAAGGAGAGTATGCTTGTTATGTCCACATTTGGGAGGAATCCATCCCTACAGGCTTCAGAACTTGGCATTCCATTCCTGCTTCTTTCTAAGCCTGTTTTCTAAGGAACCATGAGAAAATTCTGACGCCCAGACTACCCTCCCAAACTCTGCTCTCCTCAGTTCTGAGATTCACTGCAACCCGAACAACATTTCCTATTTTGATGGTAGCATGAACTTTCCTAATGTGACTTCTTTTCTAGCTACAATAGGTCCCTGATACTTTTGAGGTCCCAGTTCTTTCTGATGTCTTCTTATCACTTCATCTGGGCTTTGTGAACTCCAAATCACTCAAGTTAGAATAACAAGAGCCCCACTTTCTGAATCTGAAAGTCTCCTGACTCTGCTTTCACTTTCCCAATTTCTGTATTGACTTCAGTAATTTATTTTAATTGACATCATTTCTTCACAAATTCCAAGAGTTCTTCTTTCAAAATCCAAACTTTATGTTCCCAACCAAGCAACCATACACAGTGGTCAAGACAGCCTATTCAGATTTGTGTGTGTGTGTGTGTGTGTGTGTGTGTGTTGGGGATTAAATCCAGGGGTACTTAACCACTGAATTATCTCCCCAACCCTTTTTATATTTTATTTCTTTAGAGACAGACTCTCTCGAAGTTGCTTAGGGCCTGCCTAAATTGCTGAGGCTGGCTTAGAACTCTCCATCCTCCTGCTTCAGCCTCTGGAGCTGCTGGAATTACAGGTGTGCACCACCACACATGGTCCATACAGCTCCTTCTTGCTGGAGGAACTGGCCTTTCTTGGCAGCAAACAGTTCCAAACACTGATTCTCTGAAAGTCCACTTTGGGCTGTGAGTTGTAATGAATAAATTGGTGATAAATAAGTCAAGAAAATCCTCTTTATAACAAGGGCCCTCTGTGGTGGACACTCTGGATTTCCAAATTTGGACTTCCATACAAAATTCTGAAAAACATGCCTACCTCATATCCCTGGCCAAAAGTCAGGAACAGAGAAAAGATAATTCAGATAATGAAGTCCTTGCCAATAAGAAAGTCCAAATAAATGTGCAAAGGAAGTTTGCTGGTCTTGATGTGAGCCCTCTTTGGCCATTAAAACAAATATCCTTTCCTCCCAAGAGAAGATTCTTCCTTGCTCCATGTTGGATACACCCAGCATACATGCAGCTGCTCTGGCAGAATCTGTTCTGGCCCCAAAAATGAATTCTCATCCCTGCCAACAGGAATTTCTGCCTATCCTCTCTCTGGTATAAGAGCCATATTCCCTGGATGTGAAACATCATGCATGAAATTTGCAGCTGTTCATACAGTTTGAGGTTCACAAAGAGTCCGCTCCCTAAATTCCAGTCCTTTGTGCATGTCTCCACCTTTTCTTCAAATCCCTGTAAATGTCAATCCTGACTCTCCTACCAACTAGTTCTGTAGCAAATTTTCATGAGGTCTCTGCAGAGGACACACAGGCATAGTAGCTCCATTTTTCTCATTCATGCCTTTGATCCCAAACACCAATGTATCAGCAAGTTGAGTTGAACAAGAACATCTTGACCCAACAAGTTTAAAGCCCACGTAAGAAATAGGCCAAGTAATCACTCTGAACCTCTCCCTAAATCTCACAGGTGTTCTTAGTCTTCTGGATCTGATACTCTGACAATGAGAGAAAAACATGGATATACGAGGACAAACAAAGTCAACTTTATCATAAGTAAATTAAATCAGGTAGTTAGCTGGAGTCTCAGCTATGTGAGAGTAAAGGGAGATCTTAGACCAAAAGTAGGATAACTATAAACATTCCCAAGACTGAAGGTTGTCGTCCTGAAAATGTTTGCATTATACTATTCAAGTACGATTTATGTTGACTATACAATATGTACTTGAACATATCTTGCAGTCAATGGAGGGTAAATGTATTTGGGACCTTACCAAATATTATGGTCAAGTAAAAAACACTCTATGTACTATGAACATTCCATATAAAATATAAAGTATGTATATTAATGTGAGAAAAGTCAATTAAAACATACACCTTTGTAAAGTTGACTACTGACTGATATTCAGTCCAAGTGAAACCTGTTGTGGTTTTAAATTGCATTTTAACTATAATTAGCAGAATATTCAGGTAGTGGCTTGCACAGAAATGAACTTACTGGTCTCACAGAACAAAATGTGAAAGAGCAAGAGCTCCAATCCTTGTGAAGCTCTTGTGGGATGTTAAAATTGCACTTGCCATTCCTCTTTCTGCTTGGTCAACATCAGTGCCTGACTTTCATCCCCCTGATGACAAAGCACCAATGAATTCCTTGCCAGAGTATCTATGTTCCATGATGAGGGGGGAGATGAGCAGAGGGTCTGTGTATAGAGGTAAAGATCAACAGGGCTTGAGATTCACCCCAATCTACACTCGGAAGCCTCGTTATATCCATTAGAATGGGGTCAACTGGTTGCTTTTGGCTGCAAGAGAATTAAAGTATGTCTACCTTTCTTGTAATTAGTAGAGGAAAACACAAGGTAACAGGACTATGACTGGGTTTAACCAGCCTGCAAACTCTAACCAATTACTGAGAGTTTAGCAATTCATGAACCAAACACGTGCTTCTCTCCCTTATAAACACATCCCCACACACACCCTAAACACACACACAATCACAAATAAGAATTCAGTAACCAAGATTTTCTGGAAAAGTATAAAAAGTTAATTACATTGGCTGACACTTAATAAAGATGGTGCTCCTATGAGAAAGAGTAAGCATGACACAAAATTCCAATCATCTTGCACAGAAAGAATAAAGCCTTAGGAAGAATGCAGCCATATTCTTGCATCTAGTGACTGAGTAGTCTAATATCTTTGCTGACTCCTGTGGTTCATAAAAGGGATTTTCCAAACACTGGGGTTCAATGGCTCTAGTAATCTTCAAAAAACAAACTTGGGAACCACTACTGGATTGCCACCTATTCATTTTTACCAAGGTACGACATACTACTTACTATCACCATGATTTTATAAAGTCGTGGTCATTTTTATTTACACCTTTTCCTATATCTCACGAGACTGGAAAAATGTGAAAACGACTTGCCTAGAATCTGACTGTCTTAAGTTTCTCTCCCATGGTCTATGTTCTGCCTTCTTTCTCAAAGGCACCAAAGCTGGTACCCACTAGTTTTTTGAGGGTCCAAGGTTTTATTTTCCAGGTGAGCTGTTTTACCAGACAAGCTTCTCAAAAGCTTCAAAGGAAAAAAATGATTTATCTAAAGCACTTGATGTCATAAAAATTTTTAACCTGCGGCTCTGCCCCTGAAGGTTTTACTCCAAGTTTTATCATTGATCTATCTTTATCCCTTTGCATCAAGAATGGAGTATAGTGGCCTAAGCCCCAGTCTATATGGTCTTGGTCAACAAAAAGAATCTGGAAATAGGTGTAACATAATTCAAATTAGGGCTCCTGCAGAGCAGTGCTTTATTCAAATTGTTCTGCAGTCTTCCATGGATCCACTGAGGTTCTTCAAAGGCCTCATGAGTCAAGGAGAATAGAACTAATGTTTAGTATCAGGGTCTGCCTTCCAATATCTTCACCTTCTACCAGGTTAGTTCTTCTTTGTCTCTCCTATCAATTGACATTCTTCATAAAAAAATTATTTTACAAGATGATTTTACTCTTGAGATATAACAATAATGATACTTTTGAAAATCAGTAATATAAAGTGCCTCTACCATTGATACTTCCTCCTAAAATAAATTGCATTTGAATATGCATATCATATTTAAATGTAGACTCACAACACCACATTTTGAAAACCATCTCTCTCATTCATTGGTTTACGGGTTAATTGGATTTTTAAATTGAATTTCCTGAGCACTTATGTTAGATGTGGAGACACACAAATGAAAGAGAATCCAATATTTACCTTCCACAAACCCACAATCAATTATTATAACACAACGGAGACAAGCTCCTATGTGAGCACAAAGGGGAAGATGCTTAACTCTCCCAGGAAGGGCAAGGAATGTGTCCCCAAGGAGATAACATTTCAGTTGACTCTAGAGAGAGTAGTTCAACTCCATAGTCAAGGGGATGCCTGCCACTGTTGACAGAGGGAAGCACGAGGCAAGTGCAGACAATCCTAGCAGAGCATGAGACTGGGGAGAATGCAGGCCTATCGATCTGATTTTGACTTGAGTCAGAGCAATGGGGAGGTGGCAGAGGTGGTGGCTAGTAATGGCTTTAGGAACCATGGTAGGGAAGTTGAACTGATCTTACAGAGATTAAAGGGTTTTTCATAACTTTTTTGGCAGTAAAGTGATTGATAAGACGTGCTTTGTAAAAATCAGTCCATAGTATGGAGAATAGTTGGTAAAGACTAGAGGCAAGAAAAAAAACTAGAGGGATTGTTATAGTTTAGATATTAGGTGTCCCCCAAAAGCTCCTGGGTAAGACAATGCAAGAAGGCTTAAAGGTGAAATGATTAGGTTGTGAAAGTCTTAACCTAATCCAAGCATCCATCCCTGATAGAGGTTAGCTGGATGGTAACTATAGGCATGTAGGGTGTGGCTAGAGGAGGTGGGTCTCTGGGGGTGTGCCTTTGGGGTTTATATTTTGTCTGGGGGGGGGGACTCTCTCTCTCTCTCTCTCTCTCTCTCTCTCTCT
>NW_025999990.1:8622709-8763883 GCF_001458135.2 Marmota marmota marmota | reverse complement strand
GGGGGGGGGGGGACTGAGGAAAACAAGACTACTAAAAGTAACTCAGGGAAAAACAACGAGGACCTGAATTAAAGTAGGGGGAATGGGAAGCCATTCTGAATGACAAGAGCAGCAGTTATCAGGAGGTTTGTGACCAACTCTTCTCCTAGAACAAGTCTACATTTTCCCACCACCAAACCTCCAAATCTTCCTTATTCTGTCAACTTCAGGTAATTTCCGTCTGGTAATGATGGAGGAACTGTCTGCCCTGGTTTCTTACAAGAACAGATCCTTCAGCTTGTGCTCTGAATCCCACCTCTCTCACCTGAGCTTCTCTTCCATGGGGCTCTCTCTCACAGCTTCATCCTCGTCTTTCCCCATCTACTGCACCATGTGCTTGAGCCTTTGAATGTGCTGTCAAACCTCCTTTCATAAAATCATCTTCTTCTCTTCCTCCTCCTCCTCCTTTTCTACGTCCCCTTCCATGTATGTCAATAGTCTCCTTCTCTTCCCACCCCCCAAATCTTCTTTTAAAAGGTGGTTATACCATTTTTTTTCTCATTCATCTATTAAAGTAACTTCTTAAAATTATAAACTATGTCAACATATAATGACAATCTTTCACCATTACTCAACCCCTTAACCTCTTGGGTCTCACTGCTCTTGTTTGAGCACATCATACCCTCTAAACTCTCCATGTTTTTTTTTGGTTGTTGTTGTTTGTTTGTTTTGCTTTGTTACATTAGCAGAGAAGGCCTTTTTAACCTTCCCTTCCTATCAAAATATCATTAACCATTCACAGTGCAGTTTAGAAACAAACTACCCCACAAAGTCTTTCTCTGACTCTTCAGACAAATGATTTTCCTTTTCACTCCCCTCTTCTGTTGCTATGCCCTTATCTATTCTGCTTGGAATCATATTTTACAGCTCAAAGCTCAAGATCACCATTCATAACTTATAATTCAAGGTGATATATCTGACATCCATAATAAATTACAAGCTTTATAAAAGGAGAATGCTTACCTTCATTTCTCCCATAGAAGAATCTAGCACTATACTTGGTTCATAATAAATTCTTGTTTACTTAATAGTTGGTTAATTATTTAAGAAATGGATTAATGGTTGTTAATTAGTGAGTTAACTGACAACTTAAGGGTTAAGATACACAAATTACTAACTAAAATTGCTTATGCTACTGGATTTAATAAGTTTGTTTACATTAGAATTTTATTTTTCAAAATACTCCTAGATAGTCAATATTGTCAAATTTTAAAAAACCTGATCAAAATTCACCAGGCCCTAAATATCTAGGTAATTATGAATACAAAAAGAAAAGTATTTTTTTCTATAGCAGAAAAGAGAGGAAGACAAACTGAATTCTGACTAATAAACTAATTCCCCCCATCTCCACAGTATGAGTTTATTGTCTAAATTCAATCCAGGCAGCAAGACATAAATGTAATAAATTATTCAAACAACTTAATCTTATTTGTATACATAAATAAACATAATATTTATTTCTCAGGACTTATTTACTTTACAAGTTTCTATAGTGTGTGAGTCAGGTTTTAATGCATGATTAACCATCTCAAAGCCTAGTGGCTTATTTAGATCATGATTGTATGGAATGACAATTTGAGCTGGGCTCAGCTGGGTGGTTCTTCTGGTTTGGGCCAAGCCCATGCATGTGTTTATAGTCCAACTGAAGTCTAACTGGTCTAGGATTGTCTCAGCTGGGAAGATTCCCTCAGATCCTGTATCATGACTCAGCTCCAACAAACTAGCCTTACTTTATTCACAGGGCAACTGGGTAGGGTTTCAACTGGGGAAAAAGACACAAAATCCCCTGAGGCCTCACACAAAGAAAGTCACAAAATTAGCTTAGCATCAAAATGAGAGGTGATAGCCTCAACCTTTAATGAGAGGATGTGAATATAGGGAGGATTGGGTCATTTTTATTCAATCCACCACAAATAATCAAAACTCCATGAGTATACAGTGAACATTTAGTATGAGATTGTCCCTAACCTTAAAAAACCATACAGTTTAGTGTCCCAAATAGATATGTGCCAGGTAACAGAGTATGATAAGTGGTATACACTATTTCCTCTGCTTAAAATATCCATTTTCTACTCACATGGTTCTCTCCTTAAGATTCTAAATAAGTAACTACTTCCTCTGAAAGGCCATGACAGGGAACAACCTTGCCCTAGCAGTTCAAGTTGGCTTTTTGGCTATTTTCCATGTGACAAAATTTTTCATCTGTGTCCATATTGAAATGTCACTTAGAAGTCATGATGCAATGAAACATAGGCCATTCTATTATCATAAATTAATTCACAAAAGTAATAACAGCAAGAGAATGAAAACATAAAGTGCATAAAGTGTTCTTCATTCTTTATGTCACACATTATGTTATGAGAATTTTTGCACTTGCACCATTTGGTAACATATCTGTTAGAGAACAGATGGAAGGCATAGAGGTTTTAAACAGCAGGAAGGGTGATTTAATCAGATTTTTACATTAGAAAAATCACTTGTCCTGGACTGTAGGCAGAGATCCATGTAGAAATGAATTCTATAATGAAAATGAGACGTGATGGAGATATTTGAAGACAGAAGTTACAAAATTTTAGAGCTATGCACAATGCTGTATCCATACAGTATTGATTGGAGGTTGGGAGTGACAAATCAAAAAAAGGTGAAGAGGACTTCCAGATTTCTAGTTTGGGACACAGGGATCATTTAAGCTCCTCAACAACTGGAGTGGAGGAGGAAGAGAGAGAAATAGAGGGAGGGAGGGAGAGAGAGAGATGTAACTGAGATAATATAACAAATTCTTTCAGAACACATTAACACCTTATTGAACATATTAATCCTATCAACGAGTTACATACCCTTCAGAAAGGGTATATTTTCAGATTTTCACACTGAACATGAGCTAAGAACTTATGGACTTGGTAACAATGTGGGTCACCATTGTCATTATCCCAATCCTCTATTGATGAGCACACATCCTAAACCCTTTGGGAACTCATGGACTTTGTCACTAGGAAAAAAGTATGAACCACACACAGCTTACTTAGTGAGTTCACCAGTACCTCGGCCCTGGGTCAACAGATTCAACATTAAGATTCTCTGTTCAAGTAATTAGATGTGTTGATATTAATCCAAGCTGGATCCTCTCCCAAGAGGACAAACATGAATGAAGCATAGTGCTTAAAAGAATAAAGATCAAATGTGTGAATGAATTAACCCATTCAGTCTAATAGTTTCATCACCTAATAATATAATTTTTAAAACACCATAAATATCCAATCTTATGCTTAATTATTTCATAATTGCCTCATTTCTGTTAATACCTTATAAATAATGAGATTTTGATTTGAGGCTCATTTTGTTTTGTTTTTTAATAAGATTTGCCCACATGCATCTGTGGTAGTGAGTATCCAGTTCTGTTTCTTGTACTTACAGCCCACCAGACTCTTTTCCTCCCTAAAGAAAGGCATTTTTAGAAGTCTGTGGGATGTCCATGCATTGACATAACTGAATGGTTTTCACAGAGGTGAAGAAGGTTCTAGCAAAAAAGCTAATTCTCTTGACTTGAACAATAGTTTTAAGGTAAAAGTCATTAGGATTTAACCCTTCAGCACCTTATTAAACATATTAATCCTATCAATTAGTTATTATATGAATGAAACAATTGATTTTATATTCACAATTTAGATTTCAATCAAAACACACAATTACATTACACAGAATTATTTTAAATAATTTAAATTGTACACCAAAGTTAAAAATAATCTCTAATAGAATAATAAAATTAGTGAAATATAACCATACTGTACAGCAAATGGTTCTATTTTTCAAACAATACCTGGATATGTTGAAGTAGAATTTACTTGAACCAGACACTGGTAATCACATCATTTAATGGTATCCTAGACAGTGAGGATGTAGTTTCTACAGTGCCAAAGACATAAGGGGCAGCTCAGTTCAATATTTTCTATACCAGCTCACAGATGGGGATTTTAATGATTGAATCAATGTGTTAGAGGAAGAGCATCTAGTTTTTAAATTATTGCTCTATCCAACATATTTATAATGCTCTTCCTTTCCTGTATATATATTACCATGATGACATACCACAATGATTTAGTCACAACAAAAGAATGTTTAAAACTTCCCCTTGTGAACAGCTATGTAAGTAATAATGAAAATATATTCATTTTTGTTTGCATAGTTATTTCGTGTTCTGTTGAATGATCTATAAGGGTTTATATTTCTGCTCTTTTTTCTTTTACAAAAGAAATTGCTCATCTATAATTATAGTTATATAGTAAAGGATTTTCTTATTGAACTTTCCTTTTCAATGGAATTGATTTCTTTACTGACTCTAGAAGTGAAAACTAGTATGTAGAATCTGGCCTAAAAGGAATATTTGGCCATATGTTTGTATCATTTGCTATAATCTGAACTCAACTAGAATGCTAATTGTTTTTGGCTCCTTGTGCAGATGGAAAGGCACATTCACCAGTGGAAAAGTTACTGGCTATTCCAAACAGGCTTGTAAACCCACTCTGAGATTCATTTGAATCTTTAACTGAAAAAATTTATGCAAAGGAAAAACCAAACAAGAGATATGTGCTTGGCATAGTTAACAACATTCTGGCTTGAAGAGAATTAGCATACAGTTGCAAGGAACTAGATACATAACCATTCTCATATGCTTTTGTTGCTTGCCTTGGGAAGGAAGATGAATATAATCAATGGCTGTGGCTGGGATGCTAGTTGAACCAGAAAACAAACCCAGAAGGTCTACATAACTCTGTTCATTTCTTAACCCAAAGAAGATGCCAAGATTTCTAACTAAAATATATGTTTGGTCAAGAAGGGCTGATTTGGATACTTCATGTGACTCAGTTTATCTCTGTAGTCACAATGAGAAAAATAAAGGTTTCACTTATGCAAATATGAAGGGTTACTGTTATACCCAAGGAACAACGTATTCAACCCAGTAAAAAGGGACTTGTCTCTTGGCTTGAAATTAGTCTGGTATGCTTGTCTACTTGGCACTGTGCACTATTTCCTGAGATGAGTGAAGATAAGCCTATTTGTAATCATATGAATTCTTTCCTGAATTTTGACAGGCATGCTTTGAGTTATTTGAGGTGATGAGGGTAATGATTTACCAATGACATTTCACTGTCTGTTAAAGAAAAAAAATGGCACCATTCTTACATGATCCAGACATGAAAAAAGGTACAGCTTCTTGAAAGCTGTGACAGAAAAAAAGGTCTCATAATAAATTAAAAGTAGGCCACAATGCATTATATTTTGACCGTATATTACAAGTATCAGTATTGTTATAACTGCGGTATTTCTTTGTCTAACTTTGAGACACTTCGACCTGCAATGTCATGTTTTTTTATAATGACAGTTATTAGCAAATATTGAAAGGTTCATTTAGTGTTTTGACGTGACGCTATAGCACATACATTTTGCTTCAAAAGGCTGTTTTCTCAGAAAGACTAAAGCCAATTTTGATCAAATATGTCTCTGCTTAAATACACAGATTTTTTCCTCAAAAAAAATGAAAACTAGTAAAAATTTCAGAGGAGGGGCACATTGGGTGAAAGAAAAATGGAAGAAAATGTGTTTTACTGACCCAAATAGTAAAACACTTTTTTTATTTGTTGGATTATATTAAGCTATGTTCTAAATTCACTAACAACCATCCTTGTTGATTTAAATGGTAATTCAGAAAATGGGCAAAAATCATTCTCCTAAAAGCATGAATAAATATTAATAAACAAAACCATTTCAGATGAAAGCAGTATGTAGAGAATTCACTCCCTCTGAAAATCTGCTTCTTGTCAACATTAATTCTGGGACCAAAGGAGCATTTTAAAAGCAATACATCCCTGTACCCCTCTCAAAACCTATTCTCTACTTGGAAGGTGGAGTATACTAGGATCCAGTCACCCCTGCAGTCATGGTCTTTCACAGCACTAAATAACACAGAACTAATACAATGGCCTATGGCTGCCAGAAGTTTGGAAGGCACGGACTCCACTTGAGTCTCACGACACCACTAAAGTGACGTCTGGTCCAGCCTGGAGCATTGAACACTCACGAGATGCAATATTATACTGTGTTCTTAATTCTCCCTTCAGTTAATTCCTTCTATGAATTAAACTTTCAGAAAAGAAAAGGATCACAGAATGAACCTTCTCATGCCACCATGTTAATATATTTTTTTTATATCCCTTGACTTTCAATAGTGCCAAAGTAATCCTACTGTGCTTTAAAGAGCCCATGCTTTCTATACTTTTGTTTAGTAAAGTTAGATTCAACTTAAAAGATGTAACCGAAATTTGAAGGTTACTTTTTAGAAATGAACTATTGAGACAGCAAATTGGGAAAACCAGATAAATGAACATTTTGAGTTATATGGGCATTCTCAGCTGTTTTTGATCATAAGCAGAAAATGCCAAATTATTAGTAAAACGCAAATGCTGCTATAGCTCAGAATCTGAATGTCCCCTAAAGATGCCTTTGTTAAAGGGTTAGTTCCCAGTCTGGCACCATGGTAGATGGAGAAACTTTTAAGAGGTAGAACCTACTGGCCAGCCTTTAGGTCACTGGGGTTGTGGGAACCCAGGCCCTTTCTCTTTCTCTTTGCTCCCTGGTCAGGAAGTGAATGGTTTTGTTTTACCATGTACTTTAGCCGTGATGTGCTGCCATGCCAGAGGCTTAAAGCAATAGAGCCCATTGATCATGGGACTTCAGGCTCAAAAACTGTGGGTCAAAATAAACCATTTCTCTTTATAAGTTGATTTATTTCAGGTATTTGTTACAGTAATGGAAAGCTGACCAAAACAGTTGCTAAATACTCATATGTTTTTGCTTTTCTAAATTCATGCCAATTCATTTTAAATATTAAATCTCCTTTTATACTCTGTATTATTAGACCTATATAATTGTATTAATGTTCACTTGTACTTGATGTGAATCTAGACCATGAAAGGCAGGAGATGGAGGAAATTAAGAAGCAAGAGAAAAAAAGAAAGGGTTGTATCATTTATATTTACCTAGTGTACCACAACATCTTAATTCTTCCAGGGGACCTTAGATTAAATAAGGAGACTATAATAGATAATCAGTCTATAAAGATATTCCACTGGGGAGCTGGGGTCGTAGCTCAGTGGTGGAGCACTTGCCTAAAATGTGTGAGGCACTGGGTTCAATTCTCAGCACCACATAAACAAACAAACAAACAACAAACAAATAAAGGGTTTTGTGTCCATCTACAACTGAAAAAAAAAATTCTACTGGGACCCAAAACCACAGGCTCTCAAGAATTGGTAAAAAAAAAAAAAAAAAAAAAAAAAAAAAAACTATCATGGATCCAAGGGCATTCCAGTCATAACCTCTTATTTAATTATTCTCCAGGATGGAAAAGGCATAGATTTGGAATCACACAACTCTGTCCTCGAGGTCATCCAAATGTTTTACAACAAAGAAATCACAGTTTTTGAAAAGCAGCTACAGAATCTTAACAAAATATCTCAGAAAACAGTTCTTGTACAAAATCCATTATATCCTAATATTTGAATATAGTTCTCTTCATTCCTAAGACAAATCTGGCAAGTGGTTATTACAATTTTATTTGCGTATTGAGCTTGCCTATTATTAACTGTCTATTTTATGTTCCCCAGATGCTTTGCTTCTCTAGTTACAGAAAGACTACATTCTGCATTTGCTTTGAGGTTTGCCAGTACAAACCTGTAAGGTTTCATCTGGGATTTTTGTGACTCCATATGCCCCAAACTTTAAGCAGGCCAATTCCTAAGCTCAGTAAATGAGCAGATAACAGTCTACTGGCAGAAAACAATAGATTGATGAAAACAGGTTTCAGATATTGGGAAAATCTTCCCTTACCTGGAAAAAAAATACAAAAAGGAAGGAATTCACAGACAGAATTCTCTGCCTCAACTTGAGCAACTCCAAATTAAAACAATCTGTGTCCTCTATCTCTTAATATTGAATTACTCTGATTTGTACTGCTCTCCATTAAATTAGAGAAGCATGCAATACTGCATTATTGAAGACACAGAATAATGAAAGCTAGAGTCCACAGGTCAACCAAACTTTTAAGGCAACTTTTAATTCAGTCGTTCTTTAAAACTGCATAACTCTTCTCATCAGTTTTAGATTTTTCAACAATGCCCTTCAGCCTCCTTTCAGATTGCCTCTAGACCTTTCCTGAATGCTCACCCCCCCACACCTTTTTCTTTTTTGACTCCAACAAAATATTTTCTTTCCCTCTCAAGAGATAAAGACATTTTCCCTTCTCCACTGAAAAGCCTTTTCTCAGTCTTTATAACCACAATGAGCACACTTCTCCCAGTACTTACTGTAATTCTGTTTCTTCATCTTTGTATTTTTGTATCATGATACAATAGCTGCATTAATCTTTAAGAAAACTATAGTTCAGAATGGGTTACATCTCTTTTATAAAACTTTCATGACCTAGAAAAGTCTTGAAATGAGGAAAAAGTTAGCATGGAATCAAGACTTACATTTGATCAGTGGCAAAGCCCTGCCCTTTGAAAGTTTACAAGAAGTGGTTACTGACACCAACCCTCATCAATAGTATTATACATAGCCATATCTGCAGATTCCCAGAGTTACTGTGTCCTCTTGTGGTGGAATACCTAATTAGGAGTTGTTTCAACAACAGACACACAGACACTTCTTTCTACCTTAATTTTCAAAAGAGGTCTTATTTCTCCTCCTTAATACCCAAATTTATATACATATATATCATTTTAGACAGTTCTTCAATAGAGCAGTAAGGCTGGTGATGTCTTTTTCCAGTTGATGGCTTCATGGATTAACTTCCTGTCCCAAATGTCTTATTGAAAAGGTTAATATAACCTGCTTCATCATCATGTCCACACATGAGGGTTTTGTACCTATTTCACTCCATATCAAAAAAAACCCACTATTTATTTTTGAAATTCAATAACTTCAAATATATAGGCTACTTTTTCTTCCTGCCATGCACAATTTTGGGTGATTGCTAAGATTTAGTCACATAAGCTATATGAAGTTAAATGTTTCCATGTATCACAGTCAAGGGACAGTAGGAATCTGAGTCTATACCTTGAGAGACACTACAGAAATCAAATCTAAACTACTAAACCAAGTGACTCAAATGAATCTTGTGTTAGAATTTGTGACTTACTCAAAAGCATAACAATGATACAATAAATAAGGAATATATTTTAAAAATTCTACCGCTATATTATAAGCAGTGTTAAGTAAGCATAGTTAAGATGCAGCAAAAGATCTTTATTTTATTTCACATATTCTCCCTGTAAGTTAGTCAAAAATTAACGGTGACAACAGGACATATACATTATAATTACCATTTACAAATTTTTAAATGAACTCTTCAAATTTACATATAACTTCAATAAAGCTGATGGTAATAGGATATAGGCCTTCCAATGTAAGTCTATAGGAAAGCATGTGTTGCAGGTTAAAAGAACAAGTGGATTTACCAATGACTGTCAAAAAAAGGGGTGCCTTCATCCAGTGGTTTAATATTTTTATTTGTGGAAACTAATTGATAAAGTTGCTATAAGAATGGAAAGGCCAAACAGGGACAAACGAGCAAGCCAGAAAATAGCAACATCTGTAAGGCACGACCCCACAAAAGCTGAGAGGGATGTGGGGGGGAGTGGAGGAGTGAAAGTGCTATCAAACCCTAGGAGCTGGGGTCACCCAAGATGAGCAAGAATAACCACAGGGCTACCCACTGAGAACCACACAGAGTGTGGGGCTTTCTGGAAAGATCTGGGACCACTGTCAGAAGCACTGAGTCTTTGACAGAGAAGGATGATAAGAAATGGAAGGAGACCCTCAGGGTTATACAAAAATACATACAGGAGGAAGTGAGGGGAAAGGGAAAAATAATACAAGGGGGAGAAATGAATGACAGTAGAGGGGGTAGAGAGAGAAGGGGGAGGGGAGGGGGGATAGTAGAGGATAGGAAAGGCAGCAGAACACAACAGACACTAGTATGGCAATATGTAAATCAATGGATGTGTAACTGATGTAATTCTGCAATCTGTATATGGGGTAAAAATGGGAGTTCATAACCCGCTTGAATCAAAGTGTGAAATATGATATATCAAGAAATTTGTAATGTTTTGAACAACCAACAATAAAAAATTTTAAAAAAAACCCTAAAGTTATCCAAACTTGCCATTAATTTAGTCTTCTTGGAACAAAAGGCAAAGAACTCATAAATACCATTACTTAAGCACCTGTTTCAAATTAAACATCAGCCTTCAGCTTGCAAAATAATTTCTTGATAATTAGGCAAACTATAGCAGAAGACCCATGTGAGTTGCTTTTTTTCTTTCTGGAGAAGTCAGCAAATTGGAACAAAAGAAAAGCAATCTTTTCCATTCCAAACCACGGAGGTATGTGTAGAAAGATATCCACTTTTCATTGGGGAGAGTGGCTGGATAAAAGAAGCAGGATGACTCTCTCTGGAAGACAACATAGAAATACCTGCCATGGCCTACGTTTAAATTTTGTTTTGACACAAATATAAAAGCATCTAAAAGTCAACAAAATGTTCTTCCTGTATGATAAGGATCCTTCCATGGTCCAGCAGACGCATTCAATCTTCCAGGGCCTGCCTCCCCAAAGACCAGATGGCCAAGATGAGGTGGTCAAGGCCCACCTCACTCCACCACCTTGGCTTCTTCTCACATTTGCCAACCCTGTGGCAGGTCCCATTTCATAAGAATTCCAGTTTTCACACATCTTTTCAAACACTTGTTATTTTCCTTTTTTTTTTTTTTAATTAAAATCATTCCAACAGGAAAAAAAAAAAAAGGGCTAAGTCCTTTACCTGGGTCTTCTGTTGTCCAAACAATTAGAAGATATTTGGAAAGGGAACCAGAGAATTGGTATCAGAGGCCAATCTCCCATTTTATAGAATAGATCAAGGAAAGTGGGATTTATTTATGCAAAAAAAAATCTCCATGAAAGTATAGCTGCTGCTATAGTCACCTCTAGTAGAAAATTGGTGGGGGAAGAGCTTAAATCCTTTTTCTCACCTCTCCCAACCTCTATCTCTCTGTCCCCTCTCTGAATATATACTGCTTTTATAATCAATAATTTACAGTTATAAAAACTGAATCAAATAATTGCGAAGAATTCTGTATATTTTGACGAAATCAAAAGGATTGCAACAAAGCCCAACATTTTTCATAAATTTTACTTTTTACTCTTTAAGAATATAGAGAAGATAAAGTCTCTGGGTTTAGCACAGACCCAATTCTAGTGAGTGAAGGCATCAAATCTTCAGTCATCCCTACCTAATTATGTTATATGCAATGTTGTTTTAAAACGTTCCAGCAGAGCTTGGCACATGCTCCTTCCCAGTCAGCCAGCTGGACAGACCACCATTTCAGAAGAGAGCCAGAAAAAGCTGCAAGTGTTAGTGGCGGAATCATGCAGGCAATTCACCCAGTGGACAGATGCCTTTTCACAGTTTAACCACAATGATGGCAAAGGCAGCAGATTGTGGGTTGACCAGGCCTCATGAAATGTACATGGGTGATTTTTGCATAATTTATGATTAATGTTTTACATTCACAAGCAATGACAGTTGTTCTGAGCATAAAATACATGTTAAATGAAGTCACAGTATTTTTGAGATCTCAGTGCATCAGTAAGGAAATAAATACAAATACAGTCATCCTTCCATATCTTTTCTTCATCATTATTCCCTAAACAATATGGTAAAGCCAGGCATGAGGGCACATGCCTGTAATCCCAGGGGCTTGGGAGGCTGAGACAGGTGGACTGCAAGTTCAAAGCCAGCCTCATCAAAAGCGAAGCACTAAGCAACTCAAGTGAGACCCTGACTCTAAATAAAAATACAAAATTGGGCTGGGGATGTGGCTCAGTGGTCAAGTGCCCCTGAATTCAATCCCCGGTACCCGCCCCCCAAACAAAAAAATTAAAAATACAGTATAACAACTACTAATACAGAATTTACATTATTAAGTATTATAAATACTTTAGACATGATTTTACATGTACCAGAGGATATAGGTAAGCTATATACAATCACCACACCATTCTTTAATATCCTTAAGCATCTTCAGATCTTGGCATCCATAGGAAGGTTTTGGATAGCAAGAGATGTTTGCATATATACAAAAAGAGAGAGACAGAAAGGGAGGCAGAGAGACAGATTTGTTACAAGGACTTGGCTTACAGGATTCTGGAGGCTAGCTAAGCATTTCCAAGAACTGTAGGACAGGCAGTCAGGAAAAAGCAGATCCAGCAAAGGAGGAATAATGGTAGACCCAGCTATCACCAGGAATCTCTTTCACCATCAAGAGCTGAGGACCGTTTAAGGGCTTCTCTGGAAAAGCCTGGTCTACCAAGGACCGTCCATAATTTAATTAAGGACTTTAATCCCATCTGAAAAATCCCTTCAAAGTAGCACCTAAATTAATGCTTGTTTGATCAAATGTGAGAAGGTGTGTACACGACAAAATGGCTCTTTCTCCTCTTTTGTCCTCACAGTGTAGCCTCGATAAGTGGACACATCAGAAAATTACCACACTCAGCAGCCACATATTTGTTTACCGTTATTTTTTTCCACATGGTTCTGCCTTTTCACATTGTTTATGATTGTTCAAAGAATTAAAAGTCTCGAACTACAAGACAGAATCTATCTTCTTCCTAAGTACCAGTGAAGGGCTTGGTAAATATTGATTGAATAAACAACAACATTTTATTTGGTTAGTGTTATAAGATCAAAATCCATGCTATGTCCACTAATTTTATGGACAGCTTATTTTGAAAACAAAGCAAAAATTAAATTAAACAGCTCTGGAAAGAAATAATTATATGAAGAGTGACATTCTGGGCTGGGGACAAGTACTCACTGGTAGAGCACTTGTTTAGCATGTTCAATCCCCAGCACCAAAAAAAATTAAAAAAATTGAAAAGTCACAGAAAGAGTGACAGTCTCATAGCCAACAGGAGGGCTTCAGGCCTGTGCTCCTCATCCCTCTCACCTCTGCTTCATCTCCTGAGCACAGATGCAGTGCTTCTAGGTGCAGAGCCTATATTCCGTGTGGTCTACAAAGTACTGGCTCAGTTTCAGTTGGCCAACCCCTCGACCCACGACCCATCAGTAGGTTTCCTTGGCTCTGGCTTTGCTTCTTCTCATATCAGGAAGTAGTTCCTTACACCCACTGTTAAATATCCCTGCACTGATCCTTGCCATAACTTATTTGGTTCCATTACAATCGGACATTCACCGGGTCTCATTCTCCTGTGTCATCAATTTCTTGTCAACAGCAGCAGTTCTGTGCACACCAGATTCCAAGAGCCAAGCACACAGTTCCAGAAACACAGTAGGAACTCCAATATTCATTGGGTGAGAAAAATGAACAGAGACTATGTTGTGCTCTGGCTAAACTCAAGAAGAACCCCATTGTCTTTAAACAGTTTTCTGAGTAAGGCCTTCCCTTCTCACCCCGGTTCCTTCAGTAATCCTAAAATAAGGAACAAAAATAAAACTCCAGTGTCAGTGGATAGATCATCAGCCAGTAAAAATCCTTGCTATTTCTCCAAGGATCATGTATATAGCTGGCATTTTTAAATTTTTTTAAATGTTCTCATCTTGATGAGCTCTGCAGACTCACTGTGGAGAAGCTCAGGATTGATTAATGGAGGCATTTAAGTCTGGGGGCACGTGGTCAAATAAACAAACTCTGGGGAAGACTCAATGAGCAGCTTCATACATCAAGGACAATCTCCTGAGAACTCCAGCACGGACCATGAGAGGTTTCATACTCATCTTTCCTGTCAGACACTCAATTTTCTCTCAGGAGAGCAATTGATAAAAAAAAAAAAAAAGACACCTCAGGGACAGAAAAAACAACCTATAATGTCTGTGACATTCAGGCTTCTTAGTGAAAAGTACTCGCTAGAAAGCTTCCGACTAAGGCCAGGATAAAGCCAGGGGCTACATCATCTAGCTCTGATGATCACTGCCCTTTCCTCTGAAAATTCCTCTGAGACTAACGAAGTAGACATTATACCAAACAGAATCACTTTTTACCAGTTTATTATGAAAGTCGAAGTTGCCAGTTCCTAGTTTATAGATGAGGCGTACTATGCTAAATGCATTCTCTGCTCTTCAGCTGAGCTTGTGGTATCTCCTACTTGCAGAAGTAGTGAAAGCCAGTAAGGTTGCAGCAGGACAGTCACATGAGATGTGAAGTTCACGATTAAGGGGACTTTCTGTCTTCAGCTAACATTCCCACTTGTGTTTGCAGGGAAAACTTGCCCTTCTTCTCAGACCCCCAAGGTAAGCTCCTGCAGTTCCTCTGTCCCCACCTGCAGTATTGCTTCACTCTCTAGTCTCAGTCTTTGGAGGTGGAACACGGAAAGCACAAAGCTAAAACTGACAGAAGGGAGGCTTCTAAGAGAGTTTCCTGCTTTTTGGAAAGCTGTATAGAGACCTGGCTCTTTTGCCTCTGCCTAAGAATGATTGTAAAGGGATTCAGCACAGCATGCAAATAACTCAGAAGGGCAGCTACCAATTCATTCCCAACTGATAACAAGGAATGCATTAGTTATCTATTGCTGTGTAACGAATTACCATAAACTGGCTTAAGATCACACATATTCATTATCTCAGAGTTTTCATGCATCTGGAAGTAGGCATGGCTTACCTGGATCCTCTGCTTCAGGACCTCTCAAAAGGCTGCAATCAAGATGTTAACTGGGCTCAACTGGGAATAAACCGTCACAGCTGTTGGAAGAATTCAGCTCCTCATGGACTATTGGAGTCAGGCCCTCAGTTCTTTGCTGGCTGGCAGTCACAGAATGTCCTCAGTTTTTCCCCATGGGCCTCATCATACAACAGTGCACACTCTGGCACATCGTGTCATTAACACCAGCAAGACAGAGTCTGCTGGCAAAACAGAAGCTACAGTCTTGTATGACATCCCATCATCTTTGCTGTATTCTTTGATTTGGAAGCAAGTCACAGGTCCCACACTCACTTAAGTGGAGAGGATTACAGAGGACTTGAGTCCTAGGAGACAGAGATCTTTGCCGGGGGGTCATACTAGAAGGAGGCCCCAGTCACTATTTTTAACACAGAACCTGTGGGGGCTAAAAGAAGGGAAAGGAGAAAAATTCAACTTTCCAATTTGATTACTACATTCAATAAACAGACTTCTTAAGTTGGCTGGACATGAAGATGGCTTCAGTTAACTGATCTGTCAGGTACAGGGGGTTGGCCAAGTGCTTTTACTGTCAGGTAAATTATGTCTTCCAGGATGCTCCAACGACTTTAAAGACATGGAAACGTATCCCATTATTCAAGAGCAAATAGACTCAACAGAACTTCAAACTCTTGACAACATTAGGGGTCTTCAAATATAAAGTGTATTGTAAAACTTTTGAATCCTTCATGTTTTTTCTTTTTCTTCCTTAGGAGAGACATTATTTCCTGCTTCTCTCATTGTGTTCTAACTTCTCTCTTCACATCCTAATGCCAGGAACTATCTGTAACAGTGATAATTCCTTTTCATTGAGCCATTTGTACCTTCCATCTAAAGTCCATTGCAATTAAGAGTACCTGTTGATAAGACCCTTGACCTGTAAACAATAGCCATAAAGTTAAGGGAAACCAACTAGTCAATGTAAAGATGGAACTGACTTTCTCAATGAGATCAACACTCTCAAAAACACATCAGCACAGCCAAAGAAGATAGATAGTAAATTGTGAAAAGACAGAGGACCCTCAAAATCTTTCATTCTGTCAAAGAACTTTGAATATCATAATTTATTCTTAATTTAATTTAATCCAATGCTAAACATATAGGATTTAAACAATCCTATGGAATGGTTTGTCTGATAATATTCCTAAGAACTAAGTACACGGTAATCAATTTTGAAATTTGGAAATAGAACAAAGGAAAGCCAGACCACAAAGACTGGAACCACGCTTGGATCTTGTTGGCCACCTTTAACCACATAATATTCTTTCTTTTCTGGCCAACTCTTTCATTTTCTTTAAAATCTCCCTACATTGCATCTTTTCCATGAAGGCTTCCATGAGTCTAACATTGTGCTATATGTCATCTTGGATTACTGCCTAACTGTTTTTCAAAAGTTTATCATTTCCTAAAATTAGTTATAAGGCCCTTGAAGATAGGACTCATGATCTAATCCTGTTTCCCCCAAAGTCCAGGTAATAGAGTGTCTTCCTACAATATGGACTCCAGTATATGTACTTAGAAATCAAAAACAGATAGCTTGATTTCACTTAGAATTGAACCATGCTTATTTATGAGAGAGACCATCAAGAATGAAGTAAATGGATTTCATAGATAAAGAAATTATCAGTCAAAATGGTTTTGTTATTTTACCCATATAATTCATCAGTTCAGAAAATATCAAACATGGAATGGCATGGTACTGAGACCTCAAAATTAAAAAAAAATCTGGGAATCATTTCCTTTGGTACTTAAAGGAAGAAATAATTGTCAAGGAATCTGAGGTCTACTTTCTAGTTACTAATTTGTTTTGTGTCTGTGTATGAATACCTCAGTACGTTTACATTTTGTTGTCATCTGAACTGAACTGAAAAGAGTTGGCCTCAATGATTTTACTATCATAGAATTATGTAAATTCCCAAGCACAGGATTCCTAACCTCACAGCTTAGAAACTTTTACCATGTGATGCATGAATGGCAACTGGGTGCTTCATGGGTGACAGGACTCAGATCATTAATGAGGATTTCTTCCTTTACTTCCTGTTCTGCTCAGCTCTGTATTTCAGGTGATTAGCCACAAAAGCAATGAGATGTTCTTAATTTGCTTCTTTAGCACCCTAAGGACCATACCAAAATTATGAAAGCATTCCTTGTTTCTCAGTGGCCTATTTTTTCCCTTATATTCTAAATTGGTTTGCAGAGGGAAATTTTTAATAGTTAAATGTGTATGTCTTTTAGCTAAGCACTGCATGTACCTGTTCCTTAACTTAGAAAATGCAAATAACAAGAAAATGCTACAAAACAGAGAATTTTTAAAAGGAATAATAAGCAATACAAAATAGAAAAGGAATAGAGGCATTATTTACTAGCCCAAATAGCTCCTTAGCTTCCTGCCTTAGAGAGTTTTCCAAAGAGATCTTTATGTCCTTGTTATTTCCCCCTTTTTCAGTCTTATAGAGATGCATCTGACATTAGATGGTGTTATAAGGTGTCACAATCTGACTGAGAAATGCCTCTGTCAAACAGAACACTCTTCAACTATCACTGGGAATTGAGAATTCGGGGGAGAAAAGCCTTACTTAGAGATAACCAAATAACTCTAGAGGAGGCATGTGGTGCAGTCAATCCTTAAATTTGAAGTGAAACAGCAAGAAGCATTTTATTATGCCTGTTTACTTTTAAACCCCTGGAGGGAGATTAGCGACAGAGTAAATACACATCAAAAAAATATTTACTATCCAGTATGCAATTGTTACAGGGGACAAGTTCTTAAAGTTTTGTTATGACATAAAGTAGCTTTGAAGTTGCCTCTGGTTGGCATCAGTTAGCTCTTGGCATAGAAAGCCAAACAGCACTTTCTGCTCCTGGCCTGAAGGACAGGAGTATCTATCTGTGGGAGAAACAAATGCTTGATGCGCAGGATGTTGACTCCGTACTGTTGAAGGCCTCAAGCTCTGTCTATTTCTATAAGAGAGGCTATTTTAGAGAGAGTCATATGGGAGCTAGTTGCAAGGAGGCAGGGTAGAGATGGAAAAGGATAATCTCCCTGAACATCTGTCATTACACAGAAAACCTAACTACAAAGTCAAATGTGATCTGTTTGGTACTTTGGATTGTCATCCTTGGCTATGTGAGTGAGTACCTGCATCTTGCTTTGTGTTTCTGTCTTTAAGATCCTTATCACCATAGACCCAGGGAGACATCACCAACATAATCAACAGGTAAATAGACAAGATGCATTTAGCCATGTAAGTCAGAGAACAAGGCACTTCCAAGAGGAGTCAGGCAGGGAAGCAAACATGCTCGCCATTACAGTCACTGCCAATTGACTCTGCCTCATTCTCAATTGATGAAGCCACAGGCCACTGTCATTCTGAATTTTGTCAGCAAAGATGGCAGTGGAAGAGCAGCAGCTCCACAGTGAAGAATGGAAGGCAGGTCTCCCGCAGAGCCCGTACATGTGGTGATAACTCCACTCCAGCGTGGCTCCTCCAGGCTTGGCCGCTTGGCTGCCTACAGCTCACTAAGGATCTTGGGTCATTTACTCAGATGCGTACTGACCTTATTTTCTTGGCACGGTTATATGAGAGCATGTTCTCTTGGAGGACCTGGGGAGTGGGGGTGGATGCCCTGCATACTGTCTTGCTTTATCCTCTCCACTTCACTCACCAGGGCAAAGCCACTGGCCACCTCCTCTGCCCCCATCACAATGTCACCATGCATGCTGAAGATGGCCTTTTCAAGCCCTTGGTTTATATCAAAACTTTAAAATGGAAGGCTGTAAGCAATGAAATATTTAGACATAATTTAATCACCTGTTAGACATAAAAAGCAAGTAATGATTTTGTTTCTCATAAGGTATTTGTCATTCAGGCTTTTAAAACAGCAAATGTCTCTGACATCAAAATAATTCTCCAGAATCAGAAACCCACAGACATCTGAAACACTAGAGCCCTTTTCTTCAACAAAGACACCCTGCAACAACGAATTTAAACAGGTGTCACCTCCACATGCGCAAGGGACATCCTTTTGAGGATCATGACAAAGGCTGAAATGGCTTTAGAGTCAACATACCAGCCATTTCTGGAGAAAGGATGTCACTGGAAAACAATTAACAAAAATATTTTAAAAGGAGTTAGTTTCCTTACCATGTTTTATTCTTCAATTACATTATGCCCTGGCTTATTACATAAAAGTAGTGTTAATATTCCATTTCCCTCACTCTGAGTTCATAATTATTCAAAATGATATGTATATTTAATTATTCAGATTTAAATTATGCAATTATTTTACATCATAAGTTCTCAAAGTTTATTTTCATAATACTTTTGGACTAGGATACAAAAGACCCACATCAAATTTGTGATTGGCACTAACATGGGATGAATAGTAAAAATATTATGATGCGATTAAAACAGGGAATCAGAGTTCATCCAGCCTTCCATCATTTCTCCGAGAAGGAACAGAAAAATGTTTGAATGTATTGACCAAAATCACACAATCAGCCTTCTGAATTTGTCTGGTATTTCCCTCATCACCTGGATGCAGGGCAAAGTCAGAACTAAATAGATATGTTGCATTTAACTCCTAATTGGAAAGATTTAATTGTAGCTCATTACCTCCTGTCATCTCCCCTGTCACTCATGAACTTGACACTCTTGCTCTATTTCTTTCTCACATCTCTAATCAGGATAGAAAAGCATGTCACCTACGAATTCAGTCGTCTGATCATTGTTGATTTCCTCTCTGGAGACAGAAGTACTGTGACAGCATGAACCATGCCCTCCTGGTTCCTGGCTACAGCTGCAACAATAAGAACGCCCCACCTCACAGATGCTCAACAACACTTGAAGAGCTAATTCATCAATTCACAGTTGAAATTTTAAAAGGCAGACTCGAACCTCAGTGACAATGGAAATCACACTGAGAGCAGCTCCTACGAGTAAGCCCAATCCCAACACCATTATCTGGTGGACCTCCAAAGCCCACTTTTGTCCACAACAATCTGAATTAAAAGCTCTCCAACTTCTGCCCTGTCATGCCGCTGAAACTCTGTGATTAAGTTTCCCAAATATTCTAACGTCCAGTGGCCTCTTCTCCTCGTCCCCTTTTGCTCTGTCTTGTGGAAGCTAGCTACCACACCTGAACTTGTCTGTGCTCTGGCCACTCTCGTCCATGACTGACTCAGCTTTGATTTTCTTGACACAAGTCTGGTTCTCTCTTCTGCATGACCACTGGGCTCCCACCAGTTCTCGCTGCCCCATTCTGCCCTCTGTGTTCACTTCTCCCAAACTCAATTTCTAGTTAAACTCCAGACTTTTGCAAGACATTTTCCCTCTCACTTACTGATGTTACCTCAAACTCAACGTGTCTAGCACTGTCAATCAATGACATTTATATTTATGGTAACATCTTTTCTCCTAAGCAGACTGAAGCAATGGTTCAATATGCTTAGAAAAGCTTTAAGATCAGATGAACCTGAAGTGAATCCTTATTTCACCATTCAATTATGGAAGCTTGAGAAATTTATTCACTTCTCCGTGTCTCAGTTTACTTATCTGTAAAATGAGGCTAATATTTGTTTCACAGGATTTTGGTAAGAGTTACATTTATAGTGTGTGCTATAGACTTTTCAGAGAGCCTGGCATAGTATGTGGTCAAAGGTGATAACTTCATGTGCACTATGGTACACACCTATTATCCCAGCAACTTGAGAGGCTGAGGCAGGAGGATGCAAGTTTGAGGCTAACCTTGACAACTTAGAGACTGTCTTGAAATAAATAATAAAAGGGGCTGAGATGTAGTTCCGTGGGAGAACACCCTTGGGTTTAATCTCCTATACTACAAAAAAATAGTGTTAATAATAATATTTCTTTTCCACTTATACATTTACATAAGCCTTTTATTTATACCTCTTGCATTCATTCAACAAATATGTACTGAATGTCTTCTTTTGATTAGACACTGTTCTAAACATTTGGGAGATAGAGTAAAAGGGAAAAACACTCTTTCTCAGGGCACCTATGCAAGGCAATATTTTTCTTGATGAATGAATGAATGAACTAAAACTGCCATCACATTTTGTCCTAAGCTCTGTTTCAAAGAATTATAGATGGATGAAAAGAACTGGGTGGATTTGGCTACTAAGCTACAACAGGTCCTTTTGAAGGTATCACAACTGTTACTAAAAGCTCTCATATTACATATCTAAATATAATCAATATATAGTACAATTGATACAGTTTACATTTCTTTTTTTATACCACCGTCCGTCTTCATGTGCATTTGACCTTTAGGGTACATCTCAGTCTGGATTAGTCACATTTCAAGCACTCAGCAGCCTTATGTGGTTACTGGACACGTAGGCACAACCCTAGAGACAGACACAGAGGTATGAGGTATAACGGCGGGGTGGGTAAGGTTTGCTTACCATGACATAAAGCAGCATTGGCTAAGATAATGGTTCCCCTTTAAGTGGTAAGGAGAAAGAAAAATAATTTTTACAACTTTTCTTAACTGCAATTCCACATTATCTTGAGAAGTGGTTAAAAAAACAAATTTTGTATAAACAAAAAATTATTAAATGGTTGAACTTTTATATGTTAAGATACCTTCAAGTAAATCTTCATCACTAAAAAGGAAAAAATATTGCTCTACATGTTTATCTTTTTCAATCATAAAAAGAACCTCTTCATACAGTTATGATCATTTTATCATTTTCTAATGTATATAATGGCAGGCACTGAAGCAATGGGGAAATTGTAAGTAAGTGCTATTGAAAATGTAAAGCAGCAGAAGTTACAAAATAGCTCTTACACTCTAGAATGTTAAGAAACAATGAGGATAGAATCAACACATCTCTCATCTCAAAGAAAAAAAAGAAATTATTTTATAGGCATTTGATAAGATGTATTTATCACAGGAAGACACTCAGGGGATGTAAACATTTGGCTGCAGTGTCTCAGGGAGCATCCAGATGGTGAATTCTTGCCGCTCCTCTCTCCTTACCCACCCCCGTACCCCATCTCTCTAGGCCTGTCTCTAGGGCTGTGCCTAGAGTAGCTACTTAAGGCTGCCGAGTGCTTGAAATGTGACTACACCAGACAGCAAATGGCACCAATTAGTATTCTTCTTTTCCTATGTGTATCCCTTTAATTTCTTTCATCTGTCTAATTGCTCTGGCCAGTGTTTCAAGAACCATGTAAATAGAAGTGGTGAAAGAGGGCATCTCTGTCTTGGTCCAGTTTTCAGAGGGAATGCCTTCAATTTTTCTCCATTTAGACTGCCGTTGGCCTGGGGCTTAGCATAGATAGCATTTATGATGTTGAGATATGTTCCTGTGATCCCTAGTTTTTCTAGTGTTTTGAACTTGAAGGGGTTCTGTATTTTGTCAAATGCTTTTTCTGCGTCTATTGGGATGATCATATGATTCTTATCTTTAAGTCTATTGATGTGATGAACTATATTTATTGATTTCCATATGTTGAAACAAACTTGCATCCCTGGGATGAACCCCATTTGATTGTGGTGCACAATCTTTTTGATATGTTTTTGTATTTGACTTGCAAGAATTTTATTGAGAATTTTTGCATCTATGTTCATTAGAGATATTGGTCTAATGTTTTCTTTCTTTGATGTGCCTTTGCCTGGTTTTGGAATCAGGGTGATACTGGCCTCATAGAATGAATTTGGAATTCCTCCTTCTTTTTCTATTTCCTGAAATAAATTGAAGAGTATTGGTATTAGTTCTTCTTTAAAGATCTTGTAGAATTTGGCTGTGTATCCATCTGGTCCTGGGATTTTCTTGGTTGGTAGACTTCTGATGGCGTCTTCTATTTTGTCACTTGAAATTGATCTGTTTAAATTGTGTATATCATCATGATTCAATTTGGGCAAACTGTATGACTCTGGAAATTTGTCTATGCCTTCAATATTTTCTCTCTTATTGGAGTACAAGTTTTCAAAATAATTTCTAATTATCTTCTGTATTTCTGTACTGTCTGTTGTGATATTTCCTTTTTCATCACATATGCTATTAATTTGAGTTTTCTCTCTCCTTCTCTTTGTTAGCATAGCTAAGGGTCTGTCAATTTTATTTATTTTTTCAAAGAACCCACTTTTTGTTCTCTCAATTTTTTCAAATGTTTTGTTTGTTTCAATTTCAATGATTTCAGCTCTGATTTTAATTATTTCCTGTACTCTACTGCTTTTGGTGTATATTTGTTCTTCTTTTCCTAGGGCTTTGAGATGCAATGTTAATGTCATCTATTTGTTGATTTTTTTCTTCTTTTAAGGAATGAACTTTGTGCAATGAACTTTCCCTTAGAACTGCTTTCATAGTGTCCCAGAGATTTTAATATGTTGTATCTATTTCAATTCACCTCTAAAAATTTTTTAATCTCTTCCTTGATGTCTTCTGCAACCCATTGTTCATTTAGTAGCATATTATCTAGTCTCCAGGTGTTGGAGTAGCTTTTATTCCTTATTTTATCATTGATTTCTAATTTCATTCCGTTATGATCTGATAGAATGCAGGGTAGTATCTCTACTTTTTTACGTTTGCTAAGAGTTGCTTTGTGGCATAACGTATGTTCTATTTTAGAGAAGGATCCATGTGCTGCTGAGAAGAAAGTATATTCCCTTGTTGAAGGATGAAATATTCTATATATGTCAGTTAAGTCTAAGTTATTAATTGTATTACTGAGTTCTATAATTTCTTCCTTCTGTTTTTGTTTGGAAGATCTATCTAGTGATGAAAGAGGTGTGTTAAAGTCACCCAAAATTATTGTGTTGCAGTCTATTTGACTCTTGAACTTGAGAAGACTTTGATGAACATAGACACTTCATAGTTCAGGGCATAAATATTTATAATTGTTAAGTCTTGTTGGTGTATGGTTCCCTTGAACAGTATGTAGTGTCCTTCTTTATCCCTTTTGGGGGTTAACTTTAGCTTGAAATACAATAGTATTTGATATGAGGATGGAAAACCCTGCTTGCTTCCACAGTACATGTGAGTGGTATGATTTTTCCCAACTTTTCACCTTCATTATGTGGATGTCTTTTCCTATGAGATGAGTCTCTTGGAGGCACCATATTGTTGGGTCTTGTTTTTTTAAACCCAACCTGCTAGTCTTTGTCTTTTGTTTGTTGGGTTTAGGCCATTTACATTCAGGATTATTATGAAGCCATGATTTGTATTCCCATCCATTTGTGTTTAATTTTGGTAGTTAACGTGACTTGGTTTTTCCTCTGATTCGTTTTTACTTTGGTGCAATCCCTCCCTCTGCTGATTTTCATCATTGTTTTTCATTTCCTCCTCTTGGAATATTTTCCTGAGGATATATACTGTAGTGCAGGCTTTCTAGTTGTAAATTCTTTTAACTTTTGTTTACCATGGAAAGTTTTTATTTCATCATCAAATCTAAAGATTAGTTTTGCTGGATATAAGATTCTTGGTTGGCAAGAATCCATTTTCTTCCAGAGCTTGGTATATGTTGTTCCTGGCTTTGAGGGTCTGGGTTGAAAAATCTGCTAAGATAAGAATTGGTCTCCCCCTGTATGTGATCTAATTCCTTTCTTTTGCAGCTTTTAAGATTCTATCCTTATTCTGTGTGCTAGACATTTTCATTATAATGTGCCTTGGTGTAGATCTGTTGTAATTTTGTACATTTGGTGTCCTGTAAGCCTCTTGTATTTGGTTTTCCAATTCATACTTCATGCTTGGGAAATTTTCTGATATCATCTCATTGAAGAGATTGTGCATTCCTTTGGTGTGAAACTCTGTGCCTTCCTCTATCCCAATAACTCTTAGATTTGGTCTTTTGATACCATCCCATAATTCTTGGATTATCTGTTCATGGTTTCTTACTATCTTCACTGTGTGGTCAACTTTATTTTCCAGATTTTATACTTTATCTTCATTATCTGATGTTCTTTCTTCCAAGTGATCTAGTCTATTGGTTATGCTTTCTATTGAGTTTTTTATTTAGTTTATTGTATCCTTCATTTCAAGGATTTCTGTTTTTTTAAGAGTATCTATCTCTTTCTTGAAGTACTCTTTTGTTACCTGTATTTGCTCTCTTATCTCTTTGTTGGAGTGATCATTTTTTGCCTGTATTTGCTCATTTGGATCACTCTTTAATTCACAGATCATTTTAATTATGAACCTTCTGAACTCCTTCTCTGACATTTCACCCACTTGGCTGTCCATGAGTTCTGTTATTATAGTGTCCTGGTTTGTTTGTGGCACTTTCTTCCATTGATTTTTCATGTTGTCTATGTGTCCTCCTTTTTTACAGTGTGGATCTGAGATATAACAGTTTCTTCCCTATATTCTTGTAGTACCCGTGTAGATTGTCTGTACCTCACCTTGATGTTGGGCTTCCAGACCCTGCTGGTGTCCCTCAATCTATGCTACTACAACTAAAGGTGGTGGCATCAATAGCCAACATAACTCAAGATAATAGTTGAAGTGTCCCAAGATGGAAGCAATGTCTTACAGAGATGGGGCTGAAAGAATGGGCCTCACTCTCTCTTTGGGAAGCCTGCTCTAAGATTCAGCTGCTTCTAGGCCCTGTATGTTGTCAAAACATTAGGGGCTGCTGCATGGGGAAGGCTGTGGTGATGACTGTGGTGTCCCAAGATGGAAGTGGGTTAGGCTTAGGCTCCCAGGTCGGGGGTCGGGGGAGGTGAACTTGAACTTACCCTGGACCTGGGTCCTGCACAAGTCAGTGTGGGTGGATCTAGGCCAGGCCTGGTCTCCCAGGGTAGTGTGCTGGTAGGAAGAGGTGGTCCTGTGCTGGAGGGTGGGCTTCGGCAGGTGTCTTGTCAGTGGAGGGATGGACCCAGGCCTACTGTGAGCCTGGGTTCCGCGCAGGCCAAAGTGGGTGGATCTCTCAATTGTACTGTATATTGATTATATTTTGAAAGAATAGTTAGTGGCTTAAAATAAAAGATATTATGAAAATCAAATTCATATCTTTTTACTTTTTTATGTATCGAAATATATCAACTAGAAAATTAACATTCCACATGAGGTTTACATTTCGGCTTACATTGGATTTCCATCAGACAATACTATTCAGGTCCAGAATTCCCACTTGTGGGAAATGGCAAAGTCTAACTGTAGTATAGATCAGGAGTCAAGTGATTAACCCCCACCACCAGCTTACTGTTTTACCTTTGAACAAAGAAAATCACTCAACCTAAATTGAAACCACTGTTTATTCCTTGGTAGAATTTTAAAAAATAAACATTAATTATTAAATTAGATACTCTCAAAAGCCCAGCTTTTGTGCTTAGTCTTGTAATAGCCTTGGGGACACCAGCTGTCTTTACAGAGATTTTTTCTTCAACCTCTGACTGATGAACCCACACGTAAATTAGCCAGGAGTCTTGTGTGCAAGTTGAAGGAACAAGAACCAGCCTAGGCAAAAAGTGCAAAGATACTAGAGCATCTCTTCTAGTCATTTGAAGAGCAAAGACGAGGCTAAGCCTTAGCAACAACTGAACCAATGGTTCCAACGACACAGGGATCCTGCTTTAACGTACACTTTCCTGTGCATCTGCTTCATTCTTACACCACAGAGAACACAGCAACCACCTCCACTCTTACACCTTGTCATACCTGTCATTGCTAAATAATTAATTTGTGCCCTCATTGGTCCCACATACAGGAATCCTAGAAAGGATCTCTGGTTGGTCCTGTATAAGTCTGGTGCCCATTGTGATACCAATTAATGAAGCTATGTGGGTGGGATTTATAGAAAAATGCAGCTCTCGATTTCTCTTGGCAGCTCACTTTGGGACAGCCTTCCCCTAAGAGTCAATGTGGAACTAGGAGGTCACTGTGCCCCACCCGTCCACCCACACCTCTAATGTACTTGTGTTGCCTCTCCATTGCTGTAACAAAATACCTGAGGTAAGAAACTTATTTCGGCGCACAGGTTCAGAGGGTTAGGTCCATGGTGAGTTGGTCCATTGCTCTTGGGACTGTGGGGCACCGTGCATCACAGCGGAATGGTGTGATGGAGACCAGCACATCATCAGAAAGCAAAAGAGAGAGGAACAAAGGGCAGGGTTCCCAGTATTGCCCTCAAGGGCATGGCCCAGGGACCTAACTTCCTTACAGTAGCCCCCAGCTCCTAAAGGCTCCAATGCAATCCACACCATAGTGCCTCCCTTGGGGGACACTCATCCAAACCATAGCAGGAAGACATACCAGCCCAGGGCAGACGCGTTGGAGTGGAGTAACATGGGGTCAACACAGCCAGACTGTGATCCGATTTACCTAGATGTCAGAAATCTACAAAGTGGATCTGGGGGCTTAAACATGGACATGTGCCTGAGGAACTTCCAGATGCTACGGCCTAAACATGGAAGACTGAGGAACTTCTGGATCCGAGGGCCCAAAGATGGACGTGCACCTGAGGAACCTCCGGATCCGTGGGCCTAAACATGGACACTTGAGGAACTTCCGGATCCTAGAGCCTAAATATGGATGTGCACCTGAGGCACTTCTGGATGCTACGGCCTAAACATGGACATACTGCCCAAGACTTATTTGTAAGCTTTGGATTCTGAAATTTTCCTGCTGCCACCTTCTTTGGGAAGCCAGTTTTTCAACAGAGACAATATTCCCAGGGCGGAGGGGCGGGGGGAACAAAACATGGAGTCAATCAAACCAAGCTGACACATCTCAACTGGCGAAATAGTGAAGTTCCCTTGTCCTTATTTTGTGTAAGCAAAATAAATAATCTGATGTTAACTCATCAAAAAAAGAAAAATGCAGCTCTCACGCTAACCACAGGGTTGGGAAGAGAGAGGAAGGTTCCATAGGAGGGATGATTATGCTCCTACCAGAAGTAAAGGCACAAAGGAGGCAATTTGACAGTTATTCAGCATAACATGAGTATGTGGATAGTGTTTCGTAGACATCATTACATGGTGTTTCCACTTGTGAGAGGCATTTATTGATGCTCTCCACAGGATCTGTTCCCTCGAAGAACATGACGTAGCCTATTTCAGGTTGCTCTAATGAGATTGTCAATCCCAGTTCACACCCCACCCCACCCACTAGACAACCAGGAAGGGCATTGGACTCAGATTAGCCCAACAGGGCCACAGTAATTTGCCTGTGAAGAACAATCACTTCAGAGAGGAACACATGATAAAAGGAAGACTAATGGCAGTCCTCCTAGAACCTAATTATAAAACTGAAAAGTGAAAGTTTTCTTTTCACTAGGATTAATTGACTGAAAGGATGGGAGTCTGAGCCTATTAAAAACCACTTCCCAGGGTGCACAAAGGAGGTTGATCTTTCATAAGACAGAACAACACAAAGGAAGAATCCAGGCTGTTAAAAAGGGAGAGAGAAAAAGGGAGAGGGAGAAGGAAGGACCAAAAAAACTGCATGTGAGCCCCCAGAGCTAGCTATGCCTGAAGGCAGAGCAATCTTGGACTTCCCAGTTCTCTGAAACAGCATATTTACTAGTTTGCTTGAGCTTCCTTTGAGTATAGGTTTGATATTTTGTATCATAAAAAGTCCCCAAACACCATCTATTCTGATTGTCTTAAGAAGAAATCAATTCAACTTTTTAACCTTCAACCTGCGTGGATCCTAAGCCAACCCACCAATCACAAAAAGCGTAGATAAGCCAAGAGTCGCTATGGATAGACAGCAACACACAGAGAGAGCAAACCGAGAAACCAAACTCTCCTTAAGACAAGATACTGCGCCGAGTCCAGGAGCGTTGCTTGCTCGTGTTGACTCGCACATCTACCCTATTCCATAAACTCTGGTGGCATGCGCTCAACCACGGACTTCCAACCTCTTGGGGGTAAGGCACACTTTATCTGTGTTCGCTGACTGCCAGGTATCATGCCAGACTGTGAATGCTGTGGAAGGAGAGTAGAAAGGAAATAGAGAAGTGAAAACAAAGAGAGTTCATGCAATTTTTTTCAGGCATATTTGTATTGTGCTTTCACAGATGGTTATACCACAAGAGTTTATTTTATTTAAGTATTAGTTTAAAGCATAATATATCAGAGGGTTGATCTGATTCTCAGCTAAGAATCATATAATAATAATTATCAAAATACTATCTAACATTTCTTTTGTGTGTTTACCATGCCCCCTGCACTCTGCCAACTATGTATACACTTTCTACTTAGGATATCGCCTTGACATTGAGAAGATAAAAATATTTTAGAATGTATTATAGTACTTTGTAGTTTTAAGAATTCTTCCACATATATCCTCTTGCTTGTAATCTTTGCCACCCAGGGAAGTAGACAGGAACATATGAATATCTCACAATTCTCGCACAAAAAAATGAAGACACTTCAAGAAGTTAAAAGACTCTTCTTAAGTAACAATACTAGTAAACCGGAATAAGAATCCAGATCTCAGGACTCCACAGCACTACTGGCTCCACGAGAGAAGGAACATCTAGCATCATTACAAATGAACTGAAAAGAGTCAGCAGCTTGGAAAATCCATCATGCGGGTTGGTAATGGGTTCACTGGTGTCCCTTACTTCCCATTTCCCAGGCATTTTCAAGCTTCATTTTTTTTTTTTTGCAACAAAATTCCTCCCTCAAACTCCTTTCTATTTTTGTCTTAATAATCCATTTACCAGAATGAAACCAAATGTCATGACTTGTAAGTGCTGGAAGGGGTTGCTTGCAAATGGGAAGCTACAGACCTTCCCCTAAAAGTCATGCCTGTTTCCTCTAAATAAGAAACAATGAACCATGACAGGGAAAATTTCCCTTTGCCTTAATTTAAATATATATATATATATATATATATATATATATATATATATATATATATATNTTTTTTTTTTTTTTTCTTGATGTTCCTGCCAGATGGCAGTGATTGCAGCAAAGCAATCCCCAGGCTCGCTCTGGTTTGTTAGTTGGTTGGTTGGTTGGTTTTTTGTACCAGGGATTGAACCCAGGAGCACTTAACCACTAAGCCACATTCCCAGCCTCTTTTATTTTTTTATTTTGAAACAGCATCTTGCTAAGTTTCTTGAGGCCTTGCTAAGGGGCTGAGACTGGTTTTGAATTCGCCCTGCCTCAGCTTCCTGAGATGCTAGGATTACAGGAATGCACTATACCTGGTCTCACTCCGATCTTACTATCCTGAGAAGAAAGAGGCTCTTATAGAGTAAGAATGAAAGATTCAGAAGCCCCATTACTCTCTCAAATAATGTCTTAGATTCAGCATATTTTTGGCAATATGGTAGACAAAATTCCATACATATCCATGCCATGCACACAAACACATAAAGAGACAGGTATTCAGGTAAACAGGAACACACAGCCAGGAATGGTGATGCACACCTATAGACACTCCAGAGGCTAAAGCAAGAGGATCAGTCACTTGAGTCCCTGAGTTTGAAATCAGCCTGCATAACATAGTGAGACCCTGCCTCAAAACAAATAAGGACACAGAATATGTGACTTGTGTAGTTAGTTTTATATTTAGAACTCGATTTCTGTAAAACAGTTTATTATAACCCATTTTGTGCTTCCTGAACAGGATACCTGAAACCTGGATAATTTATAAAGATTTGTTTCTTATACTTCTGGAGACTACGAAGTTCAAGATCAAAAGGCTGGAATCTGGCCAAGGGCTTCTTGCTGCATCATCCCACAGTACAAGACAAGAAGAAGAACGGGGCAAAGGGGACTGAATCCAACCTTCCGTAAGACGGTCTATTCCATACCTCATGGTCTGATCACCTCTTAAAGGTCCACCTCTTAATACTGTTGCAACAGACGGCAGTTAAATTTCAACGTGAGCTTTGGATCACCTAAGCATTCAAATCATAGCACAGCTGGTGAATTGATTTCATTCTTTATTACTTTTATCATGATAACTTTTAGAATCTTTATAAAAGTCTAAATATTTCATTCAGAACAGAAAAAAAAGAGAGGTGGCAAATTGAGTACTATGATCATTTCATAAGAGCTATATTCATTTGTTTTTTCACAAAACTACAAGAGTGGGAATTCCTCTTTAGCCTGCCAGGAAAAGAAAGCTTATGAGTAAATTCTGGGAACAAGTATTCTTTAAATCCTTTTATAAAGAACATTCTAGCTGCTACTGCTTTTAATCAAGGAATATTAGTTGAGTCTCTATTATATGCCAAGCCTTGTGTTTGGAGCTAGAATTATCTATGTGAATGCAACATATCTTTCTGCCCCTATATGTCATTTATTTATTCATTCAAACACATTTATTAAGCATCTTATTTGCTCAACACTATATGTTAAAAAAATAACAATTAAAATCCATTCCTTCGTGGAATTTACTTCCAAAGTAGGAAAAGCAGACAAATAAATAAATTTTAAAATCGAGTATTTACATTTAAAAATTGATAAAGATGGATAAAGGCTTTGAAGAAAATAAGACAGCTAAGAGTTTATAAATTCATAATGCTGTTGGGGAGGAATTCTATTTTAAAGTGATTAGTGGAAACCTCTTAAGGGACAATGCTTGAGTGCAGCCCTGAAAATATGAAGAATTAAGTCACATGAAGATTTGAAAGAAGAGCGCTGCAGGCAGAGAACACTGTGCAGAGGGGCATGTGGCTGAAGCACACTGAGGTGGGGGCGGTGGGAGGTGGCAGGGGATGACCTTGGAAAGATGGGCAGGGGGTGAGCAGGCCATGGACTAATGAGAATTTTGGACTTCAAGTGTCTGGGGATTATGAATAAAGTGATGTTTGAAAAACCTCATTGAAGGTATTTCACAAAGAATAACCTGTCAATTTGGGAGATGGGAGCAGAGGAGCAGTGTGATAATGTGCAGTAATTTGAGTGGGAAATAACAATGACTTTGATTAGAAAGGGAGTGATAGAGATGGGGTGCATAATGACAATACAAACACCGACCACAGTGCTACGCACCTCTCTACTGGTCTTACGTCTATCAACTCGCTTGGACCACTGTATTCCATATTTGAACCATTCAATACCAACCTTATGAGACAGGTTCTGTAGATACACCCACTTTACAGCTATGGCGAAGAGAGCAGAGTGAATTTAAATAGCTTGCTCAGGAATACATAGAGAACGTGAAGGTTTAGTGAAATGAAAAGTTAGAGGAGACAACCCACGTGTAAGACCACCTTTGCTTCTAATACCAACTATAAGTTCAGGGGTTCCCAATACCACTGCATTGCTCCAGAGTTCACCTGAATTCACTGAAGGCTGCTTACTCATAGTTATGGCTCATACAGAGAAAGAATACATATTGAAATTAGACAAGGAAAACATGCACAGGGCAGAGTCCAAAATGTCTCAAAATGAAGCTTCCCGCTGTCCTCTCCTGTGGAGTACAGACAGAGTTAATTTGGCAGAACCTGTGTGTGACAACATGCGGGGAATGTCGCAAAGAGAGAAGCTTGGTGCTCAGGGTTTGTGTTGGGATTCCACCACGTAGGCATGAGTGATTGCCCAAGAGGCCGTTCTCAGTACCCCGTCTCTCTGGAGGTCTACAGATGCCATGAGACCTGACCTTCTCACTTCTAAATCACAGTGCTGGTCCCCTGGCATGGCTGCCCCCTCCCTAAATCATTAGACTATCCTGACCCAAGGTCCACAGAGAGAAAAGACACTCCTCTCTTGAATTCACACATGGAGGTTTAGAGGTTCCTTTCCAGAAATCAAGAGCAAAGGTCAAATCTATTTTCTGTCAAAGTTCAATTCTTTACTGTAGAGGAGAAGAAATGGATAACAGGGGAGCAAATAGTTCCTTTTCAGCAGTGTGAAATTCGTACATTTTGTGTCAGAATAAAATTATTAAGTAAGACTTGTATAAACATATCCATGGTTCACGCACGAGAAGACTGGACTGAAAATACGAATTTTGGAGCCAAAAAAATATATATTGATAGCATTAAATGCCATAGGGTGGAATCAGATGAATTAAAAAAAAGTTTAGACAGAGAAAAGAGGAACAGGACTGAGCCTTGAGACAGAGCCATACATATAAGGTCAGGAAAAGGAGAAAGACCTGTTGAAAAATTAAAAATAAATTACCAAAAGTGATTCAGCAAAAAACTGAGGAAAAAAATGAAGAAAGTATATTTTTAAAAATGAGATTTATGTAGAAAAATGTCCTCAGATTTTGGAAATGCATACTTAAGTATTGTAAATAAAGTATCACAATATCTGTGGCTTTCAAATTATTCAGCAAAATTTTAAAGGTAAATATTGTTTTTGTTGTTGTTGTTCTTTTTAGGTGTACATGACAGTACAGTGTATTTCAACCTATTATACATCATGGAGTACAACTAGTTCTAATTAGGATCTCATTCTTGTGGTTGTATACGATGTGGAGTTACACTGGTCATGTATTCATATATAAGGGTAGGTAAGTTATTTCAGATTCATTCTATTATTTTTTCCTATTCCCAACCCTCCTCCCTTCCCTTCATTCCCCTTTATCTAATCCAATGAACTTTTAATCTTTTCCTCCCTATTATCCCTTGTTGTGGATTAGCATTCACATATCAAAGAGAACATTTGGCCTTTGGTTTGGGGGTACTGGCTTATTTTACTTAGCATGATATTCTCTAGTTTCATCCATTTATCTGCAAACACCATAATTTCATTCTTCTTCAAGGCTGAGTAATGTTCCCTTGTATATTTGCACCACATTTTCTTTATCCATTCATCTATTGAAGGGCATCTAGGTTGGTTCCGCAATTTAGCTATTGTGAAAAGAACTGCTATAAACATTGACATGGCTGTATCACTGTAGCATGCTGATTTTAAGTCCTTTGGGTATAAACCAAAAAGTGGGATAACTCGGTCAAATGGTGGTTCCATTCCAAGTTTTCTAATGAATCTCCATGTTGCTCTCTACAGTGGCTGCACCAATGTGCAGTCCCACTGGCAATGTATAAATAAAACTTTTTCCCCACATCCTTGCCAACATTTATTGTTACCTGTATTTTGATAGTTGCCACTCTAACTAGAGTGAAATGAAATCTCAGTGTAATTTTAATTTGCATTTCTCTAATTGCTAGTGATGTTGAACCTTTTTTTCATATTTTTTACCATGTTTCTTTTGGGAAGAGCTTATTCAGTTCCTTTTAAGTTTTAAATTGCTTTTAACTAACATCATGATTGCACATATTTATGGGGTACAGTGTGATATATGAGGGGCATATGTGTGTTATAGTAATCAAATTGGAATGGTTAGCATATACATTACCTCATTTATCAATTTTTCTTTGTGGTGAGGACATTTGATATACTGTCTTCCAATTATTTCATTTATGCAATATAATATTTTAAAAAAATCTGAAAATTCAATCACAAAGACCCCAAATATCCAAAGCAATCTTGAGTCAAAAGAACAAAACTGAAGGCATCACATGAGCTTTTTTCAAAATATTCTACAAAGCCATAGTAATCAGAACAGCATGGTAGTGGCATACTAATAGATAAGAAGACCAATGGCACAGAATAGAGAACACAGAAGTAAACCCATGCATCTAAAGACAATTAATTTTTAAAGGCATCAAGAACACATACATGGGAAAACATAACGTCTTCAATAAATGGTACTGGAGAAACTAGATAGCCACATGCAGAAGGATGAAACAAGATATCTATCTCTCACCATACAAAAATCTACTCAAAGTGGATTAAAGACTTAAATCTAAGACCTGAAACTATCAAACTACTAGGATAAAAAAGAAGGAGGGGGCTGGGGTTGTGGATCAGTGGTAGGGGCATTTGCCTAGCACATGTGAGACACTGGGTTCAAGCCTCAGTACCACACAAAAAATAAATAAAATAAAGGTATTGTGTCCATCTACAACTAAAAAGAAAAATAGGGGAAGATGAATGCTACTGGTATGAGCAGAGATTTTGGTTTCATTTCCTTATTTTTTATTGGTGCATTATAGGTGTACATATTGATGGGATTGGTTGTCACATATTCATGCATGTATAAAATATAACAGTATAGTTTGGCCAATATCACTTCCCAGCATTTCTTCCCTCACTCCAAGCAGGAATTTTTGGGCATAAATTTATTTCTATAAACATAAAAGAAATACAGCACATATGTTGGAAATTATTGAATCTAGGTACAAAGTATATGAGGACTTCATTGTAGTAGTTCTTCGACTTCTTGAATGTTTGAATTTTTTTAATACCTGGGATTGGACCCAGGAGTGCTAAACCACTTAGCCACATCTCCAATCCTTTTTAAAGTATTTTTTATTTGGAAACAGGGCCTTTCAGAATTGCTTAGGGCCTCGCTAAGTTGCTGAAGCTGGCTTTGAACTCACAATCCTCCTGCCTCAGCCTCCCAAGCTGCTGGGATTACAGGTGTGCACCACCACACCCAGCCATATTTGAAATTTTTTTTTAATAATAAAAGATTAGGCCTTAGAAAGGAGGGGGCTAATGACCAGTACCAACATGTTCCTGAGAAATTCAGAAGGTGGGACAGACAGAAGACTCTAGAATTTGGAATTTAGAATTTGATAAAGATAAGAGATAAAAATCCCCATTTGGGGGACTTAAAGAGAGAATGGAAAAAGGAGAAAGGTGTGAGGAGTTGTTTTTTGTTTTTCTTTCTTTTTTTTTTTTTTTTCCTGAGGGAGAGAGAAGAAATTAGACAAGGGCCTAAGACAGTTGTAAAAATTGGGTGGGCATAGAAGAATTCAAGTTTTCAAATGGATCTGGAGTTTGAGTTATGTTTGCAAGGATTAAGAGTTTTGTTTTGTTTGTTTGTTTGATCAGAGTTAAGAAGAATTCCAGGCAAGAAAAGCAGCATATGTAGAGGCATGGATGCAGGTGCTAGATGTGGTGTGAATATCTATAGTATGGTCACCAGTGAAGTTGGAGAGGTGAGTAGAGGACACACACACACACACACACACAGACACCAAAATATCAGAGCTCCTCAAAGACAGGTCTGAAGGTCCCTAACTTGAGAATCCCCTGGGGGCACTGGTTAAATGCAGATTTGCAGGTTCCGCCCAAAACCTATTGAATGAGAATCCCTGGGTTGGGCTGCAGCTCAGAGGTGGAAAAGGAGACCTCACACAGGACACCAGGGATGCACATCTCCTCCCATCCCGCCCAGAGTCCCTGCTCCTTTCATCTGGGCCACCTCTTTGGATAGTCCTCTTCTTTCTCTCCCACGGCCTTTCCACCTTCTTCACATCTTCCCTCCCTAGAACTCTGGTTTGTTTGTGGCTTTGTCTTGCGTGACAGTGACTCCACCGAGACTTTTCAGCACAAACCATGACTATAAACTGACAGAGCAACCCAGGTGTCTCCATCCTTCTAGTTCCCATGACACAGAGATAATCAGATGGGGGCAGAAGGAAGAGAAGAGACAATTGTCACACGGAAGAGGCCATGAATCCACTCCAGTGGGTAGGGGCCTGCCACACATACTTAGGAACAGAGTCTCCAGAGCAGTGCTACTAAAAGTGCCAGTCTACAAGGGGGAAAGAAGCCTGTGCCATGCACTGCTTCCTAACCCAGGGAAGTCTTGTTACACACATAAAGTCAGCCCAAGCACACAGAGTGCTCATGGCACAGTTCATACAGAGTCTGCCAAGTTCCTTATCTTACTGAGGACTCGTGCAAAAAGCTTCAAGGCCTGTCACCGTTCTTGGGCCACACTTTGAGGAGCACTGCTCTAAGAAAGAGCTGTAGATAAAATGGGGATATAAAATACACGAAATACAATACATACTGAAATCCCTGATCAAAAACACCAAAAACAGTTCATTTTGAAAGTTCAAAAAAAAAGCATTCTGAGAAATATACAAATGCATAAGACAGAAGCAGTGGGCCATATTTCTGAAGATAGTGAGAAATTACCTTATGGTTTAATTTGCCACTGAAAACAACTCCGACTACTGCCAGGCAAGATGCCTATTTTTATAAAGAAGGGAGTGTGAACCCCAAGAGTACTGCCGGTGCTTTATGGCTTACTTTTATTCCTCTCCATCAGGTGCAGTCACCAGAGTGACCTGGGAAGCATAAAAGTCAGAGAACATTTTTTTAAACTCTCTTTAAGGCTGTTAGGAGGTATAAAATACACACCTTGAGCAAAATAAATGTATGCACCGCAGGAAAGTAATAAATCACTTGTAGTTTTATTGTTGTCAGTCATTGGTTCTTGAAGGGCAAACTGTACTTGATTCTTGACTTGTTCTTTGCTTCACTGATCAGCAACTTTTCTTAGAAGTTACAAAGTTTCCAGCGCTGAGCAAACTCTGGGATTTTTAGGGGGTAAAAGTCCCCAAATATTTTTTTTTAAATATTGTTTCATAGACATAATGGCATGCAATTAAATTCTGAAAACCTCAATTGAACACCTACTATGTACCAGTAACTGTTTCCTCTGGACTCTGGAAGGAACACAAAGAAATAAAATGCCATCAAGGAGCTGATAGAATGCCTTAGGGGAGACTAGTGTGTGTGTGCACATAAGTGGAGATTAGGGTAGACTGCAATTAGTGCTATAATTGGGCAAGAAAAAGGATGATTAATTCTGACTATGGGAATATTGGAAGACTTAACAGCAGAATTGGTCCTTAAAGGATAAGTAGTATTTCAAGAGGCAAGGTAAGAGGGAAATAAAGAATCCCAGGCAGAGGAAATAATTGAACTAAATCTTGAAAGAAGGTGATCCTTTTAGGAAACTTCAAGTAGTCTACTAACTAGTTCATCAGCTGTGTTGTGGGAAGGGTGGACAGAGTGGGTGGGAGATGCAGGCTTACAAATGCAAGCCCACATATGGAATTACAAGACATACTGGGTCACCAGATCACAGGGGATGTAAAGAGGGGTGGGCTTCATGCTGGGATGTAGATAGAATCACATAATGAAAGACTTTGAACGTCATGCTGAAGAATTTAGAGCATGGAAGGATGAGTAGAAGAGAGCCAGAGATGTAATGGACAAAATTAGTCCTGAAACAGCGACAGATCAGGAACAGTCTGAACTTGGCCGATCAAGGAGCCGCAGAGTGGACTGATGGATAAAAGGTGCTCTGTGTTTCTCTTCTTAAAAGTGGGATGCTGTGGCACTGAGCCATCTTACAGAGACCATGCCTGAGCTTGCACCTTTGTGGAATAAATTCCGACATTTTCCCTTCCCTTGGAGATTTCCACAAACATGGCCGTGCTGTCCCAGGAATTACATACCTTTTGGCACAGTGTGGTTCCAGCAAAACACTGAGGCAATCTCTCTGAACAATAGATGAGAGTGAGACTGCTGACAGCCCAAGGCCACCGAGAGCACTGAGGAGCAAAGCCCAGGCATCTCAGGACCAGGAGTCCTCTACTGCCTGAGTGCACAGCACTTCTCCCCACACGTCCAAGAGTCCACAGAGCTATGGCTCATGACAAAGAGGGTCTGGCTGCCAGGACAGAGACATAGTGGCAATCTCAGAGGGTCGCGGCCTGCTGTGGAGCCCCTGGCACCACCTCAGCCATGCCAGAGTGCAGGAAGAGGATCTTGTGAATGGGCTCTGGAGCTGGAGGGCAAATTGAAATTTTGGAGAATCAAATGAAAATGAAAATGCAGCACACCAGCCTGCTCGGGACCCAGGCTCACAGTAGGCCCCAGGCCAACTCTCCACTAGCAGGCAGACACCCCCTAGAGCCCAGCCTCTGGCAGATGACCGCCTCTTCTGACCAGCAGACTACCACAGGAACCCAGACCCAGCCCAGATCCACCCACTCCAGCATGCAGAGAACCCAGGCTCACAGTAGGCCCTGGTCCACGCCTTTACCAGCAGGCAGACTCCCGCCAGAGCCCAGCCTCCTGCACAGGACCACCCCTTCCGACCAGCACACGACCAGCCCCAGGCCAGCCCAGATCTGCCCACACAAGTTTGTGCAGGACCCAGGTCCAGGGTAGGTGAAAGTTCCCTCACACACACACCTGGGAGCCTAAGCATAACCCACTTCCATCTTGGGACAGTCAGTCATCACCATAGCCTGCCCCACGCAGCATCCCCTAACTTTTTGACAACAGACGGGGCCTAGAAACAGCTGCATCTCAGAGCAGACTTCCCAAAGGGACTGTGAGGCCCACTCTTCCAGCCTCGTCTCTGTAAGACATTGCTTCCATCTTGAGACACCTCAACTATTATCTCAAGATACCTCAACTATTGCCACCACCACCTTTAGATGCAGTAGCATACATTCAGGGACACTAGCAGGCCTGGAAGAATTCAATAAGACAAATAAAAAAACTCAATAGAAAGCATAACCAACAGTCTAGATCACTTGGAAGAAAGAATGTCAGATACTGAAGACAAAGAATACAATCTGGAAAATAAAGTTGATCACACAGTGAAGATAGTAAGAAACCATGAACAGATCACCCAAGAATTATGGGGCAGCATCAAAACAAAAAAAACAAAAAAAATCTAAGAGTTCTTGGGAGAGAGAAAGGCACAGAGTTTTAAAACAATCTCTTCAATGAGATAATATCAGAAAATTTCCCAAGCATGAAGTATAAATTAGAAAACCAAATACAAGAGGCTTACAAGACACCAAATGTACAAAATTGCAACAGATCTACACAAAGGCACATTATAATGAAAATGCCTAGCACACAGAATAACAATAGAATCTTAAAAGCTACAAGAGAGAGGAATCAGATCACATATGGGGGAGACCAATTCATAGCTCAGCAGATTTTTCAACCCAGACCCTCAAAGCCAGGAGATCATGGAACAACATATACCAAGCTCTGGAAGAAAATGGATTCTTGCCAACCAAGAATCTTATATCCAACAAAACTAATCTTTAGATATGATGATGAAATAAAACCTTTCCATGATAAACAAAAGTTAAAAGAATTTACAACTAGAAAGCCTGCACTACAAAACATCCTCAGCAAAATATTCCAAGAGAGGAAATAAAAAACAATGGTGAAAATCAGCAGAGGGAGGGATTGCACTAAAGGAAAAACTAATCAGAGGAGAAACCAAGTCACATTAAATACCAAAAATAAACAAAAATGGCTTGGAATACAATTCATGGCTCCATAATAATCCTGAATGTAAATGACCTAAACTCAATAATCAAAAGACATAGACTAGCAGGTTGGGTTAAAAAAAAAAAAAAAAGACCCAACAATATGCTACCTCCAAGAGACTTGTCTCATAGAAAAATGAATCCATAGTTTGAAGGTGAAGGGTTGGGAAAAATCATACCACTCACATGGACATTGGAAGCAAGCAGGGATTTTCATCCTCATATCAAATACAGTAGACTTCAAGCTAAAGTTAATCAAAAGGGATAAAGAAGGACACTACACACTGCTCAAGGGAACCATACACCAACAAGACTTAACAATTATAAATATATATGCCCGAACCATGAAGTGTCTACGTTCATCAAACAAACTCTTCTCAAGTTCAAGATTCTAATAGACCACAAAACAATAATTTTGGGTGACTTTAACACACCTCTTTCATCACTATATAGATCTTCCAAACCAAAGTAGAAAGAAGAAACTATAGAACTCAGTAATATAATCAATAACTTAGACTTAATTGACATATATAGAATATTCCATCCTTCAATGAGAGAAAACACTTTCTTCTCAGCAGCACATGGATCCTTCTCTAAAATAGACCATATATTATGCCACAAAGCAACTCTTAGCAAATATAAAAAAGTAGAGATACTACCCTGCATTCTATGAGATCTTAACAGAATGAAATTAAAAATCAGTGATAAAATAAGAAATAAAAGATACTCCAACACGTGGAGACTAAATAATATGTTACTGAATAAACAATGGATTGCAGCAGACATCAAAGAAGAAATTAAAAAATTATTAGAGGTGAATGAAAACACAGATAAAATTATCAAAATTTCTGGGACACTATGAAAACAGTTCTAAGAGGAAAGTTCATTGCATAGAGTTCATTCCTTAAAAGAAGAAAAAGTCAACAAATAAATGACTTAATATTATATCTCAAAGCACTTAGAAAAAGAAGAACAAATATACACCAAAAGCAGTAGAGTACAGGAAATAATTAAAATCAGAGCTGAAATCAATGAAATTGAAACAAACAAAACATTTGAAAATATTGAGAGAACAAAAAGTGCATTCTTTGAAAAAAATAAATAAAAATGACAGACCCTCAGACATGCTAACAAAGAGAAGGAGAGAGAAAACTCAAATTACTAACATATGTGATGAAAAAGGAAATATCACAACAGACACTACAGAAATACAGAAGATAATTCAAAATTATTTTGAAAACTTGTACTCCAATAAAAAAAGAAAATATTGAAGGCATCCACAAATTTCTAGAGTCATATAATTTGCCCAAATTGAATCTTGATGATATACACAATTTAAACAGATCAATTTCAAGCGACGAAATATAAGACTCCATCAGAAGCCTACCAACCAAGAAAAGCCCAGAACCAGATGGATACACAGCTGAGTTCTACAAGACTTTTAAAGAAGAACTAATACCAATACTCTTCAATTTATTCAGGAAATAGAAAAAGAAAGAGGAATTCCAAACTCACTCCATGAGGCCATTGTCACCCTGATTCCAAAACCAGGCAAAGACACATCAAAGAAAGAAAACTTCAGACCAATATCTCTAATGAACATAGATGCAAAAATTCTCAATAAAATTCTGGCAAATCGAATACAAAAACATATCAAAAAGATCATGCACCGCAATCAAGTGGGGTTTATCCCAGGGATGCAAGGTTGGTTCAACACACAGAAATCAATAAATGTAATCACTACATCAATATATTTAAAGATAAAAATCATGTGATCATCTCAATAGATGCAGAAAAAGCATTTGACAAAATAAAGCACCCCTTCATGTTCAAAACTCTAGAAAAATTAGGGATAACAGGAACATATCTCAACATCATAAAGGCTATCTATGCTAAGCCCCAGGCCAACATCATTCTAAATGGAGAAAAATTGAAGGCATTCTCTCTAAAAATTGGAACAAGACAGGGATGCCCTCTTTCACCACTTCTATTTAACATAGTTCTTGAAACACTGTCCAGAGCAACTAGACAGATGAAAGATATTAAAGGGACACACATAGGAAAAGAAGAACTCAAATTGGCACTACTTGCTGTGACATGATTCTATACCTAGATGACCCTAAAAGTTCCACCAGAAAACTCCTTGAACTAGTAAATGAATTCATCAAAGTAGCAGGATATAAAATCAACACCCATAAATCAAAGGCATTTCTGTATATCAGTGGCATCTCCTCAGAAAGGGAAATGAGGAAAACAACCCCATTTACAACAGCCTCAAAAAAAAAACAAAACTTGGGAATCAACGAAAGAGGTAAAAGGTCTATATAATGAAAATTACAGAACCCTAAAGAAAGAAATAAAATAAGATCTTAGAAGATGGAAAGATCTACCTTGCTCTTGGATAGGCAGAATTAATATTATCAAAATGACATACTACCAAAAGCACTACACAGATTTAATGCAATTCAGATCAAAATCTCAATGACATTTCTCACAGAAATAGAAAAAGCAATCATGAAATTCATCTGGAAAAATAAGAGACCCAGAATAGATAAAACAATCCTTAGCAGGAAGAGTGAAGCAGGTGGCATCACTATATCAGACCTTCAACTATACTACAGAGTGATAGTAACAAAAACAGCATCATGTTGTCTCCAAAAGAGACTGGTAGACCAATGGTACAGAATAGAGGACACAGAGACTAACCCACAAAATTACAATTATCTTATATTAAAAAAAGGTGCCAAGAACATGCATTGGGGAAAGATAGCCTCTTCAACAAATGGTACTGGGAAAACTAAAAATCCGTATGCAACAAAGTGAAATTAAACCCCTACCCTCACTATGCACAACACTTAACTCAAAATGGATAAAGGACCTAGGAATTAAACCAGAGACCCTGCATCTAATAGAAGGAAAAATAGGCCCTAATCTCCACCATGTGGGATTAGGCCCCAATAAGACTTCTTAATAAGACTCCTTTGGCATAAGAATCAAAATCAAGAATCAATAAATGGGATGAACTCAAACTAAAATGTTTATTTTCCGCAAAAGAGACAATCTGTGAGGTGAATAGAAAGCCTACAGCTTGGGAGCCTATCTTTACCCCTCACACATCAGATAGAGCACTAATCTCTAGGTTACATAAAGAACTCAAAAAGCTAAGCACCCAAACACCAAATAACCCAATCAATAAATGGACCAAGGAATTGAACAGACACTTCTCAGAAGAGGATATACAATCAATCAACAAATACATGAAAAAAATGTTTATCATCTCTAGCAATTAGAGAAATGGAAATCAAAACTACTCTAAGATTTCATCTCACTCCAGGCAGAATAGCAGATATTATATATACAAACAACAATAAGTGTTGGCGAGGATCTGGGGGAAAAGGTACACTCACACATTGCTGGGGGGCTGCAAATTGTTATAGTCGATATGAAAAGCAGTATGGAGATTTCTTGGAAAATTGGGAATGGAGCCACCATTTGACCCAGCTCTTCCTCTCCTTGGTCTATACCCAAAGGAATTAAAAATAGCATACTTTAGGGACACAGCCACATCAATGTTTATAGCATCACAATTCACAATAGCTGAACTGTGGAACCAACCTAGATGCCCTTCAGTAGATGAATGGATAAAAAAAATGTGCAAATATACACAATGGAACACTACTCGGCAATAAAAGAGAATAAAATCATGGCATTTGCAGGAAAATGGATGCAGTCAGAGAAGATAATGCTAAGTGAAGTTAGCCAGTCCCAAAAAACCAAATGCAGAATGTTTTCTCTGATATAAGGAGGCTGATACGTAGTGGGGTGGGGAGGGGGATGAAGGGAGGAATAGATGAACTCTAGATAGGGCAAAGGGGCGTGATGGGAAAGGAGGGGGCATGCAGTTAGAAATGATGGTGGAATGTGATGGACAGTATTATCCAAAGTACGTGTATGAAGACAGGAATTGATGTGAATATATTTTGTATACAACCAGAAATATGAAAAATTGTGCTCTATATGTGTAATAAGAATTGTAATGCATTCTGATGTTATATATAAATTTAAAAAAGAGAAAATGTAAATGCAACATACCAGAATCTGTGGAATAGGAAGAAGACAGTTCTAAGAGGGAAGTTTAAAGCTATGAATGCCTACATAAAAAAAAAAAAAAAAAAAAAAACAGAGATCTCAAATGTATTACCTAATGATGCAGCTGAAAGTCTTAGAAAAACAAGAACAAGTGAAACATAAGACCAGTAAAGGGAAACAAATAATAAAGATCAGAGGTGAAATTAACAAAATAATGACTAAAAGAACAATACAAAGACTTGTTTCTTTCAAAAGACAAGCAATATTGATAAACACTTAGCAAAGCTAATCCAAAGAAAGAGTCGGAAAACCCCAATTACTAAAATCAGAGACAAATAGGGGATATTATTCCACATTTCACTGAAATCCAGAAAATCATAGGAACTATTTTGACAACTTATATCCTAATAAATTAGAAATTCTAGGCAAAATGGATTAATTTCTAGACATGGATGATCTACCAAAATTAAATAAACAAAATATAAAAATTCTAAACACATCAACAAGAAGTGATGAGACTGAAGCAATAATAAAAAGTCTTTCAACAAAGAAAATTCCAGGATCAGAGGAGTCACTGATAAATTTTATCAGAATTTACTTTTAAATAAGAACTAAGTCCATGCTTCTCAAACTATTCCATGAAACAGAAAAGAAAAGGATGTTTCCAATACCATTATTTGAGTCCCGTAGCAGCACCCTAATCCCAAAACCTGATAAGGGGATAACAACCACAACAAAGGATGTAAAGAAGGAAGGAAGGGAGAGAGGGAGGGAGGAAGGAAGGAAAGAAAATCATAGACTGAGGTCCTTGATGAACATACACACACACAAAAAGAACTCAATAAAATAGTTGCAAACAATGTTCAACAGTACATTAAAAAAGATCATAAATCATGATCAAGTTGGTTGCATACCAGGGAGGCAAACATAATTCAACAAAAGGCAAATCAATGATCATAATAAGTCCACATAAATAGAATCAAGTATAAATTTCTCATGATCATCTTAATAGATGCAGGAAAAAAAAAAAAAAAAACATGTCCTGATGGTTCTATTACTCTAGAGAATCCTAATACAGTCTCTTTAACAAATGGTTCTGGGAAAACTGGATATCCTTACATATAGGGTTGAAACTAAATCGTTCTCTCTCAACCTGCACAAAAAATGAATTAAAAATGAATCAAAGACCTAAATGTAGGACCTGAAAAACTGCTAGAAGAAAACACAAGGGGAAAGACTTCAAGATATAGGCACAAGCACTTCCTGAACAGGACACTTAGAGTTCAGGAAATAATAGCAAGAATCAACAAAGGGGAAGGTATCAAATTACAAAGCTTCTAAACAGCAAAACAAACAACAAAGTGTAGACACAGCCTACAGAAATGGGAGAAAATCTTTGCCAGCTACTCTTCTGATATGGGATTAATATCCAGAAAGAACTAAAAAAAAAAATTAACACCAAAAAATCAGTACTAACACCAAATTAATAAATAAACGGGCAAATGAACTGAACAAACATTTCTCAAAAGAAGAAGTACAAAAAAGAAGTCAATAATTATATGAAAAAATGTTCAACATCTTTACCAACATAGAAGTGCAAATCAAAACTATATTGAAATTCCATCTCATTCTAGTTAGAATGGCTATCAAGATTACAAATAACAGCCAGGTGTGGTGGAGCGCACCTGTAATTCCAGCAGCTTGGGAGGCTGAGACAGGAGAATTGCGAGTTCAAACCCAGCCTCAGCAACTTGAGGTGATAAGCAACTCAGTAAAACCCTGTCCTTATATGCTATAGGTAGGATGTAAACTGTTACAGCCATTATGGAAATCATTATGGAGCTTCCTCCAAAAACTAAAACTAGAACAACCATATAATTCAGCTATACTACTCCTTGGTATATACATCTGAAAGAATTAAAGTCAGCATACTACAGACATACCTGCATATCAATGTTTACAGTAGCACAATTCTCAAGAGCCAAGTTATGAAATCAGCCTTGGTGTCCATCAACAGATGAATGGATAAAGAAAATTCAGTAATAAATACACAATGAAGTCATAAACAAAACATATCATTTACAGGAAAATGAATGGAACTATAGATCATTATGCTAAGCAAAATTAGCCAGATTCAGAAAGACAAGTTTACATGCTTTCTCTCATATGTGCAATGTAGAAGATAAATAAAAAGATGACATGAATGTAGAAGGCAGACTATTAGTGAATAGATGGGGAGAGGGGGGGAGAGGGAAAGATGGGTGATAGAAATGACCAAAATTCATTATATATATATATCAATCACACAATGAAACTCATTATTCTGTATAATTAGTAAAATTATTTTTAAATTTCCCTAAAATTAAAAGAAAAAGATTTACAGCATTGGAAAACAGATTTGGTGGTAGATTATAATATTGTTTAAAACTATCCGTTCCCTTCTTCTTCTGTAGAATTTTTCCCTATGTCATTGCCTTTGGCCTCCAGCATGTGAGTTGCATCAGCGAATGAAGTAGACTGTGAGAGCCACATCCACAGCACCCTGACGAGGAAAGTTTTAGAGGTGATGAAGATGTCCGACACACTGTACAGACCTCTCCATAGCGAGGTCAGCACCATGAGCCTGAGTCTCAGAATGCATAGAATCGTGGCATAGACCTCGATCTCTACAACCACCAACTGAATAAGAGCCACAGGAGCCGACTGGCGGTCACCAATATAGTTAAGGGGGGAAAAACACACAGAAACAAACATCAACTGTTGTAATCCACCCTGAGATTTCAAGATTTTTGTTACATAGTTTAAGGTAGTGAGAGCTAAATAATTCACACTTTTAAAAATATAAAACTAAGATCTTTTTTATTTAAATCCTGAAATTTTAAAGATAAATTACCTATAAGCACAACCCAAAAGAAAACCACAGATAGTATGTTGGCAATTGCCATCTACATAATTATTGTACTGAATATTTTCACAAATTAAGAATCTTAGTTGGATGCAGTAGGGTAAGACTGCAATCCCAGTGACCCTTCCGATCACAAATTTGAAGCTAGTCTGGGCAATTTATCAAGGTCCTAGCTCAAAATTTTTTAAAAAAGGGTTTGGGATGCAGCTCAGTTAGTAAAGCATCCCTTCCAACACCCATTATCACAAAAATAAAAATAACAATACAAAAGAATCCTACTTACCTCCTATCATACACAAAAATTAATTCAAAATGTATTAAAAACCTAAATGTAAAAGCTAAAACTGTGGAAAAAGAATTACTAGTCCTGATCCAGTGATTTCACATCTAGATATATACTCAAGAGAACTGTAAACTGGGACTAAAACAGATATTTCTATTCACACAATGTTCATGACACATTATTCACAATCATCAAAAGGTGAAAGCAACTGAAATACCAAGTGATATATAAATATATAAAGTATAATCTATACATACAACAGAATATCATCAGGCTCTAAATAGAAATGAGATTTTGATACAGGCTACCACACAGGTGAACCCTGAAAATATTGTGCTAAATGACACAAAAGGACAAACATTCCACGTTCAAGGGACCTGGAGTAGTAAAATTCACAGAAAAGTAGAAGTAGCTGCCAGAGGCTGAGAGGAAGGAAAAATGGGAAGCTGTTGTTTTATGGATTCAGATTTTGAGTGGAGAAAGATGGAGAGAGTTCTCGAGATGGATGGTGGTGATAGTTGCACAAAATTGTGAATATACTTCATGCCACTGAACTGCACACATAAAAAGCACTAAAATGATAAATGTTATGTTATATACATTTACCATCACAAAAAAAGGTCATCTAAAACATACTTATAAAAATTCTATATTTTATTCTAGTTTTAAGGCTTATATTTCTTATAGAGCTTAGATAATAAAAAATAGTGTTATCTTAAAAATAATCAAAAGGTAAATCCTTACAAATTTTTCTCTATACATGTAATTATTTTATAAATGAGTTATACTTAACATACTATTTATATGCACTTATCATTTTCATATTGTTACCAGTTAACTAACAAATTAATAAACATTTTTTATTCACCTCAATATTTTTCTACACCATCTTTTGTTTTATTTTAACTTCTAACACACTATATATTGAATGCTTAACTCTCTCCTTCACTTCCACAAAACCTTCCCCTCAAAAACCAGGAAATTTCCAAGAAGCAAATTTTAAAAATCACCTACAACTTCACCATAGAATTTATCACAATTTGTAATTAAATAGTTGCTTATGGGATTACTCCTTTATTTTCTTCCCATTGAACTACAAATGCCGTAAGCACAGAGATAAAGCTTGTCTTTACCCCAGCACCTACATGAGTGATCCTGGACAGAAGATAAAGATGACCAAGAGTCGTCATGAACTGCCGGAGTCCGGCTGCAGCAAAATAACCGGGAGGGGTGACGAAAAGGGACACAGTGAGAAAGAATAAGAACTAGCCGTCAACAAGAAGGTAGATGGAGTATCACATCAAAAAATCCATGAAATACTAGGGAGGGTCGTACCTTCCCAGAACATGAGGCTGCCAGCTATTTCAGAAAGTTTTGTTAAGTATAATAGGAAATTATGGTGAAGTTCTAGAATTGAATAGACATTTTTCCCCCATTAAAAAAAAAGTAAAAGATGATGTTGGATCAATTGCCTAGCCACATGGAAAAGAACAAAGCATGAATTTTGACCATACCTGGTACTGTACGTATATACTAATTTCAGTGAGCCATTTATCTAAATAGGACAAATAAAATAATAAGGATTTTAGATGCAAGATGGGGGAAATATCTTCATGATCTGAGGCAGGCAAAGATTTCTTAAACAGGACACAAATAGTACTTAAATAAAGGATCACAAAATTGGGCTGCACTAAAATAAGACAACATCAAAGGAGTGAAAAAGGAAGTCGCAGAACGGGAAAAGACAAGTATGACCTAGAGCTCCTATTTGGGATACATAAAGAAGGTAGTTGCACTAGGAGCTAAGTGGTCAAAACCTTGGAACTTACCCTCCAGCCAGTAATACTGAATTTGCTGCTCTAGTGTTGATTGTCTGGTCTGCTCACTTTGTAAAAATTAATGGAGCTATACACTTAGGATTGGTATGTATGTGTATGCACGTGTGTGTATACTTATATTTATGTGTGTATCATCTATATATGTGGCATAATGTATACTATAGTGCAAATATACATGCAGATACATATAATAGTGCAAACATGCATTAAAATAATAATAATACCCAGATTCTTCTGTTTAGATTAAAAGTTTTCATCAGTAACTACTCAATTAAAAGGGGCAAAATCCTTCAATAAAAATTTTCTCCTTGGAATTTTTTGGGGCACAGCATGCTCAGTGACAAACTATTATAAATTTCTGCAAAACTTCATAACTGGTAACATAATATTGGCTGCCAGAAATTTTGATATCTTACCCAGATGATTTTAATGAACATAATTTTAGATATATATATCAATCTTACAAATCTTATTATATTATGACTAAGACTAACCCCGAACAGTTCTCCAGTCAGATATTAACAAATATGAAAGATAAATTCCCTCTTCATTTGCTTCATTCTTCTATTAAGTGCCATAGAAATCATATTTCAATCAATACATCTGATCTTTTAAAATTAAATTATCTTCTTTTAGAGAGCCATATAAAAGATGTTTTGAATAGATGAAGCATTTGGTTTATTTTACATTTTTGTGATAAATTCTATTGAAATGCAATTCCTTCACCAATTAAATTATGTTACTAGCTGTTGCTAGTCATTATTTCTTTTTTTTTAAAAAAAAAAAAAAAAGCAAAACTAAAATTCAAAGTAACATTCCAAGATTTTATGACTTAGAAGTTTAAAAGTTAAAATTTTTTCATAAAATAAAAAAAGTTTTAATATATGAAGGATGTTGTAAATTAATTCTTATGATATTTTACTAATTAATTAGTATTTTCACTCACATCACAGGAGGTAATAATGTGGGGAAGAATCAAAAAACGATTCATTTTTTTTTCAAAATATATTTATTCAGTGCCCATCTCTACTATCTCTGTTCTCAAAGTTGGAGACCTGGATGTAACCAAAGACAAGGTCCATTTTCAAAAGTTTTACCTTGTATAAGGGAGAAATCATCAAGAAACATAGAAAGAAGGAAACCCAATATGTGAAAGAGGCTTAGGATGTGTCAGAAGAGGAGCCACCAAGACCTGAATCATAGAATAGTGTACCGATGTTCTTTATCTGCCAAGACAAATCATCACAAATTGGGTGACTTAAACAGCAAAAATTAATTGTCTCACGTCAAGGTAGGCACCTGGGGTGAAGTCACTGGCAGGTTTGGTTTCTTCTGGGGGCTGAAAGAGAGACCTGTTCCGGGCCTCTCCCCCTGTGCTCTGGTGGTTTTCTGGAATCTTCCGTGTTCCTTGGTGTGGAGAAGCATCACTTCATCTTGCCTACAGCACCATATGATGTTCTGTGTCCAGATTTTCCCTGCTGAAACCTTGATCTTGGATTTCTACCTCAAGAACTGTGAGACAACAAACTTGTGTCACCCAGTTTGTGGCTATCATGTGAAACAACAAGAACAACAACAATGTTTAACAATAATTTATCTTTTTAACTCCCAATTTAGGTATCTCTTAAAAAAAGTAAATATATTATAATTTCAGAAATCTCTACACATTAATACCTAGAAGCTATTTCTCTGAAGAGAATAAAACTTTCATTTAAAGAAACAGCTCTGTATCATGGGTTCTTCAAATAATGATAGACAGCAAGATTGTCAATTTTCAAATTTCATTCAGGTATTTTGATACCCATATAGATACATTCTAATTATAAATTTTAAGACTTGGATAAATTAGTAGAATCATTATATTGCAGGTATTTGTAGCAATTTGGTTACTGAATACAGTTGTTATTTTTATCTAAGCCTTTTTATACTAAATTGCCATATCCCACTGATCAAATAAAAGCCATTGTTTACAAAATAGTAGCCAAAGAAGCCACCATTATCAATTGTCAATGCAAAAGCCAAATTCTTTTGTCTAATAACTCCTGTTATCTCTACAGAAGTTTGAGGAAAATAATTAAGAATTTCTTATACGCTGGAGATGATTCCAACCTCAATTTGAGGCAGAAATGTGATCACCCTTTAGATTGTAACCAAGACATCCACAAATAACAAAGAGATTGCTCTTTCCAAAAAGGTACAAGACACCCTGAACCAGTCGCGGTGGAGATTTCCCTCAGATTGCCCCACAGGGCTCTTGGAGGCCAAATGAAAACCTGACAACAGGAAAAAAAAAAATGCCTCAGAGTTTTCCTCTTAAACTGCTAGATCAATACATCTGTCATCCAACTTATTCTAAAAAATGAAAGCCCATAAATCTTAGGTATCATAATTGCCCTCTTACACCATACCACTGCCCTCAAGTGGCCACTATTCAATTGCTATAAGATTTGAGCATCGATATCCATGAATGGAAGAGATAGATTTCCCCTCATTTCTCTCTTAATTCCTGACTACAATCCTTTTGTCTTTTCCTGCTTTCTGTGACAATGGCAGTTCAGTGCTTCTGAGATGAGCAGTAGAAGATGGTGCAACAAATTAATACAAATGAAGTCATTCCTGAGTGACTCCATCTGCTTTAGAAATAAGGCTCGGACAATAATGTGGCCAAGATCCAGATAATTAGGCCTGACTCCAAATGAAGGCACACAGGTAACTTATAGTTTCACTGCTTCTCTTCAAGAAGGCAGACGTCCAAAAACTAACCTTAATAGAGGCAGCATATGATCTATTGACAATCTGCTTGATATTAAAAAATGAACTTTGTTTTTGCAACGTTGCATGAACAGTAGGCAAATAACATATGTAACTCAAAATACCATGGACCAAGGCATGGTTGAGCATCCTGAATGCCAGTCTTGAGATTTGAAAAACAAAGCCCTTAACTTTTGTTTACAGAATTTAATCAAAAGCATTAATAATCTAGCAACTAAGAAAGGCACATAAGGGGTCTACAAGTGTCTACACTCTGTAATCAACAGGAAGATTATTAGGTAATAACAAACGTTATTCATCTTCATAATGGCTAAATGACAGCCTGTTTAAAAATAACAAATGACTACTCCTCATTGACTATTACAGGGTGAACATGACCTTCATGTATTTTAAGCAAACAAGTCCTCTTTTCAAAGACTTCAGGAGTCCTTCAATTGATAATGTTGAAATGTTTTATCTTTACCAAGGGACACCAAACCTTTTAAGATGCTGTTAAACTGAGACAATTTTATCCAGCCCCCTGAGTTAGAAGGTACCTCTCTAATCTCTGAAGATCTCTCACTGATTTTTTTTCATAAACAAGATGTGAGTAAACCACAAGTTTAATTAGTTAACTGTCTATAGAAACTTTATATAAAAATGTTTCTTTTTTGTGTCTTCTGGTTTTTCTATTGTGGATCTGTGGGTTTTCACAGGCCAAAAATAAAAGTAGATCTTAAAAAAAAACTTTTAAAGATCATCCTGATTTCCTTTGAAGTGCAAGCATCGCATGTCTCTCCTTACTGCAGATATCGGGCTTTCACTGAACACTCGAGGGCTCCTAAACAGTCTTGACAGTCAGCAAGCATAACTTAAAAATGTCCCTCACGGTACTTTAAGTTTTCAGCTTGCCACATCTCCCAACCAGCACTTTCAGCAACACAACATGACAACTTGCTCAAATGTGACATAGCATTTGTGACACACGGAGATCAATCCATTAGGGGAACCCTGGAGGATGGCCTGCTAGACTTCCTGTGACCTAATCAAGCAAGCAGAGCAGCTCTGGCAACTGCTGCCGTTGTTTCAGCTCCATACACCAGATATCACTGGCACTTCCCACGGCCTTTGGCGTCTCATTCCTTTGCTGGAGCCCTACTAGACTCTCCCAAAGGCATCCATGTCCCTGGAACCTGTGACTATATTACCATAATGGCTACAAAGGACTTTGTAAATAGGATTACATTGAGAATCCCAAACTAGGAAAAGGTTAGAGTGATGCATTTTGAAGGAAGAGGAAGGGACAGCAAGGTTGGGAATGTGGGCAGATTCTAGAAACGGGAAAAGGCAAGGAAAAAGATCCTACCCTGTAGCCTCCTTTGCCTCCAAAAGGAACACAACCCACTGACATCTTGATTTTACACCCAATGACACTTTGATTTTGGACTTCTGATCTCCAGAAATGGAAGGTAATAAGTTTTTGCTCTTTTAAGGCAGATAATTTTTGATAATTTAGCTACTCATGCCTTTTGTGTCAGAACTAGCCAATGGCTGGTGTTCCTGATAGGAATGTATTCCTCTTTATGGTAACAAGAAAAATTATGTGTATATATAAATATGTGTGTGTAATTATGCATATAATTTATATATATACATATGATATCATGTATATAAAATTATATATATATATAGCAGAATTCCAGCAAAGGAGTTCTTTTTAGCCCAAAATTAAACTATTTGCTTCTTTTCTATCTCAGTTATGTCTTTTTTGAAACAAAGCCAACAAACTGCCATTTGGATACCTGAAAAGTCACCAAATTTCCCTTTGGATACTAGAACCCCTTGAACATTTGTTATAAGAAAGAAGTAAGCATTTTCTCCAAACACAGGCAAGATGCTTTATATTTTAAACCTGCATTTCCTCTTTTGTAAGCTGACAGGGTCAACTAAATACTGTCCAAATTTTGTTCCTAGCTTTGAGATCCTAAATGTGCACTGTGCATCAGCGTCTTCTGCTAATTTCAGCATCCTGTAGAAGTATTTACTTTTACTTCATAAGGAGGTAAGCTTTCCTTTATGCTTTATTTGATGATAATCTTGATTATTTCACCTCAGGTCCCACTTCCTCCAAAGGGAATTTTAGCTGCAAATCAGCAAAGGTTATTCATCATCGACCTGCCTTTTCTCCGGGACTGAGTACACACATTGATTTTGTAACATGGTTATCAAATTATCTTCATAAATCAGCTAATAGCCAAACAAACAATGCCTCAGACAAAAGTAAAAGGCAGCCTGGCCTTCCAAGGAAGTCGTGTGCCTGTATTTCCGAAAAGTTATGTGATGCATTCCAACCACTGTAATTCAGGGCATCTCTGAATGTCCTTGTCCTGAACTCTCAGGACAAATTGGGAGATTATCATCCTCAAGTCTGTGGCTTTTCTAAATGAAGTTATCTAAAGTAGCATGCCTGCGGGGATATGGGGAAGGAGTCGTTTTCTGATGAAGCTTTAGGCACATAGTTTAAGTTAACGAGACATGGCAAGAGCAGGTGGGTAATTCGATGTTCACACACTGTAATGGGCCAAAGGCTAATTACTATTCACTGTAAAATGAACATAAAAGTAGCAATTATGCCTTCATCCTAGTGGATGTGATGTATTAAAAGCTATCAGCTTCACCTTCTGTAATAACAGCTTTTGTCTGTTTGTACCAGGATGTGTGAAAATAAGATGGATATGGAAATGGAAGCTCTGTAACTAGACACTAGACAAACATGAGATTCTCTGTCTCCTCTTCCGTGCTCAAGGCACAAAGGAGAAATGACATCTGGGGCTTAGCATCATCATAGGTAAATAGGATGGGTTTTTTTTTCTCCTGACTGTGAAATGCTCCCAAATTAACTGTTCACATAAAGATTTTTCCCTGGCCAACTCCTCCTGTCACCTGTGAGCCACAGATAAATATAGAGTCCACAAGGCAAAGAGTTTCAACTGCTGAGTTCAAGCTGTCAGAGTTGAGTAGTGCCAGGTGGCTGAGCTCAAAGTCCATCATCTTCATCTTTGCCTACAGCATCCAACAGCGTTCATCAATCTCGTCCTATAACTAATGAAAACTTGTGAAAAGTGTGCATGAGAAATATAAAAAGGGAAGATAAAAGATAATGAGGAAGGCTCAAGGATGATGCCAGTGCAGTAGAACAATTCATGTCAGAAACAAGAGTGAAAATCTTAGGAGTTTTAATAGAGAAGAAAGCCACGGCCTCCCAAGCAGAGAGGAAAGGAAGCTGAGCGTGGAATTGGAGGGAATTCTCATTTCCAATTCAGAGAAATGAAAATGACTGTGACCTTCTGTACCAAGATCCTACCACTCACGGACTTCTAAGATATCCTGTTTAGTGTGTTTCTATCATACACAAAAGGGCCGTTCCATGCAGCCTGGACCCCACTTCCCTTCTTTACTGTCTCAACTTGTTCTGACGTGAACCTGCTTCTCACCCAAGGTCTGTCACGGGTGTACAGATAATTTCTTCCACTTCCCAGCAAGGTGGAGAGGGCAACACCCAGCTCTTGAGTCCCCAGCTTGACCTTAAGCTTGGGCAGGTCTGAAAAGTACAGCCTAGTAGTTCTAGGACTTTCCTGTGGGACAGAGGGTCAGGTACTCAGCCGGTAGTGGAGAAAGGTATGTAAAACACCAACTCCTTTATGATTTGGGAAAGATTATGTATCATAGTAATAAAGAATAGTTCACCTGGGTGCATAGTTAATGCAATGCTCTTTATCTACTCGAGCTGGAATTCCTCAAGCATGGTAATGATGATTTTACAGGAAGAAAAAGTCACACATTTTGGTGTTAACCCATTAAGTCACCAGTTTTTTTGTTTTTTTGGTGGGGGATACCAGGATGTAACTCAGGGGCACTAGACCACTGAGCCCCATCCCCAGCCCTATTTTGTATTTTATTCAGAGACAGGGTCTCACTGAGTTGCTTAGCACCTCGCTTTTGCTGAAGCTGGCTTTGAACTCTCAATCCTCCTGCCTCAGCCTCCCAAGTCGCTGGGATTATAGGAATGAGCCACCACAACTGGCTACAAGTTTTTTTTAATTCTGTGACTATTTCAATGAAGTTGACACAGGTACATTAAAATAGATTGTAAATAATAATCTAAAGCTAATATGTTATTCTATTAAGTAAATTATTATATTGTAATTACATAACTATTATATATTATGTGCTATTTTTGAATTTTTATAGATGTTCAAGATCTGGAGCAAATGGACAAAATGATATCAGCCTGATATAGGAATTTGATCCAAATCATTTCTGTTTTGTTTCAATCTTCATTTCTCTAAGAATTTGATTTCCAAAATTTTAAAAATGTAACTGCTGTTTACTGAGGAAGGTATAGCTTAAAGTTTCTTACTCTCAAAAGCTTGTGGGGGGGGGGGGGTCTAAGGATGGATCCCTCATAACCTTAATTTTGGTTTAAAAGTCACCTTCCAGAGATAACCTGAGGATAGCACTGTGTTTTCATCAGTGCCGATGATAACTGACCCACCTGAGTCTGCTGTTTGAGGTCTGCCCCCCACAGGCCTCTTTTCCAGGTGTCCCAAACCACTATGCAGCCGCCAAAATACCAGCGCCCCCAGTCTACCCTCAGGATGCATAAAGACGGGAAACTCCATCACCCTAAAAGCTTCTCAGAGATATACTTGAGCCCCACTATTCTGATTTTGGCACATGCAGACACGTTGAGAGGGTTATGAATACATCAACAGTACAAATTACATCTCGATGTCCTAATGCATTCTACTCTGTAGGTGTTGCAATCCAATATTGATTTTATTTAGAGCAAAAAGAATTATTTGATGACAAATTTAAATTTATATTACATAAAAATTCAATTTTTTAGGAAAGCTTTACTTCCAGATTTATTGCAACAATGACCCTGCACACTGCCAACCTCCTTAACTCCTTCACTGCCATGACCTGAATCTCAAGTATGGTTTATGATTCCCTGCCATTCTTTCAACCACGATTCCCTCACGAAGATAAAGGTAGAGACCACCCAGCACCTGCCCCCTTCCCTGGCCTACATATGTTACGTGGTTTTTCTTTAATCTTGCTGCTTGAAAATTTGTCTCAAACAGGCTTTACTGCATTTGCGCTGCCATCATTCTTTGCTAGCATCCTGATTTTATGTACCCTTGTCTGCTCAAGGAGATTACTAAGGTTACTGATGTGTTTTTAATGTAAATATTCTCCCTTTGTCATGAAAAGAGGAAATTACAAAGATGTCAAGTAATATTGAATGTAAATAAGCCTTTCTCACCTCAGCTAATGCTGAATTTCCGAAACTTAGCAAATAAACTGATATCAGAGTAGGATTAATGTCAACAATCCACTGAAGGCTGCTAGTCTAAGGCAAGACAATAAAGCAAAGACTACAAAATACTAATGACTCTTCTGAGTGTTGGTAGTGCTTGTTTTCCACCGGGATTCACAGATCTAAATTCTGTCTTGCTGGTATCAACAGGGTAGTGGAGCCATTACAATGCAATCACTGGGAACTTTAAAAAAAAAAACTCCCCAGCAGCTGGGGAGATGAGCCAGGTGTTAACAGTAATGTTGTGCCTCACACTTTCAGTTCATTCCCAGAAGTTAAGGCACTGAAGGATACACCATTCATCCCAAGCGGGCCATCAGTCTGGCCTTGCAACTAAAAGCCAATGAGGGACACACAGACATGAATACAAAAAACACACAGGTGAGCCACAAGTAAATGCAAGGGGAAATATATTCTAAACTAGTCTCAGCCACATGTCAGAGATTGTTGTACATGGCCTGAGAAGTCGAAATTTTTACTATCTAGACTCTACTGACCCCTATTCTATACCCTGACACAAATGTAGAAACCAGTTTATGGATGACCTCAGGGTACTTAATAGGACTGCAGAGATCTGAGAACATTCCTGCAGAATCTAAGCAAGCCTGCTAACTAGGTGTGTATGCAGAAGTGCTTCAGTGAGGAACCCCAAAGCAGAAAATGAGATGGGCGTTCGCGTGAAGGATTTCTACAGGAATATTCCCACGATGAGCCAGTAAACAGGAAAGGCTGCAGAACAAGGATCAGAAAGAAGCAAAGCAAAACTAATGGGTTCCAGGCCAAGCCCCAACCTGAGCTTTATTCTCTATGGAACTCAGGAGCATGATCATACTTCAGAGGCAATGCCACCTCCAGGTGAAGGTGATGGCTCCTCCACTCACCAATCATTGGTTGGAGGGAAAGGGAAGAGTAAAAACTTCTAGGCACTTTCAACTCTCTGGGTGTTCAGACGAAACAGCCTCATGACACCAGGGCAGGAGCTAAAGAAAGTCACAGGTCATTCAAAGCAAAGCACACAGAAGCTGGACCGTGGGCAGAAGCCCACAAAACTTTAGAAAGGTACTGGGGGACTCTGGGTGGAGCCCAGACAGCTGGAAACCAGGCCTGCAGGCACCTGCAGCACATCCTGGGTGTGGCACATGGAATTCAGTATCCAGCAGCTCAGCATCATCTCAGTGAATGGCTTTATCAAGCTCATCCAGTGCCTCTGTTCCACCTCAACACAGTGAGACACCTCTGTCCCTGTGTGAAGCCAAATGATCAAAATAATTGGTTAATATTATGGAGAACCTTCATAACACATGGAGCCTTTGGGTACACCCTCACACATCCCTGAAAAGTCGGTATCACTGTCCCTTTTTAAGGATGAAAAACATAGCGCTCAAAGGGTTTTTTTTTAAAAAAAGCTCTATGAACCAAGAGATCAATGGCCCAAACCAACTCAAGAGAAAACAAGAGAGATGAAATTGGAGCCAGAGTTTGTGCTACACTGAAGCCCTTGAGCTTCCCACTCTCCCAACTCTTGAGCCACTCAAACTGGAGGAACAGGATGAAAACAAAATTCAACAAATAAATACCTTCATGACAGCACCTGGCAGGGGTGGGAGAGACACTGTTTAATACCTTCATTTAAGAGGGTGCCAGGGATTAAAAGGCAACCAGAATGGTATGACACTTCTGCAGTTTTAGTTCTTTCAAACTATTTTTAATGCAGCAGGCTTATTTCTTAAATAATTTAGTGTTGGCTTGTAGGTTTATACCAAATTCTCAGAGGGAAAACCCTATGTGTTTTAGAACTGTGACTCTCAGACTGAATTACATCCAAATGACCTGGGGAGAGGACTGGAATGCTCATTCCCAGACCCTGCCCTCAGAGATCCTATTTCTGTATGTTTGGGGGAGGCCAGAGTTTCTGGATTTTTTGCAGGAAATCTGAAGCAGATCACCCATAGATTGCATTTTGAGAAACTCTGTTTTAGAAATGGGCAAAAATAACAAAAAATAACCTAGTTCTCCCCAGGAATCTCTGCCTTACCTAGAATAATTATGGTATTTTAGAGAGAGAGAGAGAGAGAGAGAGAGCGAGAGAGCCTCCCCACCTCAGGCTAGCCAGCTGGGAATGGTGAGAGATCTCGTTTACAGATGAGTTAGCCATATGTGCTTCTCTGGATCAATGTAATCGCTGATCTGATCTAGAATTGGAAATTAAAATTGTTAATTTCTGATATCAAGTGCAATGGACTACATCCAGATACAATTTTGAATATAAATGTGTGCACCAATTCTGTGTGATTTTTTTTTCAGAAATTCCAAAATGAGTAGGAGGAAGAACAATTTGGTTTGCTAGCCAAGTTCTATTTTGGGTTAATTAAAATCTGCCTACTTAAAATTCATTTTTGTAAATTTCAGTACCTACGGGCTTCTTCCTCACTTCCTGTTCTAAAGGGCCATCCAATAGTAGCATTGTTAGCTGAATGCCCTATGACTCCTCCAGGTGACGCTCTGTGGCAAATGTGGGGAGCCATGTGAAAGTCTAAATGTAAATTAGATAAGCCATTTGTAGGGACGTATGACATAAAAATATATTCAGTTAAAATGTCCATGCTAGGTTTTGATTCCAAAAAGTATATTTCTAGTTATATTTGGATTCAATAAGAATAGTTTAATATAGCCAAGTAAATTCATAGTAAATTAATATACATGATTGATTGAGAGTGCATCTCATTATTAAGATAAATAGCAACTTGTCATAGAAAGGGCAGTCTTGTGTTGTTGTTTTTTTTTCCTGAATCATTTCAATGTGGGCCTCAGAATATTTATTCAGATAAAAAGCATTGTTCCCTTCTATTTCTAAGGATTTTAAAATACTTTGCATGTATTAATTATTTACTCTAGCAATGCTCTTGATAAGAAAAGCAGCAAGAAAGGAAATTAAGAAGGCAATAATGAAGGGGGTTGATGGATAAGAGTGGTGGGCAAAATGAATGGGGGAAGAGAGAGGACATGCAAGCTACCACATGGTCCACAAACGAAGACAAAAGGAAAACGAATGTGCCCCAGATGGCAAGCAGAGCAACAGCCACTTACAGCCGTTAGAAAGGAACGCATTCACCACCATTTCTGATATGGTACTCCTGTCTCAATATGGTGATGAAGCCTCTTTTGACTGGCGGTAGCTATTGTGATGCAGCAAGAAAGCTTGTTTGGCAGAAGGGGAATCAACAGAAAAAACAGAAGGCGAGATCCCACAGGGACTAAACGGGCTGTGGAAACACAGAAATCAAACAAAGGCCATAGATCTAGATGACTGAATTTGAAGTGCTATAGAAGACTATCGTGCCTTGGGCAATGGAAATTCACAAAACCTTCAAGACAGAAACCAGATTTGGCTTCCACTAACTCAAGTGACTCCACCCGAACTCAAGCAATAGTAGCTCTCAGATGCAACTCTCAAAAGAACAGCAAATTGCTCCTCCAGTGGATTTAAACTTTTCAGATGTCTGACCAAGCCTGTTTTTTAAAGCAACTTTGATATTTAAAAATCTAAGTACACTTGTTACAAAACAGAGTCCTCTAACCTGGACATAGATAAACAAAAGAGCAAAGGGGAAATAAGTTTAGAATTCAAAGTACAGCAAATTAAAATAATTTTAAAAGTACAAAGAGCTAGGAAATATCCTAAACATTTCATTATATTCATATTTACAGAGTTTCGTATTTTAGAGAGATTAACATTTTTATAGGAAATAGTACTACCCTAGTCTAGCAAATCAAAAATGGTTAGAAAATAGAAAGGTTGAATAGAGGACTCCTGGTTGAGAAATATGCAATGTTTTATTTGAAAATGCTCAGTAATGTCTTGCTTGATTGAAATTGCTAATCAAGGTAAAAGATGTATGATTCAAGCAATTACAGAGCAAATATAGTTTCTTATTTTCAAGACACACAGTGGATGCCTAAATAGCATTTTAATAAACCTTTGAAATGCTTCACACCGTACATGTTTTCAATTATTCACTATTTCTTTTTTCTTCCTTCTTTCTCTTTTCTTCATCTCTATTATATGATTACTTAGCTATAACTATGATAGTATTCTCTAGATTTTCTCTTACTCCTAGTAATAGATAACTAGTGTTTGGTACATGAATAAATGAATGGCGGATGAATGGGTGGTGGACAGATGAATAGATGAGTACACAGGGAAATAAATAAGCAATGAATGAGCCTGTCGTAGGTGAGATGTTGTGCAGTACTGATTCTGAGATGGAGATTTGTAGGTAGGGATTTATTGATGTTCTTAGCAATGAAGGAGTGAAGGGGATGGGATGGCAGAGGGAGAAGCAAAACAGTGACAGTCTTAATAGAGGTCTCTCCTCAGTGGTTCCCAGAAGTGGCTCTGGAGGTAGAATAGGCCTTCCGAGTTCTCCCCCAAGCTCTCTTTAGATGAAGTACAGGGAACTTTCCACCACCACATCAACCAGGGGTGGGGCATAATTTTGAACAAGGATGATAAACCCCAGGGGGAAAAAAAAAATCAGCTAAGAGATGCTGAAGCTGGGGAATGAGTGCCTTGGTGCTGAAGGGAAACAGGATGGTGCCCACAGCACCCTCCACAGTATGAATACACAGATTTTTACCAATTGGTCGTAAGAGTCATCAGGGACAAATGAACAGCCTAAGCTTAGCTGCATGTCCAGTTTTCTAGAAGCAACTAAGGCATAGATGATCTATCTGCATTGCTTAAAAAAAAAAGTCCTTCGAAGTCATCACTCCATATTAAGAAGGATATTGGATCACAATCCAATCTGTGCACCTGAGATCCAATGAATATAAAACAAAGAACATTATCACTCTCCAGCTGACTTGGATAAAAGTTTGCAATTTAAGTTTTTATCTTTGTCAAAGACCTGGCGAAAGCAGTTTCATGCAACAGATTCACATTGTTGACAGATTATGAAGTAGTAAGACAGAAGTTCATCTGGATGGGAGGACAAAGGAAATACCTACAGGCCAAATCAGGAGTTTTCTTAAGAAATAGCTGTAGGTCCGCTCTGCTTCTTAAGTAGATAATCAATTAAACACTCAAAACTCTGAAGAGGGCCTGATGATGTTAGCCTGGAATGGACACCAAATCTTTTAAGCCTCCAAAATAGTAAAACCACAAATTAGGGTCATGTTATTAGCTTTATTCCCTACATCATTGGTTGCCATTGATAATCTGAAGACAGGGTTTATCAGTGTTTCCAGATTCTAAAAATCTGGATACAATTTAAGAAAGCATCTTTAAATTATTTAAACCCTCTATATGTGTATTTTTAATGATCAAAAAACATAATTGCAATTTTTAAGCAATGCTTTATAAGTCATTGTAGTTATAAGTAATCCAACAATAGTTTTAAAAAATCCACCAATGGACTTAAAAAGTCTTGTCATGTCTCTGTAACATGGAGATTCACATGGACACTCAGAAACTGCTGTAGGCTGAACCAAAGAGTCTGAAGCCTTAGAGGCCAGTCTCCGCTGATTTAAACTGCAGGCTTAGTTTATTCCAGGCTACATGAAGCTGTGTCTCTCCAAGACCAAAGGGAGATACTTTACAATTTGTGTTGCCAAAGAAGGTGGAACCCACTCTGTACCTCCCAAAGTAATCACAATTATAGGGAGAACAGGCTAGAAGTAGGAAGGGCAGAAAGTTGAATTCCTCAGATCCATGTATGGGTTAAACCATGCACCAATCACTTTATTCTTCTGGTACCATTTCCAGAAACACCTCTATTGTTGGGAATTTTTCCTAATACAAGTCTTCCCCATACTTGACAGGAAACCATCATTTACTCTCTGGGAGAGATTATTTCAGCCTGGATATGAGCCTGCATGAATTACACCCAAAGCTCTCATTAGGAATCTTTTTCACCAGGAATAATCATCATGTAAAACTTTGTGGGAAGTTTCTTGGTATGCAAAGCCAGCCCTAACCCACTGTCATGAAGGTATGATTTGTGAGGTGACACTTCTCCTTGCACTTCAATTCTCCTAATTACTACAAATTTTGCAGGAGTCTAAAATGGCTTAAGTCTAGATTTTCAGTCCTACACTATTATGGTCTATTCATCAACCAGTGACTGCACTTATTGTATGTGAGAAAATATTATCCCTAAATGGTTCCCATGTCCCTGTGTTATCCGAGTGATAAATCCAGTGGCTAACTTTCTTCCTTTCCAGGTAATATTTGCCTGGCATAATACTCAATGTAGCAGCAATGCCACAGCAGAAATAAAGTCATAATTACAATATGCTTTCATTAAAACTAATTTCAATTCCAAAATTTCATGTGAAATTCCAAAATATCATAAAATATTTACTTTTAGAGTCACTGGAAAGAATGGAAATTAATTAAATTAACCTAACAAATGCCAACAACTTTGCTGAAATTTTTAGGCCATCAGAAATTCTCTTTGCTTCATAAAATTGCCTATTTGACAACACTTAACATTCAAATAAAGATAGATAATTCGCCTCAGACTACAATAAAATTCTTCTGAAAATACTTTTGGAATCCAATATCACCTCAAATAACTCATTGAAGATTAATGTTACTGCTGAGAATTCTAAAATAAATTACTACAAAATATCAAATTAGTGTAAATGTCTTTTATCCTCAATATCTAGCCACATAATTTTCTCCTGTTTTAAAATGCAATAATTAAAGCTTGATAGAGGTCCCTAGTTTCCCAAATTGATCCTTCAAAGAATGCTATAAAGGTCTAATATTACTGACAACAGAGGGAGAAACTGAAGGTAATATTTTGTATTAATTCCCTTATGAAAAAGTCAGATATAAATGTTATGGGTTTACAAACAATATATCCCTGGGACAGGTGACTTTAAAATGTCTCCTCCTGGTAGATGGTGTATTACATAAGTCTAACAGTCAGGCAAAGTGAAAGGTTGTGCAATTATTTGCTTAATTTAGAAATATCTAACTCACAAACAATAGAACTATTTTTCCAAAGAATGATTGCAAGCTCCTGATTTTTCAGGAAGACGTTGCACTATTTCTCCATGGAAAGTACAGTTTAATGTTGTGGGCTACAGGTGTGGATTAAAAAGCCAGACTTTTGGGGTTTGAATCCCATCTTGGCCTCTGACAAGTTGTTACCTTAAAAGGTTATTTAATTTCTATTGGCCTTGGGTTTCTCACATGTAATATGGGACAATGTAGAATGGTGAGGATTAAATGAAATGATGTACATATTACTCAGAACCTTGTGGTTAAGAAATCCTCTTTCAAATACAAAAAGAAATATTTTCTACTCTAATGCATCCGACTTGAAAAGTTCGGATAGAAACTACTTTGCATATGAAATGACTGACTTCATTTTAAATATATACAACAGTATTGACTAATTATCAGAGAGCACCAGGCAAGAATGACTCAATTCTGAATCTTCTTTGAGGCTGTTCCCACATCCCAGGAGTGCGTATCATGCATCATGCCCCACATGTTATGTGTAAGATTCAGTCTAGAGCCTCCAGGTGGGAGTTCTTGCCTTCATTTTGGTCCAAAGCACCCAGTGTCCCTTCAGGCCTCCTTCAAAGGAAAGTCTTGCTTATCAGTACTAGCTCACTTTTGACTCCTTCTTGATCGTCTATCTCAGTTTATTTCTCCTGGCATTAATGATGACTTCAATCATCAAATGCTTTCTTGTTATGTTGAAGGGACTTGTTCAGACTTGGTGCTACAGAAAGGAAGAAGCAGACACATGGAGTCAACTCTCTCTTCCGGTGGAGCTTTGCCTTCCTAATTACAAACCTTGGAGTGTACCACCAGATCTTCCAGATGCCTGGAATCCCTTGCAGTACTTGCTTCTGCAATCTGTCTTAATTTGACAAGTAGTCTTGATACAATTTCTCCCAAGTCCCTTTGATACCCAGGACAAGCCACAGACTCCATGGGAAATCAGCATTCATGAAAGGACACGTGTGGCCCTCTACTTGGCATGTAGGCTTCCCAGACATCCATGGGTTTGCTATTTAAACATGAATACAATCTGCCCCCTGGCCTCTGGCATTGAATCCCTCTAAACCTCTGATGTCTCTGCTAAGCAGAAGTAGATACAGAGCACTACTCATGATGCAGCCTCATCCCACCCACAAATCCCAAGCCCACTGCTACTACTTGATTCAAAGACCATCACCATATCCAAGACCATGCATACTTACAAAGATGTGTTTGATGAAGCTGAATATTCTCTACCCTGAACTCAGCTCTACAGAGACATGGGGACTCAGACAAAGGTGCCCAGATAAAAAGAAACCCAGCCATTTCATTGCAGTCACCTCAAAGAATGAAGTTTTCCTTGTTTCCTAAGGCACACAAACCAGCAGAGCAATGCTGTGTACCTCTCTGGTAGTGAGTGTACAAGAGGAGCTACGCCACAACAGAACCTAGCTTTTGCTGGAGATACACCAATGATCAGGGCATTGTGATGGCTGTGATTCATATCCAACTCAATCCCTGAAAACCCTTTGCTTTAGGTCTACCAAGCCCCATTTCCTTGATGAGGAAGTAGACAGGTAAGTGGTTTGGTCAAGACCACACAGATCCCAAGTAACGCATCTGAGACATTCTTTCCTTGATATAAGTCCACCTCCTAGGAAGAAGGCAATCACAGAGCCTCTGTGGGGTGAGACCAGGGATTCCAGCCAGGTGCTGAAGCCAAAGGGAGCTCTGCTAGATACGTTAGAAAAACAATGTGGAGCTTCTGGGCAACAGGCATTCCAGATCATTCACAGCTCCCACTTGAGCCAGCAAGTAGTCATGGCCCCAAATGGTCCTATCTGGCCAGAAGAAACAGAAATGATAGATGTTGGGTGTCCTAGCTTTCCCTATTCCCCAGAGTGCCTGCAAGTCTTAGAACCATTTCCTCTCCGTCTCAGAGCAGCATAGCCCTCAATTTATGTTCTTAATGTAGAATTTGTTCAACTTCAGTGTACACTGATTGATTTATCATCCATAAACACATTTTAAACCATGAGAGGGGACTTGAGTTCCAGAAGTGAAATGAACAAGGTAGCAGCCTCATCCCCCAAATGTTGACATTCTGGTGATGGAAACAAGCAATTGAACAGATAAGCTCAGAGTCACTGGAAGGGACTGAGTTCAGAAAGGTTTCCCTGGGAAGGCAACAACCGCAACATACATGAAGGCTGAGTGATATGTATGTGCATTAATTTGGGGTTTGGGGTGGTGTTTACAATTCTGGTGATCAGAGAGAAATTCCAAAGTGAGGAAGATTTCCCTATGAATGTTTTTTGTTTGTTTTGCTGGTACCCAGGAGCACTGAGCTACATCCCCAGCCCTTTTTATTTTATTTTATTTTTTGAGACGGGGTCTCATTAAGTTGCTTAGGGCCTCACTGAGTTACTGAGGCTGGCCTCATACTTGTGATCCTCCCATCTCAGCCTCCCAAGGGGCTGAGATTACAGGCTTGTACCATCATGCCCAGCCTCATAAATGTTCATGACATACTTCTTTTCCTGAACTGAGTGAGGCTGATAATGTTTTTACTTCCGGTATTTTTCATGAGAACCCCATCCATTTTTTTTTATCCCAAATTCACAACATACTCATCAAATGCTATAAGTCTGGCTCAGGTAGTGTTTGGAATATCAGCTCAAGAGCCCACACAAATTTAATCTGGGCTCCAGCTTGGCATGCTTCTTCTAAACTCTAGAGCATATTTATTTTGATAAAGTTTCCAACTTAGGGGGAAAAAAAACCTAGTTAGTACACTTTTAAGTAGCATGCTCAAAGCTAAATAAAAATAAAAAGTGTCTTCTATCTTGGTTTGACACTTAAAAGCAGACTGGCAAATACTCCCTAGCTAAAAGATAAACATTCCAAGTGTCAGGACAACAAATGCAAAAGTTTTAGTACTAAAACCTATCTGATTAACGCTAGGAGTCCTTCAGAAATTCTTGGTGTGGCAACGGTGGGGTACGTGCTATCTGGAGGTCCTCTGGTGAAGCCTGACCCCAGAAGGCTCAAAGACTGAATGATAAGGTTTTTAAATCACCATGGAGCTCCCCTGGAAGGCAAGGTAAATTCTTCCATGAAGAAAATATATGCAGATTTAGCTAGTTTCCATAAGGAAAGATGAGCTGCAGAGCTTTATACCGTTTGGAGGTTAAATTTGCCCAGTGGGAAGACCAGTTAAAGGAGAATTACAGTAGTTTAGGCTTGAAAAAAAACGAAAGAAAAAAAAAAAGGAAGGCAATGAATCAATGCTCTTAGATGGAGAACAGTGCTTTTAGGCTTAACGTTACAGTGTGTTATTTTTTTCCCCCAGAGGAGAAGAAATATTTTAAATTATATTACTATTGTGATTCATAAATAAGAATATAGCACTGAGTTATTTTAATCTGACACTGATGCTACCAGTAATTACAGTTTTCCATTGCGGCAGACAGGTGTTACTCCAAGAGGTAAGGAAAACAGGAATAAATAATATCCATTTATCTGTGCTTTGATTATTAACTCTACTTTTAGAAAGAATTAATAAGAAAGAAATTAATCTAGTCAGTAAAAATCCTATGTTCTCTCTAATTAAAGACAACAATATTCAGCAACTCAGGATGCTGAGGCAGGAAAATCACAAGTTGAAGGCCAGTCTCAGCAACTTAGCAAGACCCTACCTCAAATGAAGAATAAAGAAGGGGCATAAGAGGATATAGCTCAGTGGTAGAGTCCCCCTTTCAATGCCCAGTGCCAGAAAAAAACACAACAACGTTGACATATTGACATTATTTGATATACATACTATACTGCATGTAAGAGTCTCATTTCCAGGTTTAGGAGCCCCAAGGACAAATGTGTGGTGTTGATGTTGTTGTTGTACTTGGAGGAGAATAAAAAAGGACAAAAATCAAAGGTCTCAAGAAACTTCAAAATCTTAGAGGCAAAGGTTCTAATCAAGTTAAAAAATTTCCAAGGAAGGCCAGAGTCAGTTCATATCTTAAAATTTTAAGGACTGTTCTTGTTCTTTGGCTTAGCATCCCAGTTTACTTATTGTAAAGAACCAAATTCTATAGACATTAAAGACACCTGTGTAAAACCAAACCGAGCTCTTGTCATGAAATCCATTCCATGTGAATCAAGCACTTTGGCTTACAGGTTTCATGCAAATCTAGTATCAAGGGGTACTTTGAAGTTGCTTTATAATTAGTCCAAAATCCAGAAACTTCCATATCCAAAAGATTCCATATGCCTTTGTGGAATTTTTTTTTTCAATTCTTCAATGAAATAAATGTATCAGACAGTGGAGGGATGATTCATCCTCAATCATGTAAATGTGATCAATATTTGATTCTATTTCAATTACTGGAAGATTACACATAGGTATATGGTTCATCCCTTTCTTCTGCATAGCAGGATAATTTAAGAAAGAAAGATAATAAGGGAGTCACGCCACACTTTCTCCTGCCAGAGCAAAGAAAGAAACAGAAGCCCACTCAAAGCCAGCGTGAAAGAGTTTGCCCTCTTGGTATCAATCTCTGATGTCACTTTAAAATAAAAGGATTATTCCAATGCTGCTAAAACAACCCCTTGGCTTGCTGCATTTTTGACTCAGATGAAATAAACCTCTTTAGAGAAGGAATGTAAGAAACTGTGCTGCAAAAACAAGGTTTGAAACTCAAATATCCCTAGTCACAACACCACATCCCAGTTCAATTAGGCTATGAATCCCCAGTATCTAGGCCAGCGCTAATAGTTATAAAGTAAATGATTATGAATCCACCAGTGAACTACTGATAGGCCAAATGGGTCTAATTATCTAAAAGTAAACATTTATACAATTATAAAACAACCAATAAAAGCCTGGGATATTTATATTTCCAGTTGCCCTCACTTCTTTCTGTGGCTTCTTCTTTATACTCTAATTGTATGAAGTATTGAGAGAGTCACACACTAAACCTGGGACCACAAATAAATTCATAATTATAATTCATGCTGAGAGCTCTGAAGAAAAACTAGAGAATATGTAAGAGATCTTAATGGGGAGCTGGTGTAGAAAAGAAGACTCCTCTGAGGATGAAACCTTTAAGCCAGGTCCCGAAGGACTGAGTTAAGTGACAGATGGGAAAGAAAAGTGTCCAAGACAGAAAGAAATAATGGAGAGAAGAGCAGCAGTATTGAGATGTATTCAAAAGCAGTGTCACTGTAGCTGGTGATGAATGGGATGTGTGGACTGTGGAGGAGCAAGCCTGCAGAATGATTCTCAGCTCTATAAATGAGCAGCTAGGGGCCACCTTTCACACAATCTCTCTTCACAGCCAAGTGCCAGTCACCAGGCTCTTCTTCCGTGTGAGGCCATTCCCTGCTTGTGATGCAGCCCCTTTGTCTTTGGATAGGCCCGTCAGACGGATAGTCAGGGGGAAAAATGGGTGTGAGTGCCTTTTGTCTTCACATAGGGAATCTATGGCTCAGCTTTTCTCCTGAGTATGACCATGTCACCTGGAGCCTCCACAAACACAAGGGACAACACTTTCAACCCAGCTCTGGAAGCTGATAAGCCCTGGTTGGGAATGATTCTGATTATTTGGTAACGCCTGATAAGGTACTAGCCTTTCGGGATAACTGATTTACACTTCAAAGCGACTATTCCATGCCTAAACCTACTGATTTTCACCCATTTTAAACAGCAGAATTCTTTTATCAAACTTACAAACTTATTCTTACAAAGAAGCTCAACCTAAAGAACAGATGAAAAGAAAGCTATTCTGACGGGAGCTGGGGTGAAGGGTTCTGAGCTTCTTCCATGTGGCTCCTCACCTCCTTCCTCTCCAAAGTTTCCCCTACAGAACTTTGAGGTTTGCCTCAATTCAAAGTTTGGGGAGATAGCAGGAAGTCTGGGATCAGGTATGAAACAGACGTTCTCAAATCCTAACATGAAAACTGGTCAAGATTAAAAGAAATGTAAGCCCGGTGATTCTAAGGAACCTTTTCTTGTTATGAAAATCACATTTTTAATATGTACTGTATTGTTACATGCGGAATGACAAACAGAACCAGCAGGGTATCCTATCAGTCAGTGTTGGCATGAAACAGAAGGGACACTCACGTTGGGCAACTGGAGGGGAATTTAATACATGAAAGCATTCAGAGGTGAGGGAGGCCACGGGGAAGAGCAGGGAATCCCCTCAGAGCAGACTTGCGTGATCATCCGTGGGCTTTGAGACAGGATCAGCATCATTTAGTCAGGGAGCAGCTGGCATGGGAGCCCCCCGGAGAGAAAGCCAAGGAAATGCCCAACTTCATTCAGATTTAACTGCTCTCCTTTAGCTGCAAGACAACACAGCCTGGTGACGCACCCTTAGAACTGGATAGAGAGGAGCAGAAAGCAGGTCTGCAACAACACACAGGCCATATGCAGCACAGGCAGTTACTGTGATTTGTAGGGACATGAATATCCTAACAAAATTTTAATACTTGGATTACAGTAAAACATAAGAACATGCAGCATGTGACATAAGACAGTAATTCACATAGGGCTAAGTTCAGGAAAATGATGTAAGCTCATAAAAGCTAAAAATAATACCTGGGACATCATGAGACAATTATTTGGGTTTTTAAATATCTCTCCCTGGAGTGTCTAGGAAAAATATGTTTGACCTTTCATTAAAGACCATCTCAAGCAGACAATTGATTATATCCACCCTCAAAGGTAATCATAAGGAGATTCACAGCACAATTGTTTCAAAGAAGCTTTTTCGTCAGGTTTTTCTTCAAGTGATTTGCTGAAATTATTCAGGTGATGGCAACAGCTCAATGCCTCCAAAATCCCTCCTCCAAATTTCAAGGGCCTGAGTCTCCAGCTGCTTTGTGAAGGTCTATAGCCTCCATCTTCCGGACCAGTGAGTGCACACAAATATAAAGGGCATGCTAACCAGGCACAGGGGATGTAATTAAAAGTGCACCATATCTTTTCTTTCCCAGAGTTCTTTTGGGTTTGCTGAATGGGGTGATCCTCTCCAGCCCTGGGGGGAAACTCCAGAGGAACCAGAATCCGGGACTTCTCTTCAGTAGCATCTCTGTCAGTAAGATTGCTCAGCTTCTGCTTTCTATCTCCCCTCATTCTATCTCCACTCACCAGCTGACATTTTTGCGATCTTTCCAAGGTTGAGGCTGGAGGCGGGAAACAAAGGAAGAACAGAGCAGGGAGGGTGCTGAGACATGCCTGTGGGGCAAGGAGACTGGACCTCTGCAGAAAAAAATTGAGGCTGCCTCCTCTCCCATGGGAGCTTCCTGAGATTCTCCAGAGGGTTCCAGTGACCAAGGCTCCTCTGCCTCACGGTGTTCTTGGTTAGGCCTACTAAAGTTTCACAAAGCCTGGCTCTCCTCCCTGAAGATGTCAAATGGAGGCTTTCCAGAAAACGGCCTTAGCAGGAAATAGTTCATCCAAGGGGTATGGAGAGCTAGCTCTCTTGCTCTCCCCACCACCCGATTCCTGCCTTCTCCCCTCCTCCACTTTATGCATACAGCCTTAGTTTTCTCAAATGTGAATCAGTGCACTAGACAGTAGCCAGTCTCTCCAAGCAGACCTATACAGGAAGGCTCTACACTACTCTTTCTACCCATAATCTCTCCCTGAATTTTGAGCCATCTCATTCCATCTCATTCTCTGACATGGAAATTTGCTCTTGGAGTTTGGCACCTCACTTTCGTATTTCATGCCTATTCTATTTTGATGCCTTGGACAAGATTTAAAGGTTAGCATTCCATTATACATTCATATGTACATTCATACACACATCTACATCCCATTTTATACTTTATACTTTACAGCTTTAGGGTTTAGATAGATCAACTCTGGGACTCCTCTAACTTCTAAAAAAATTAATCACTGTTCAGTGAAGGCTTTTGTAGAGTAAACTAGAACAAATCTAAAACCTATCTACCTATTATTCTACCAAAGGAATTTAAAGAAGCTGTAAACATGCAATAACACATTTTTAATGGAAGAAATTAAGAATTGCATTGGCTGATTTCATATAATCCTCTGAGTTTGGGCTGTTCTTACTTAATGACTTGAACTTGAATAATTAAATGGGTGATTATCCTGTACTATGGGTTCTTTTGCATGTGTAAGAAGCATCAGGGCCATTAAAATTAAGGCTCCTGGAGATCCTTCCAAGAATCTATAAAGTGATTCTGATTCTGGTGCATGGGTCCAAAAAAGTACATTCAAGAAACTTCTGGTGAAGGGCCATAATACACTTTTAGGTACCTGTGGGCACCATGTATGGTCATTTACTGTCATATAGCTTAAAAGAAACCCTCTTACCTGCCTCATTAAGTTCTCTCACCACTTAATTTAGAAGGTTATTTAAAGCCAGAATCACAAAAACAATCAAAATATCTAGATTATTTTTACTTATTCAACAATCTTTGTTATGGGGTTATTTCTTTTTTAAGTATGGTTCTTCTGCTTAAAGTTCCAAATGGCCATTCCATCCTAAATCATACACTGGGTGCATTCCTTGAAATCCCCTATTCTGGTTTCTTTAAAGTGGTGTCAGAACCTAAACACTAAGTGACTGTAAAATTCTTCTGGAACTTCCTTATTTCCTTGTAGTCTTTTATAGTTATATTGTATACATGTGTTTTCACAGTAATATGTCCCAGCTACTCATCTCAAGTCTCTAGCTGCCCTTGTTGATAACAAATAAGATTGGAAAAGAAACTACTGACTCTTGGTAAGAACATAACTCACCTGTGGGGAGCTGAAGTGCACAGTTGGACAAGAATTAAGAGTTGCAAAGTTTGTCTTAATTTCACATAGGAAATATTTTAGACTATATCTACTACTCAACTCTGCCTTTTGCATAAAAGCAACTATACATTATGAGTGAGGAAATGGGAATGGGTGTTCCTATAAAACTTTATTTACAAAATCAGGCAGTTAGCCCATGAATGAGAGTTTTATAGCACTTTGGCTAAAGCAGCTGTTCCCAATTATTAGCATGCATGCAAATCAACCAGAGTTTCTGATTCTGTAGGTCTGGGTGTAAGGGTCCCGCGAAACGTCGGAGAAAGAGACCACCAAGTGACCACTCATGCAATTGGCAGAAGGGGGATTTATTGAACCAGCATGCTGGGGCTCCGTGCCCACTCAAGAAGGGAAAGCAGCCCAGAGCCCCGAGCAGGGGCTGAGGATTGCTTAAGTACACTTTTTGGGGAGGGCGGAGGGCTTTGTATACATCAGAACAAATCATCATGAGGCACGGGAAAATTGAACAACAACTCCTAAACATGATTAGTTCATTCATTGGCGGGAACAGGTCAGGCTGGAGTGATAGGTCATTCCTAAGGAGAGTACACATTCAAACTGATTGGATCAGGCCCTGCAAGGCCTGCGTGCAACCACACAGACTCCTTCAGTTATTAAACAACCAGACAATCAGGGGAAATGTTTACTGGGTGGTTCTAAGCATTGTCTTAACAGCTACAGAAATTTCAGGTTTTGCAGGTAACATAGAAACCTAACAATACCTCCTTTACATTTTAACTCAGACCTTGCAGCTTAGAAACTTTTACAACACCCGGTCTTTTACCCTTTAACTTTTACGCTTTAACTTCAATTTCTTTTACCCTTACATGGGGTAAGGCCTGAGAGGCTGAATTTTTAACAAATCCCCAAGTGATGCTGATGATGCTGGCCCAGGGATCACTCTTTGAGAACTACAAGGCCTGGGGCTTAAACGACTGGCTGCAGGCATTCAGTGTGCTGTGAACAAGAGATGGTGTATTTAGTGAAGAGGTTTTATCCCAGGTTCCCTTGGAAGTAAAAGCAAAAAAAAACTTACCAGCTCATGCTTTAGGGACCAGGGAATCCAGGGGAACAAGAACAAAGGAAAGGAGAAGTCAGAGAGGAAATGAACTAGAGCAAAAACCCAACAGTGGATCTCTGACCTCACCACAACCTCCCAACCAACAGAGCTAGTCGCCTGACCTTACAGGTTGTCTCTGCAGAGCCTGGGAAACTTCTATTTAAATAATCCTTGATGGAGAAGAAGAAGAAAAAATTATCTGCTGGCTTCTTCCCTCCTCTGCCTCATATTGGTTGAAATTCACCAGTGTGTCCAGCTTGTGGAACAGTGGGGGTAGCTCCAGCCCCTGAGTCCTCCCTCTCCAGCCACTGAATAGAAATGATTGCTTTCGTAGCACCAGCGTGGCCTATATGCCCTTAAAAGCTGTCTTGTCACCCATTAAATGTATCTATTCCCAAAATGTTACCTATGCTCTTTTATCTTTTTTCACAGATGCCACCCATTCTCATGACTTTAAGTAATATCACTGTGAATTATTCAAATGACAATCTCCAGCTCTGACTTTCCCAAGCCTAGCAGCCAAAGCAAGCCTTGGCATTCTGTCAGGCCCTCTTCTGTTCTAAAGGAAACTCCCTTTGATGCTTAGAAGTTATGCTTCATATTACATGATCCTGCCATCTCTAGTTACAGCTGATCAGACAAAAGTCAGCATCTGACCCAAAGACATCAATCCAGGCAGGCAGTGGCCTATGCTCCTGATAAGAAAATACAGGAAAACCAAGCAGTTTCCTCCAGGGAATGAGAGTTCTGAATGTCCAGGAGCTGAGCAGTCAGCATCAGGTGTTGAAACTGAAAGATCCCAGCGAAATAAAGTCAAGGCTCCATCTCTAACCAAAAAGCAGGTGAAGCAGCAAAAGGAAAAGAAACAAAGAAGGAGAAGGAGAAAGAAAGTAGAAAGAAGAGAGAAGAAGAAGAAACCTGGTAATGAAGAAACAGGAAGATGGCAGAGAAGGACACTTGTCTCCTAATGGTTTTCTAGATGCGGTATCCATGAGAGCCAGTGACACCCCATGCTCCATCATGTGATAATTTTGATGACCCTCTCTCACTCCAGCACAATGCCTGTCACAGCATTTCATTCCCTGAGTTTGTATTTCCTGGTTTTGCCTGTGCTGATTCCCCTCCCTGGGGTATTTTTCACCATAAGCCAAACATCACCAATTGAAAATTTTCCCATTTTACTTAATGATGTTTCCCTCATTTTACCAAAGTAACTCCTCTCTCCTTCCCTTACACATTCATAAAACTTTGTTCTTAGCATGCACGTGAATTCTAAACAAGTTTATCACATTTATTTCTTATGAATTGAAAGGTACTTTAGAACACAGAATATAAACATTTTTCACATCATTCAAATGGCATATCATAGATTTTCAATAAATATTTGCTTAAGATTTTACTAAATATTTATTCTAATTTTGGGGGGTTAATTCTGCTCTTTTCTACAACCCGAGATTGCCCTATTTGATCACTGTCCTTGATGGCAACATGATGTGCAGCACCCCTCGTATTATCTTACCACATGCGTTATCTTATTTAAATATCACAAGAACCCTGTGAGATAAGTACAATCACTGAACTATCCCCATTTTATTGGCAAGGAAAGGGAGGCACTCGGAGTTTAAATGAACTGCACAAGGTCACATGTTGGTCCCAGAATTTGAATGCAAGGAGCATGTTGCCAGCATCTATGCCTTTAACCAATAAGCCATCACATTAGGGGTGGCTGAGGCTGTAATGATGAGTAGGTAGGCTCTGTTGATCTGAAAATGGGTGCCTGTCGAACAAGAAAGGACATCCTACTAACAGAGCAACTTTAAACTCTGGAAAGAAGATCCACAAGTCTAAATCAAATGAAATCTTACAAATTCCAGGGTAGGTACCACAACCTGGTCGATACATGCATAACAGGAAAGCAAAGTCAGAAATCATGCAGACTCTGAGACATAAGCTGAGATATAACCTCAGCACACTGAGGCCAAGGAAGCCCTATTGACCAGCTGCCGTAAAACCCAATTCTACTGGGTCTGCAGCCACAGGCAACAATTGCTGAGCAGAATAGATAACTAAAGGTGTTCACATTTTAGTCTTGTCAATAAGAATCAGAATATTAGATCCAAATTTCTGACACTTTTCTTGTTTCCTTGGAAACAGTCCAGCCTAGGGAAAAAGACTCCTGAGCAGCTGCTGGCAGCAAATCACCAGCACAGAGTTGTGTGCACAGAGATCTCTCCACCCCCATTTAAGCCTAGCCCTACGCAGCACACACACACACACACACACACACACACACACACACACAATCTGGCATAAGGTTGTGTGTGAATATGGTTTTGACTATGAGCTCTTCCTTGTTTTCCTCCAAGTACTTTACCCATAATGTCCGAAACACCACCCAAACATCAGCATAGTGTTAAAGAATTCCAGCTGTGGAGTTGCTATTCTCAGGATCAGTCACAGCTCTGCCCCTTATCAGCTCTTTCACCTTAAGTAACTTGTTTTATCCTCTTTAGTGCTTAGGTTACTCACCTGTAAAATGGGGATAACCATCAACCTTTCAGTTGGAGGACAGCGGGTGGATTTTCATTAGTTATATTAAATAATGCCTTTTGTAGAGCTCTTAGTTGGGACAAATCATATTTATTAAACAACTGAAATGCTCTAGCTGATTCTGAGTAAGTAAAATAGAGAAAACTTGGTTTACCACTCAAATTTAGATTATTTGTGAATAGAGATGACACCCCTTAATTATAGTTTGAGGAGGCATTAAATGAAATAACTTAAGTAAAACATAATAACACAAATAAAATAAACTTTTTACTTAGAAGGTTCTAAATTAAATGATCTTAAATCTTTCCATGTATTTGCTCATAGGCAAGATGTCAGTGAAATTAATATACTCCTAATAACCCTGGTGTGGTTCCTTACCCCTCAGGCAAGAGAAGCCATTTAACTGAGTTTTCTTTTCCTTGGGAATCCTGCCAAATAATTATTACAGTTTATACAATAGGATGTTTAAGAATTTGCTGGTCTGACTTTTTCATGATGTTTTAAGTTGTCTTCTGAATAACTCAGTGCTGCCAAAACCTTTTTATTTTATTTTATTTTATTTCTTACTTTTTTTTATTGGTTGTTCAAAACATTACAAAGCTCTTGACATATCATATTTCATACATTTAATTCAAGTGGGTTTTGAACTCCCAATTTTACCCCAAATACAGATTGCAGAATCACGTCGGTTACACATCTACATTCCAAAACCTTTTTAATATCAGCCAATCAAGCACCTGTTAGATATTTACTTTTGTGTATTAATTTCAAGCAGAGATTTCAAGATAACCTTCGGAAACAAAAAAAATGGAACAAAAAGGTAACAAGTAATGACTTGAAAATGGAGAAAGAAATCACTGTTTGCTAACTGGGCGATACATCATTCTGTACACAAAGAACTTGAGCTTGTCCTCAGAATGTGAGGAAGAGAATTATCACAGTATTAGACTTTTAGACTTTCTTCATATTTAAACAAGCCCCACAATGTCCATTGATCTGCATTTAGACAAGTTCTGCATTTAGACAAGAGCCAACATCTGGGCAGAAATGAAGAATCATGGAGCAGTAAATTATATTCCCAAATTGCATGACCTCTGTTCTTTGGGGCTCCAAACGAATACAATGAGCAATTACATGCCCATCAGATGCTCAAGATAACGGTAAATTACCAGAAATCAGAGAGATTAACAATTTTGTTGAGTAAGACCAGACATAGAAATTTATAAATGAAGAAAGATCAGAGCTTGGAAAGAAAAAAAGAGCCCAGTAAAAAGTCTAAGCCACTTAAAATATTTACTCATTTTTAGTTCTCTATAGGGCACTTCAAGGTCATCTGAACAAAAACTAAAATAATGAAACTACAGTCTCAAAGCAAGTAATTTATAGTATAAAGCAGGATTTTAAAATGGCCAAACTGCAGTACAGAGATGGGAGGGGTCATATGAAACTCTACATAAAAGACAGCAGGAATTTACAGGTGGAGGGTGTTAAGTGTGAGAATTAATAACTATGCTTTTTCCCAGCCCCTAACACTTTGATCCAAGTTAAATTAGTTAGAAAGTATAAAAATATAAAAATGCTTTCTGTGTGTATGTAACAGAGAGGAGAGATTTAAAAACCCCCGTGGGTCAGAAACACCATCATTACAAACTGAATTTCTGAGCCATTGTGGCTTCTCTCTTCCCATCACAAAACCTTCTGCCTGTCCAAGTCATTAGACTCTAATTTCAGTATTCCCTTGGAGGAGTAGTGCTCTCTTCTTTCACCATGGCCTATGACTATGACAAGGAACTTGTTTCAAAAGTCAGAGCCAATGAGGATCTTTGCATTACAGATATGAGAGAAGATACAACTCCATTAATCAAGACGGCCTTAAGGGTCCTTTCAGCTTGACTAAATTTTAGACAAGTGTCTTCCTGATGGTAGGCCCCTAACCTACCTTCTCTTGGAGCATTTGTTTGGGAAGACTTGCAATTGCAAATTCTTTCTCTGCCCTTCTGAAATGTAAATAAACTTCCCAGTCTCTTACAAGTTTCACAACTCTCTGGACTGTCTTTATCAAGGACCTGAGGGCCAAATCCATTGAAATATAATCATTAAAAAAGATAATGCCCCACCACCCAGTCTCTGGAAAGACAGGAGCCTAACTTCTATCAGCAGAGCTAACAAGCAAACACAGATGCCTACGCATACTGACCAACCTCCCTACTAATGTTTTCCACTGGCTCATCCCAGTGCTTAAAAACTCTCTTGCCTTTTGTTTTAACAAAGTTGAAATCAGTCTCTCTCCCTTATTGTAATAGCCTTGAACAAACTCTTTCTCGCTGTTTAATGGTCTGGTGCAATTTTTCTTTAACAGCGTACATGATTTCTAATAAATCATTTTGCCTTGTGAGAAGATTTCACATAATCGAGTAAAACAAAAATAAGTTTAAAGGTCTATATGTTATATTTCAGGCCAACATTTTGGAGACAACATTGTTACTTTAAAGTACACTGAGACGGTCAGCTGTCTATCAGAAAATAAGATTGTCCTATCTGGAGAGCCAAGGGGAAAGGACAAATTGCCATATAAACAGAGCAGTGCAGTGAGATACAGCAGAAAAAGACTTGGTAACAACTTGCTAAGAGGACAATGACTGCCAACGCCACCTTTAGAGATGTAATCCTCGTTAAATAGCGCCTTGGACTGCAAGGCAGAAGAGAAGGAAAGGAAAAAGGCCGAATAAGCCAGCTTCCCATGACAACTGCTGAATTATCGACCTACCTGGTTTTTCTGTCTCAGTGTCTGAAGGACTGAATTTGGAACAGGAGCCGCAGGTGGTTGAGCATAGCACATCCTTCCATATGTAGGTACTAATGATCAAAGAGAAATGGTTTATACTTTGGCTTTCAAGTGAGTACACAGAGGCTAGAGGTGACAAAACAGTTGAGAGGGATCAGACTGAACACAGTCAGAAGGGAAGAGCTATCTACACTATTACAGAAGGAAGAAGAAATTGCCCAACTCTGATCCTTAACAATTGATATTCAGAGTGATTAAGTGCTAAAAAAAAATGGAAAAAAGACAATTGTAGCTCATATTTGGTGAAGAGGTTGTTAGAGAACTGTTATGATTTTGGCCTAAAATATCCGAAAAAGGCTCATGTGTTTAAGGCTTGGTCCCCAAAGCAGCTATAATAGATGGATCATGACTATTGAGAGGTGTTAGGACCTAGTTGAAAGAATTGAGTCCCTGGGGACATCCCTTTGGGACTGTATCACATCCCTGGTGTGTTCTTTTCTCCCTCTCCCTCTCCCTCTCCCTCTCCCTTCTCTCCTCTCCCCTTCCTGCCCCCTCATCCCTTCCCTCTCTTTCCCCCTCCCTAAAGTCTTCCCTCCTCCCTCTCTCTGCTTCCTGGCTGCCATGAGGTAAGCAGCTTACCTCCACTTCTGCCATGTTGTCCTGCCTACCCCATAACCAAAGCAATGAAATTGGATGACCATGGACTGAAACCTCTGAAACTGAGCCAAAGTCAATCTTTCCTCCTTTAAGCTGGTTTCCCCCACCCCCTCAGGTATTTTGTCACTGCAATGAAAAGTTGACCAACACAAGAATGACTACACTAAATGCGAATTCAAATTCTTGTTGATAGTGACTCAGTGATTAGGTTGGCGCATGCAGCCAAACGTTCTTGAAGAATCACGAAAAGGAGAAGTTTGGGAGAACACAAAGATAATTCTAATCTCAAAAATGAGTAGATCTCAAAATATCTCTCCACAGAGTAGTTATTAAATACAAAGAAAAGTTACTTTCATAGTCAAAAAAACTCAGTGGACACCACTTTAACCAAGGAATCAAATTAAAATCACCAAAAATAGAACAAATGATCATCTGAACCCTGATGTCATGCACCACCAAGACACATCACTTACACAGTATTCTTTCAAAAAACGTTTAAGCAGAATATGATCATGAAACAACAAGCAAATGAATCCCATATGAAAATATTCTACAAAACACCTGTACTGAACTCCTCAAAAACCTTCAATGTAACGAAGCTGTAAAAGGCAGAGAAACCATTCTAGACTGAAAGACACCAGAGAAGCTTGACAACTAAATGCAAGATGTGAGCCTTGTTTGGATCCTTTTCTGAAGAACATGATTGTGTCATATGAATATGAACTAAATATTATATAACATCAATGATTAATTTATTGAGTGACCATTATATTTTAGTATATAAAAATATTCCTGTTTACTGTCTTCCTCCTATTCTCAAACAATTCAGTAAACATCATATGTATGTATCTCTTAAGTGAGATTGTATTTTACAAGTAGTTAACTGTAAGGGTAAAAGAAATTGAAGTTAAAGCGTAAAAGTTAAAGGGTAAAAGACCAGGTGTTGTAAAGTTTCTAAGCTGCAAGGTCTGAGTTAAAATGTAAAGGATTAGGTATTGTTAGGTATCTATGCTACCTGCAAAACCTGAAATTTCTGTAGCTGTTGAGACAATGCTTGGAACTGCCCAGTAAATATTTCCCCTGACTATTGGTTGTTTAATAAGGGCTCTGTGTGGTCACACGTAGGCATTGCAGGGCCTGGACCAATCAGTTTAAATGTAACCCCCTCCTTAGAAATGACCTATTACTCCAGCCTGACCTGTTCCCGCCAATGAATGAACCAATCATGTTTAGGAGTTGTTATTCAATTTTCCCGCGCCTAATGATGATTTGTTCTGATGTATACAAAGCCCTCCGCCCTCTCCAAAAAGTGTACTTAAGCAGTGCTCAGCCCCCGCTCGGGGCTCTGGGCTGCTTTCCCTTCTTGAGTGGGCACGGAGCCCCAGCATGCTGGTTCAATAAATCCCCCTTCTGCCAATTGCATGAGTGGTCACTTGGTGGTCTCTTTCTCCGACGTTTCGCGGGACCCTTACATAACAAGAGCTAAGAAGAGTAAATCATGTTTAATGGAAGCCAGTTGCATATTTATTAAATTAAGTTAGACTAATTTCCGAGAGCTTACACAAGATATTGCAGGGAACTGCAATAGGATTTAGTTTTTATTCAAAATTCAAAAAGGAAATTAAGATATATCTTTATATCATGTATACAAGCTAGAGAAATAAGAGTTGAGTAGCCATATGGCAAAGTGAATTCAATATCTGATAGACACAATTCAAAGGGTTGACATCAGCCTGAAGGGAGTTCTTTGTAAGATACAGGATCCTAACCATAGTTGGATCAAAATACAGATGACATGCTAACAAAATATTTTAGTGACAATGCAAATATTCTCGGTGAAATAGTTATTAATTCCAAAGGTTCCAACATATTAAATATGTCAAAACCAAAAGCATGATATTTAACAAAAATTATTCAAGTTCCCATTATTACCAATGGGTCAATGTGTGTGTGTGTATGTGTGTGTGAGAGTGTGTGTGTGTGTGTGTGTGTGTGTGTGTGTGAGAGAGAGAGAGAGAGAGAGAGAGAGAGAAAGAGAGAGAAAAGAGAGATAGGGATAGAAAGATAAACAAAAAAGGCACAGCACTCTTAATTTTACATGAAAATCACAAATCACACATTAAAAAAATCATAATTGAGATAAGTTCCTGAAGCTGGAAGGATAGAGGCCTTGAAAGTGGTTATCAGAAAGAGCTAAGGTCAGGAGAGTCTGCTCACAGGAAACAAAACATACATGGGAAGCTTTAGGACGCCATGGGCATACTAACCAAATGGGAAGACATTGCAATGGAAGGATGAGGGGAAGTGGAGCAGGTAGCCTGGCAGAGGGAGTATGTGTGAGCAGAGGTGACCATGGTGTGTTGACCAGCCAAGAGAGATGCAGGGTTGCTAAAACAGAACCAGGTGGGGAAACTGCAAAGAAGTGCAGATGGAAGAATCAGTTCTAATGGCAACAAGACGAAAGGCATCATCAGTTTATTGACTCCAGTTTTAATGTGATTCAATATTACAACGTAGGTCCCCGAGAATACAACATATCAAACAAGGGTGGTAAGGTCCTATCCTGCCCACTGCTGACCACACCCAACTTTAAATTTGTGCTTAGTTCAAATAAATTCATTGAAATTGAATTTTTGACAAGGTGTTGAACGAATAGGAAGTGGGTCACCTAAAGGAAAGGGGAGGTATGATTCCAGGAGGCATAAATATCTTTACATAGCCAAGAGCCATCTGTAGCACAGAAATCATAGCTGATAGTATTGAAGCCAGATTTAAAGTTAGGTAGTCAGTGTAGTTAGGTAAATCGGGTCTAACATCGAGTGAAATCTAAAATGGAGGCCATGCTGACAATGATTCCGGGAAACACAGGACAACTCATGGAATGTTAATGAAGTCCCAGAAAGGCCCTAGGCCAAAGTCCACCCCAAAGAAATGTTAATGGAACCCAGGAAACAGCCCCCATCAGATTTGGAGATAGCCCATCCCAAAGAAGTGATAATGAAGACCTTCCTGCCCAGATTACTTTTTGGCCCACCTGTGTCCCAACCCTTCCCCCTTACATTCCATCACCAAAACTATAAAAAAGGGAGACAACTGCACTTCCATGGATTCCACCTCTTGGGTCCCCTTCTTCCTCCGGGAGAAGTCTTTTCTGCTGTCCTTTCATAAACTTCTAATTTCCACTCTGACCTTGCCTCGGTGTGCTTCTTTGGTGTTATTCTTCAACATTGGGGAAGCAAGGACTCGTCACCAGTCAACAGCGGTAACAGTATTTACCAAGGCTTACTAAATAGCACAATACGTGCTTAGCTCAGTCTTAGAAGACTTAGGATAGATCCTGGCTAAAGATAAACTGGCTATCCAGGGAATTCTGAGCCTCCCAGGCTGACTGCTAAATAGGCAAAGAATTTAAAAAGTGAATTCTAGTCCTTAGACTAGATAATTAATAGGTCTTCTACCAATTCCATAGTTCTATGATAGTGCTATTGCATTACATTGGAAACATTCTAAACAGCTATTCAGAACATTCTGATGGGAAAAATTTGAAGGTGGCTTAACTAAGAAATCTATAAAAATAAAGTGTGATATCCTGTACCAATAAACCAATACCTGTATTGAATTTTAAAAATTATTTTAAAAAATAAAATTCCAAAATATAAAATAAAGGTTAACCATACTTTTGAGAAGAAGGTAATCTAACCAATGGAACATGGGCTTCAAAGCAGACCTGTGTGGCTTTGGGTAAGTTTCTCATCTCTCTGTGATAGTTCTTTATATGTAGAATGGAGATTACAATAATAATTTTAAAACCTAGCTTATACAAGTATTGTGAAAGTTAGTGAGTTAATAAATTTAAAATGCTCAGAAAGTATCTGGCACAAATAGAAGTGTTTGATATCTATGATCAATCATAATATTTAGATGAGAGATTCTGGAGTCAGATTAACTTGAATTAAGTCCTAGTTCCATCCTTAACTAGTTAGGTGACCTGCCCTTGCTATAAAATGAGGATGAACATGTCAACTAGTCAAAGCACAGGTACAAATACGAGAAACTGTCCTGATCAGTTGGAGCTTACGGAAGTTTTTTGAGTTAGGGCTGGAGAACAGTTCTGGATTGTGAAGTTAGACACCCAGAACTATTTTGCAGATGGTTTCACAAAGATGTGGGTGTCTCTGACATGATCTGAAATTAAGAGAATCCAAAAATCATTGTCCTAGCTGCTAATTTCATACCTCTGCTAGGTTCCAGAGACCCCAAACTGCTAGTATAATACCCTAACGGATGACTCCTCCATCACAGTGCCTTCAGAAGTGTGGGTTTCCCCTAGTGTCTGCTATGTCCCAATGTTATGGAGCATGTCTGCTTGCAGAAGTTAGGTCACACGTAGAACCTGAGTTGTAAAGAAGTCTGAGACGTATGCCTTAATTTTTCAGATATAGCAGCAGGATAACCTTCTCAGAGACAGAATGAAGATGAAGAGGCTAATCTGCAAGAACTGTCACTCTAGTTCCTATCAATAGGGTGAGAATTAAATAGAAAATAATGTATGTGTGGGCTGGGGATGTGGCTCAAGTGGTAGCGCGCTCACCTGGCATGGGTGCGGCCCGGGTTCGATCCTCAGCACCACATACAAACAAAGATGTTGTGTCTGCCGAAAACTAAAAAATAAAAATATTTTTAAAATTCTCTCTCTTTAAAAAAAGAAAATAATGTATGTGTAGTAGTTATGGCTATGTTTCCTACATAGGAATCACTCAGTATGAAACTAGTTGACTTCTACTGGAACATGACTAGAGAGAAATCACTTTTCCATGTCACCTCCTAAAATTAAGAAGAAAATGTGTGGGTGGGGTGGGGTGGGAATCCAAACTCCATTTTTAATAAAACTGAGAGAAACATAATGACTGATTCATAAACATACACAAAGCCTTCCAAAATTAGCAGAAATAAAACAAAAGTCGCAAAAGAGGACATGCCAAAAGGAAACAGTAAGGATTGCAGAAAACAAATCAAACCTAAAATATGCATAATTGGAGATGCTGAAGAACACCACAATTCAACAAAATAAATATTGAAGCATACAACTCAAGAAAAGCTTCATGACTCTCCATACCAAAGGGCCCATTGTGTGCTTATAGGTATAATGCACAACAAAACACATCCTGGCTAAGTCTGGGCAGCCAGCAAAGAGATGAAGTTGCTTACAAAAAAAGGGGGGGGGCAGAAGTTGTCTCAAATTTCTCTCCAGAAGTAGAACAAAACCAAAAGATGGTCAAGACAAGACAAGGTGAGTCAAGGATTAAGTGTTGGGCCTACTTACAAAAGATTCAGATGCAAAGCTACAAACAATTGAACTGCAGTACACCAGGCACCTGTGCTGAGGGTCCTCCTTCAGCATTTTACTAGGGAGTCACCTGAGCCAACCAAGAAGTGCCTCGGCAAGAAACAGGCAAAAGACCAGAAATGAGGACCGAACACACTTATTTGTAAAAGTAAGACTAAAATAAATGAAGATTTGAGTGACAAACGAAAAATGAAAATATTCTATTTTTCTACAATGTAGGAATGATTCATGTGTTCAGAAAAGAAAGGGTTAAGAAGGTAGAATGCACAGAAAGTTTTTCACCCCACCTATATAGTTTACGGCCAGAGGATTCTCTTCAGTAACATCATTAAAGGTAGGAAATATAAACATGTTAACAATACAAATGTAAACACAAAAAAATATTAATAATAATTCAACAGAGTAGTAACAAAGAAGGAAGGAAAAAGGAAAGAAAATGTGTCTGTTTATGGTAAAAATCAATGAATATTGACTAAAAAAATGAGGATATGGACTATAAAAGATTTAATTATAAAGAGAAGCAGTAGAACAAAAATGTAAAGTTTTCTAAATGACATTAAACATACACACACAACTAAAAGACAAATAGGGAACATAATTAAGGCTTTATTAACATTACAAAACAAAGTATCACATAAGATGACAGGAATAAGATCAAATACAATATGTGTGTCAAGTTAGTAAATGTAAGTTTAACTCACTAAAGAGTGAAAAGTGCTTTTAACACTAGATCACAAAGGAAAACCCAACTCTTGATTTATGTAAAAGAAATTAAAACAAAGTGAGACAGAAAGATCAAAAACAAACAGTCAAAAGTATTCTGGGCAGAGAGAAAGAAATTTCCAGTTGTAACAAGGTAAAAAGGTCAACAAATCTTCACGCTCCCACCTCCCTAACCCAAAACAACAACTCTTCCAGAGCTCTGGAAATGGACCAAAGCAGACAATACATTGAAAATACTTACTCTTGAAAACTATTAAAACTTCAGGTGAAAATACAGTCCAGCCTAGCTACCTGGGGTTGCTTGCATACCTACTCTATCAATAATAAAAAAGAATGGTAATCTTAGCAGAGTAGGATTTGCTGCAAACGCAACTACTTTGACCCAAAGAGGGGCAATCTATATTTGAGTTGAGGCTGAGGATGGAGAAAGGAAAAAGCCTCATGGCTTTTTCAAAAGTGACAGCCTCCATAACTATAGCAATTAGGGGGAAACTGCCCTTACTTCTAGCCCAAGATTAGGTGGATTAGCCACATTAGAAGATGAAAGAGCCACAAAGAAGCAAGATAAACTCTCCACAAGTCTCTGGATGGCAAAATAAAAAAATGTAATGGGAAATACAGGAAAACTCAATGGGAAAGGTGCACAGAGATTTAAAATGGCTGAACTTTGAATGTACTTCCACCCTCAGTAAAAGACTCACAGGAGACAGCTTGGTGGCACAGGCCTGTAATCCCAGCAGCTCAGGAGCCTGAGGCAGGAGGATCAAGAGTTCAAAGCCAGCCTCAGCAACAGTGAGGCACTAAGAAACTCAGTGAGACCCTGTCCCTAAATAAAACACAAAATAAGGCTGGAAATGTGTCTCAGTGATCGGGTACCCCTGAGTTCAATCCTTAGTACCCCCCTCCCACACACACAAAAAAAAAGACTCACAGCTCCAAGTGTTTAAGCACAACCTCTGCCCATGTCACTAGTTGAACACTAAGTTGACTACTAAACTTATGCAGGAAAAGGTACAATACCTAAGCAGCTTGTGCAAATACTAAAAATAAGAATAAATAAACACAACAGAGACACTAAGACTGCATACAAGAAGGGAAACAGACAACACAGATTAAAACAAATTAAGTCCAGGTAAAACAAAACATAAGAAATCCCAAAAAACTCAAATAATTCAAAACCCCAAATTGCTACACAAAATGCAGGGTTCATTCAACCCCAAATTGCAAAGTATTTAAAGAAACAAGAAAGTGTGACCCACAGTCAGGGTTGGGGAAATGTTTTTTAATTAATAATTGGGTCCAGATGTTGGATTTATCAAACAGTAAATTTCCAAGTATCTAAGGGTGTTCAAAGAACAGAAAACCAGAAGATAATAGTGACTTAGCAAGTAGGGAGCCACAAAAGAGAAATAGAACCCATATTTTAAAAAATGGAAATTCTGGGGTTAAATAACATACATAAAAAATTTACCAGTTGCAATCAATAGTATATTTAAGATGATAAAATAAGCTACCAGTGAGCAACAGAATAATAAAATCTACTCAATCCAAAGAATAAGAAAGAAAATATTGAAGAATAATCAAGAGAGCCTCGGGGGCATTAGCATGGCAACAAATGTGTAATGGGAACCCAGAAAGAGAAGAGAAATAAAGGACAGGAAAATATATATGAATAAACAATGGTCTTCAACTTCTCAAATTTGATGAAAAATGTTAATTTATACATCCAAGAAACTCAACAAAGTCTGGGAAGGATGAAGACAAAGATACCCATACCTAGACACATCCTAAGGTGATGAATAAAAGACTAGAAAAAACTGAAAGCGGGGAGAGAAAATCAACCCATCATGTAAGGGGAAGAACAATATGAATAATGGCTGACTTTTCGGCTGAAAGAATGAAGGGCCAAAGGCAGGAGAATCATACAATCAAAGAGCAAAGAGAGAAAAACTGTCGATGAAGAATTCTAACAAAACTAGCCTTTGAAAATGAATGTGAAATAATGACGTTCCCAGAATAATAGCAAAGTGCATTACAAGCAGGCCTGCCCATTGAGATATGAAAAGGGAAGTCCACCAGTCTACACAGGAAATAACACCAGATGGAAACTTATACCCAAATGAAGAAGTAAAGAACAATGGAAATGATAAGCACATGAACAGAAGACCCATCAACCACAGCACCTGCTTACTGACCAGATTAGACCTGTGACTTCTCCAGCCACTACTAGAAGGGGCTAATGTGACCCAGGAATACAACCCAGAAACGCAAGGCAGACAGTGGCCCCTGGAGCATACCCCAACAAAGGCAAATGCAAGAAAGAAGGAAGCAAGAAAATAGGCTCATCTCCATACTTCCCTGCCCTCCCCTTGAAAGGGCTACTCTGAGATGCTAAGAGCCACACCATTAGGATCCATGAAGAACCTGTGGTGTCTCTGTGAGGCTGTGGCTTATGTAGTAATGAAACTCCTTGTATTCGTTCTGCTTTCTTCCTCACTTCATATTCATTTTTCCCTCACTGGTGCTTTCTTAGGATTAGCTACTCCCCTCTCAACATGGTCTCTGTTTTTTAAAGTGCCAAGGTAAGAAAAGAGAAGAGTGGCCCTGGAGATTCAGTTCTTAGAATGGGATTTTGGAGTTGAATTAGCAACCAGACTGGAAATAATTGGAATCCCATCTCTGTTAGTGTGGTAATGATAATAACAGCTATTATTATTTGTTGTTATTCTGCATGATGCTTTCTTATTTTTATAGAAAAAAAACTTTTTTATTCTAGTTGTTGTTTCATTTTATTACTAAAGTTAATTCTAAAATAACCAGAATATATATTTTCACATTCATTCATCCAAGATATATGTACTGATCTCCCTCTGTGTGCCAGGTAACAAACTAGATATTACAACTACTCAAATGGGGAAGGGCAAACCTCCTTGTTTGTGGAGGAAGCCTTTATCCTCAAGAAGCCAATAACATAATAAGAATGTAACATTTAAATAGACAAGATACTCCAGCGGGATGGTTGTGACAATATAATAAAGCCTTGCATGCAATCACATGACAATTCCCAAAGCTGTTGCCTGCAGTTCACTAGGATGAAGTAGTAAGTGGGAGGCATCATCAGGCTTCCAAGTGGCTGTGCCCTGTAATTGGTATGTGAGCAATGATAATGACAAGGATCAATGAGTGTTTTCTGTTTTAAAAAAGAATTAAACCACTCACAAAAGAGAAAATGATTGGCTCAGCCATGCAAGTAGTACAGGCAATAAGAAAATAATAACATCAGAAGTGCAAAGTCCTGACCTGCCTGGGACCCAGACCCAGGGTAGGCCCAGATCCATCCCGCCATCAGCAGATACCTGCCAGAGCTCAGGCTCCTGTGCAGGATCACCTCCAACGACCAGCAGATACCTGCCTGAGCTCAGGCCTGGCCCAGATCTGCCTCTGCCCACCTGCACAGGATACAGGCGCAGGGTAGTAGGTCAAGGTCTGTCACCACCCCATCACCTGGGAGTCCAGGCCTAACCCACTTCCATCTTGGGACACTGCAGACATCTCCATAGTCTTCTGCACACAGTAGCTTCTACCTTTCAACAACAGACAGGGCCTAGAAGAAGCTGCATCTTGGAGGAGGCATCCCAAAGCCGGTGTAAGACCCACCACTTCAGACCCATCTCAGAAAGTCTTTGCATCCATTCTGGGGCATCTCCACTGCTATCTTGACTTACCTCCCCTATTGCCGCCACCAACTTTAGTTGCAGTAGCATCCATCGTGTGACCCCTGCAGGATCTGGAAGTCAAGCATCAACGTAAGGTACATATAATATGCATAAATACTACAAAATTAGAGGGTAGAAACTCTAATATCTTAGATTCACACTGCAAGAAAGGAAATCCCAAAGACAACATGAAAAAACAAGGGAGGAAAGTGGCCCAAACAAACCAGGATACTATAATAACAGATCCCATGGACAGTGAAGTTGATGAAATGTCAGAGAAGGAGTTCAGAAGGTTCATAATTAAAATGACCTGCGAATTAAAGAATGATGTAAATGAGCAAATACAGGCAAAAATTGATCACTCCAACAAAGAGAAAAGAGAGCAAATACAGGTTGCAAAAGATTACTTCAAGAGAGACATAGAGACTCTTTAAAAAACCCATCAGAAATCTTTGAAATGAAGGAAACAATAAACCAAATAAAAAACTCAATAGAAAGCATAACCGACAGACTAGATCACTCGGAAGACAGAACATCAGATAATGAAGATAAAGTATTCAATCTGGAAAATAAAGTTGATCACACAGTGAAGATAGTAAGAAACCATGATCAGAACATCCAAGAATTATGGGAGAGCATCAAAAGACCAAATCTAAGAGTTATTGGGATAGAGGAAGGCACAGAGTTTCACACCAAAGGAATGCACAATCTCTTCAATGAGATAATATCAGAAAATTTCCCAAGGATGAAGAATGAATTGAAAAACCAAATACAAGAGACTTACAGGACACCAAATGTACAAAACTACAACAGATCTACACCAAGGCACATTATAATGAAAATGTCTAGCATACAGAATAAGGATAGGATCTTAAAAGCTGCAAGAGAGAGGAATCAGATCACATATAGGGGGAGACCAATTCATATCTCAGCAGATTTTTCAACCCAGACCCTCAAAGCCAAGAGACTGTGGAACAACATATACCAAGCTCTGAAAAAAAAAATGGATTCTTGCCAACCAAGAATCTTATATCCAGCAAAATTAAGCATTATATTTTATGATGAAATAAAAACTCTCCATGATAAACAAAAGTTAAAATAATTTACAACTAGAAAGCCTGCACTACAAAACATCCTCAGCAAAATATTTCGTGAAGAAGAAATGAAAAACAATGATAAAAAATAAGCAGAAGGAGGTATTACACTAAAGGAAAAACCAAAGGAGAAACCAAGTCAAGTTAAATACCAAAAATAAACAAAAATGGTTGAGAATACAAATCATGGCTCAATAATAACCCTGAATGTTAATGGCCTAAACTCACCAATCAAAAGATACAGACTAGCAGATTGGATCAAAAAAAAAAAAAAAAGAGCCAACAGTATGATGTCTCCAACAGACTCATCCCATAGGAAAAGATATTCACATAATAAAGATGAAAAGTTGGGAAAAATCATACCACTCACATGAACTGCAGAAACAAGCAGGGTTTCCATCCTCATATCAAATACAGTAGACTTCAAGCTAAAGTTAATCAAAAGGGATAAAGAAGGACACTACATATTATTCAAGGGAACCACACACAAACAAGACATAACAATTATAAATATATATCCTCCAAATAATGGAACATGGACGCTCAACAAATTCTTCTCAAGTTCAAGAGTCAAATAAACCACAACACAATAATTCTGAGTGACTTTAACACACCTCTTTCACCACTAGATAGATCTTCCAAACAAAAACTGAACAAAGAAACTATAGAACTCAATATTATAATCAATAACATAGATTTTACTGACATATATAGAATATTTCACCCTTCAACAAGCAAATATACATTTTTCTCAGCAGCACATGGAACCTTCCCTAAAATAGAGCATATATTATGCCACAAAGCAACTCTTATAAAATACAAAAAAGTAGAGATACTACCCTACATTCTATCGTATCATAATGGAATCAAACTAGAAAACAATGAAAAAATAAAAAATAAAATCCATGGGCTGGGGTTATAGCTCAGCGGTAAAGCACTTGCCTAGCATGTGTGAGGCAGTGGGTTTAATCCTCAGCACCACATAAAAATAAATAAAACAAAATAAAGGCATTGTGTCCATCTACAAATAAAAAATTAATAAAAATAAAATAAAATCAACTCCAACACCTGGACACTAAATAATATGCTACTGAATGAACAATGGGTTACAAAATACATCAAGAAGGAGATTTAAAAAATTCTTAGAGATAATGAGAACACTGATACAACATATTGAAATCTCCAGGACACTATGAAGGCAGTACTAAGAGGAAAGTTCATGGCATGGAGTTCATTCCTTAAAAAAAGAAAATGTCAACAAATAAATGACTTAACATTATATCTCAAAGACCTAGAAAAAGAACAAATCTACACCAAAAGCAGTAGAATACAGGAAATAATTCAAATCAGAGCTAAAATCGATGAAATTGAAACAAAAAAAATTGACAGAACAAAAAGTTGGTTTCTTGAAAAAATAAAGAAAATTGACAGACCCTTAGCCATGCTAACAAAGAGAAGGAGAGAGAAAACTCAAATTACTAACATATGTGATGAAAAAAGAAATATCACAACAGATACTACAGAAATACAGAAGATAATTAGAAATTATTTTGAAAACTTGTATGTTGAGAGCCACAGCCGAAGGGGCCCCAGCAAACTTCCAGCTGCCGGCTGATGATTGGCTCACAGCGGCCCCAGCAGCATCTAGCTGATTGGCTCCTCTGCGGTGATGCTCATTGGGCTGTTTCCCTGCCCTTTCAGACCACGGAGCTGCTCATTGGGGGACTTTTTTGGCTCCGCCCATGTGACCCAGCCAATCGGCCTCAAGAGCAGGAGGATTGTGGGAGGTGGGGAGAAGCTTGTGTGGGAGAGAGAGGCTTGTGGAAAGCCGGTGGTGGCAGTTGAGGCTCTGAGGGTTTTTCCTGAGAGGCTGTTTTGTTTGGCGTGTGTGGTTCTAAAAATAAAGTTAGTTTCTTTTGACAAGTGGCTCCTGATTGTGCCCAGCCAGACTGCGGCACTTGTACTCCAATAAAATAGAAAATATCAAAGGCATCGAAAAATTTCTAGAGTCATATGATTTGCCCAACTTGAATCAGTATGATATGTACAATTTAAACAGATCAATTTCAAGCAATGAAATAGAAGATGCCATCAGAAGCATACCAACTAAGAAAATCTCAGGACCAGATGGATAAACAGCTGAGTTCTACAAGACCTTTAATGAAGAACTAATACCAATACTCCTCAAATTATTTTGTGAAGTAGAAAAAGAGGGAGCATTTCCAAACTCGTTTATGAGGCCAGAATCACTCTGATTCCAAAACCAGGCAAAGACACATCAAAGAAAGGAAACTTCATACCAATATCTCCAATGAACATAGATTCAAAAATTCTCAATAAAATTCTGGCAAATTGAATACAAAAACATATCAAAAAGATCATGCACCACAATCAAGTGGGGTTCATCCCAGGGATGCAAGGTTGGTTCAACATAAGGAAATCAATAAATGTAACCATCACAGCAATAGATTTAAAAATAAGAATCATATCATCATCTCAATAGATGCAGAAAAATATTCAACAAAATACAGCACCCCTTCATGTCCAAAACACTAGAAAAACTAGGATAACAGGAACATATCTCAACATCATAAAAGCTATCTATGCTAAACCCCAGGCCAACAACATTCTAAATGGAGAGAAATTGAAAGCATTCCCTCTAAAAACTGGAACAAGATAAGGATGCCTCTTTCACCACTTTCATTTAACATAGTTCTTGAAACATTGGCCAGAGCAACTAGACAGATGAAAGAAATTAAAGGGATATGGATAGGAAAAGAAGACTTCAAATTAGCACTTTTTTCTGATGATATGATTCTATACTTAAAAGAACCAAAAAATTCCACCAGAAAACTTCTAGAACTAATAAGTGAATTCAGAAAAGTAGCAGCATATAAAATAAATACCCATAAATCAAAGGCATTTCTGTATATCAGTGACAAATCCTCTGAAAGGAAACAAAGAAAACTACCCCATTTACAATAGCCTCAAAAAAATATTTGAGAATCAACAAAAGAAGTGAAAGACTACTACAATGAAAACTACAGAACACAAAAGAAAGAAATTAAATAAGACCTTAGAAGATGGAAAGATCTATCTTGTTCTTGGATAGGCAGAATTAATATTGTCAAAATGACCATACTACCAAAAGCACAGAGATTTAATGCAATTCCAATCAAAATCCCAATGACATTCCTCATATAAATAGAAAAATAAGTCATGAAATTCATCTGGAAAAATAAGAGACCTAGAATAGCTAAAGCAATCCTTAGCAAAGAGTAAAGCAGATGGCATCACTATGCCAGATCTTAAATTATACTATAAAGCAATAGTAACAAAAACAGCATTGTATTGGCACCAAAATAGACTGGCAGACAAATGGTATAGAATAGAGAATACAAGAGACAAACCCACAAAGGCCCTAAAAACATAGATTAAGAAAAGATAGCCTCTTCAACAAATGGTGGGTGCTGGAAAAACTGGGAATCTATGTGCAACAAAATAAAATCAAACCCCTATCTCTCACCATGCACAAAACTCAACTCAAAGTGGATCAAGGACCTAGGAATTAAACCAGAGACACTGTGCCTAATAAAAGAAAAAGTAGGCCCAAATCTCCATGGTGTTGGATTAGGCCCTGACTTCCTTAATAAGACTTCTATAGCACAAGAATTAAAATCAAGAATCAATAAATGGGATGGATTCAAACTAAAATGCTTCTCCTCAGCAAAAGAAACAACCAGTGAGGTGAATAGAGAGCCTACATTTTGAGAGCAAATCTGTACCACATGCACATCAGAAAGAGCACTAATATCTAAAATATATAAAGAACTCAAAAATCTTAACACCAAAAAACAAATAACTCAATCAATAAATAAGCCTAGAAATTGATCACACATTTCTCAGAAGATGATACACAATCAATCAACAAATATATGAAAAAATGTTCATCATCACTAGCAATTAGAGAAACGTAAATCAAGATTCCATCTCATTCCAGTCAGAATGGCAACTATTAAGAATACAAACAACAATAAGTGCTGGTGAGGATGTGGGGGAAAAGGTACAACTCACAACGTTGCTGGTGGGACTGCAAATTGGTGCAGCTAATATGGAAAGCAGTATGGAGATTCCTGGAAAACTAGGAATGGAACCACCATTTGACCCAGCTATCCCACTCTCAGGATTTAAAAACAGCATACTACAGGGACACAGCCACAACAAATGTTTATAGCAACACAATTTACAATAGCTAAAATGTAAAAACAACATAGATGCCCAACAATTGGTGAATGGACAAAGAAAATGTGGTACCTATACACAATGGAATACTATTCATCATTAAAAGAGAATAAAATCATAGCATTTGCAGGTAAATGAATGAAGCTAGAGAATATAATGCTAACTGAAATTAGCCAACTCCAAAAAAAACAAATGCCAAATGTTTTCTGTCATATAAGGATGCTGATTCATAATGGGTTTGGAGGGCGGGGAGCATGAGAGGATTAAACGAACTTTAGATAGAGCAAAGGGGAGTCGGGGGAAGGGAGAAGGCAAAGGAGTAGGAAAGATGGTGGAATGAGGTGGTCATCATTACCCTAAGTACATGTATGAAGACACAAATGGTGTGATTCTACTTTGTGTACAACCAGAGATATGAAAATTTGTGTTCTATGTGTATAATATGAATTTAAATGCATTCTGCTGTCATACATAATAAATTAGAATTTTAAAAACTTCAAAAAAAGAAAGACAAAGTCCTTTCCAATGTGCACACGTGTGCACACTCACAAACACACACACATACACACACAAAAAAAACCACATACACAAAACAGGGGTTAACTGGTTCTTATACCACATACTGCTTTATCACAACAATGTCTTACACCATATACTACTTTATCCCAATGATGGAGCGACAATCAAACAACACCTCAGGTTCTCAGACCTGCCACAGCAGTCAGAAAAGAAAGGTAAGAGATAAATTGTTCCTCTGTGCAGATAACATAACCTTATATTGAAAAAATCCCCTAAGATTCCAACAAAAAGAGTTTGGGTTGATAAATTCAGTAAGGTTGCAGGACACAAAATCAACATGTGAAAATTAGTAATGTAACATTTCTTTACACTAAAAATGAACTTTCTAAAAAAAGAAATCAAAGAGAACTATTCCATTTATAATAGCTACAAAAAAATAAAATAAATTGGGCATGGTGGCACACACCCATAATTCCAGTCCAATGCAATCCCTACCAAAATTCCAATGTCATTTCTCAGATACATAAAAAAAATTCTAAAATTCACATGGAAACACACACACACACAATCCAAGGCAATCACAATCAAAAAGAACGAATTCAGAGACATCACACAATCAGATTTCAAACTATACACTACAAAGTGATAGTAACTAAAACAGAATAATACTGTCATAAAAACAGAAAAATCAACCAATGGAACAGAACAGAGAACCCAATAAAAGAAGCCCTGAATCTACAGTCAATCCATCTTTGTTGACAAAGGTGCCAAGAATGTACAATGACAAAAAAAGACAATCTTGTTAGTAAATGATGTGAAAAAACAGATATCCATATGTAAAGGAAGGAATTTGGACTCTTATCTCACATCACATATAAAAACTGATGCAAAATATATCAAAGATTTAAACATGAGGCCTGATACTGTAAAATTAGCAAAAAAATAAGGCAAAAACTATATGATATTGGTCTGGACAATGATTGCTTAGATTTGATCCCAAGAGCACAGGTGACAAAAGCAAAGATATACAAGTAGAATTATGTCAAAATAAAAAGCTTCTGCACATCAAAAGAAAACAAATCACAGAGTGAGGAGACAAGGTAATATTTGCAAGCCTTTTTATCTGACAAAGGATTAACATCCAAAATATATAAGGAACTCAAACCCCCATTCCAGCCACTTGCCTGTAGTTGAATGCACGATCCATTTTCTCCAAGTGATGTCTTCTGTTCTCACTTCCCTTTGCCTCCCTTCTTGATTTCAAGCATTCCCAGATTTGGCTAAACAAAATCCTCCACAGAAAGCCCCCCACCCAGACTGTTCTAGATTTTGAAGATGTAATCCAGCTATAAATACACCAATTGAATTATGAGCAGAGAAGGGCTTTAACCTAGAGTAGCTGATAACATATCCAGAACTTGGGCAAGGAATGCCTTTATCCAGATTTAAGAGCTGGATTTTATATGAACCTGAAGTTATTTCCTAAATAGTCCTACAGAGTATAATAAGCACTCTAGAAATGAAGTAGCTGCTGAATGGTAAATTAATGTGTGAATGTTCGTAGCTTTGATTGAACAGATTATAGTAGTTAATTCTCTCATGGCAGTTGAAAAAGATGACAATGCCATTTTGAATTAAAACTATATCATTGCAGTGAAGCAGGTAAGGACTCAAACATTCTGTGCCAAAGAATTCCATTGACAAATTGGATTTATTAGTGTTAATGATGACCCCTCCCACGACACACCTGCCCTGAGGTGTAAGTGAAGCTTAAGAAACCAAAAAATTGAGAGTGCAGATGTTTTCTAGCCCTACTTTGATCATGTGCAACTTATTCCTGGCTCCCTAAATAAACGTAAGCTACCTTGCTCCTAAACCTAGTGCGTTTGGCTCCATTTTTCAATTTTCTTTCTTTGACACTCCTGGTTTACTTATTTCAATGTGCATGTCCAATTCTTCTCTACCTTCTGCCTCCTTACAATTCTTGTTCTGATCTAAGTTTATCAGTTGTTAGTCCTCGGTCAGTTCTAATGGAGTCTTGTTTTCATTGTTATTCATTGTATTATTAACCCATAGCTATGGGGCTTTTTTCCTAGGCCACAGACAGCTTAGTTTTCCCCCAGTAAAACTTGGTGTGATTCCATGGTCAACAAAGCAAAATGTCCCTTTAATATAGTGAAAGGGCCATGATGGTAGTCGATGGACCCAAATAGTCACCATTTTAATGCAATAATTTTGAGAAATATGCGTACATTTAGCCAGTAATTAACACTGGATTATAAAGCTTCATGCAATAAGATGAAGCTTAATTTGTTAGAAAAATATTGCTTGAGAAAATATATATTGACCATAGTCCCTGCCTTAGAAGACTTCAGTCTATCCAAGATCTACAATCTCTATCTTGTGTTACATCAGGAAGTTACAGCTCTGTTGCTCTCTGAAGTCAACAGGAAACCCCAGACTTAGTCTTAGGAAGAGTGCAGGTAGTATTGGGGGTGAAAGTTCAAACCCTAGAGCCAGAACCTGAATCTTAGCTCTGCCACTGTTAGCTACTCTTACCTTGGGAGAGTTATTTAATCCTCTCTGCCCCTAGATCCCCAGCCATAAAATAGGGGTGATAGCATCTACTTTAAAAGAGGTTTTTGTGACCTGTAAATGAGTTTATACAAATAGAATACCCAAAACAGAGCTGGCACATAATACGTATTAGGTTCTGATTCCATTCAGCAAATATTTATTAAGTATGTATCCCAGAGTAGGTGTTGTGTGTTAGGAAACAGAAAGATAATTATGAACAAGGCACTAAAGCTGCTTTCCAAAATCCTGTAGTCTAATGGCTCCACCACAGGTCCTTGCTTTGTATTCATATAATATAAGTGTTTGGCAATAAGCACTATGGTAAACTCTGTAACTATTCTGTAGGATATTCTGACCACAAAGAAAGACAAGCTGAGGTATTTTTCACAGAAAATTTTAAAAGTAAATGTGAAAATTGCAGTTGTTATTTGGGGATGTCAAAGAGCTATATAATATTTCATTTAGGCCAAATGCTTTTTGCCTGAGTCACCTGCAGGATTTTCTAAGTTCCCACTCTTTGAGACATGTATGAGCCAAGCTCAAGGAGTCAAAGACTAATTCTTTTGAGGCTGCCAAACTCTCACTGAGTTGTTTCTTATAAGAAACAGAATATGATGAAAATGTCAACCCAAAATCTATCTGTACATATATTAAAAAGAGAAAGAGAGAAAACTTCATACAACGCATCTTCACTGGGAGAAATCCCTAGATTCAGACACAGATCTTTGATTAACATAGTTACAGAAAGCAAGTTGTAAAATTAAATTGTGGAGTATGGCATGATTAAGCCCTCTGAATCTAGAACTTTCCTCCTTGAAATTATAAATTTGCAATCATAAAAAAGAAAATGACTGAAATCCACTTATCTTTGGGGATTGGCTTACAGATTACTCCATAATGGGCACACCAAATGATTGCAGCAACTGAAGTTAAGACAAGGTAATATTAAATGGGCCTCCCACCTGAAATCTCCAAAGAAATCTGGAACCTTTTCTGTTTCTTTCAAACACAATAGTATCCAAAATTTCTAAATCAGTTATAAATATTAGTATCCAAGGGTCAGGTTAAAGGGAACTCAACATTTTGTCCCTCAGCTCCTGTGCCCTGCTTGCAGAATAAGAAGAAACTTGAGGTAAGAGTTGTTATGACAGCTCCTTCATGGGAATCAACATGTAAAAAGATTAGTCAGCCAGGCTGTTTAACTGTGATGCTGCCAGTCCACCTTGTTGAAGAATTTCCCATGGGAGTTTATAGCCTATAAAAAGAATATTGTGGCCTTGGAAGATGGATAGAAGGTGCAACTACTCCTCAAAGTCAAAATGGGCAGAGATTAAGAGCAATACTCAAGAAGACCAGGGAGTGAAAGGAGTCTGACCTATCACTCTCAAGCAGGATACAAGCAGAACTGTAGAAACTGGCTAGTCCTTTGTATTGGGCGACTTTCAGTTACTATAAAAAAAAAATACCTGAAATAATCAACTCATAAAGAGAAAGTTTTAGTTTGGCTCATTGTTTTGGATATCCCAATCCATAATCAGTTAGCTCCATTGTTTGGTCCTATAGGGAGACAGCACATCATGGCAGGAATGCATGATAGGGCAAAAACTGCTTATATCATGAGTCATAAATCAAAAGAGAAAGAAGGTACCAGGGTTCCACAGTCCCCTTTGAGGGCATATCCTCAATGATTTAGGGACCTCTCAAAAGTTCTACCTCTTAAAGTTTCCAACACCTCCCAACAGCGCCACCCGGGGGACCACACCAGTAACACATGACTTTGGGGAGATATTCAAGGTAGTACAGTAATAGCTCATTCATTAGATCAGAATGTAGCAACATGATTCTTCAGCAAACTGGATACATAATATCTGGATTGTGAGGCAAAGAACATTGACACTCATGGACCCCTTGTCCGGCAAATTCTGAAGCAAGGCAATAATCCACAACCACAAAACAAGAAGAAAGGACAGCAGTGAGTCAATCTGTACTTCCTATATAGGTGAAGAAAAGATGGCTTTATTTCTCTTGTCTAAATAACTGTTTAAAGGATAACAAGACTTGGGCTATCACAGCAGATACATCACCAAAGAAGGAGCCAGAAGATCTCACAGTAAGAGACTACAGGACATATTTTAAGAAGGCAGGAAACAAGAGAGTTTGTGGAAGGTTTGTTAGGCCAAGACTATGATGCCAAACAATATTTTGGAACCTTGCAATGTGATGGTCTTTTGAAGGACTTCCAGACTACCCAGTATGCCACCCACAAGGCAGCTTATCACATCATGTATCCATCCTCTGACAAAGGCAGCAGTTATACAGTATTTCATACCCAGTTCCTCTAATTGCCTACCCCCTCCAATGTCAGAGAAGCAAAGAGAAAGAGAAATAAAATATAATAGACTGTGCCTTCCAACTACAGAGAGTAGAGATGCTGTCAATTGCAAAAGATAAATAATTTTTATTTCATATGGACTTTTTTAACACTTAAAAGTGAACCTTATACAAAAGGGACTGATCTTCATTACCAAAAAGATGCTAGAAGTTATATGATCTGCCTGAGATGTGATCATCTGCCTGAGGTGGAGAACATCTTAGTACCTGAAAAAAAAAAAGTCGTCTTCTATTAGTCATCCAAGACACTCAGTCTGTCTCATAAATAATCAATCAATCAATCAGGAAGCTGATCAAGCATGAACTACATGAGAGAGAGTGTTTCTCACAAAAATAACTTACAATGCCTTTACCCCACACAGCAAATTTGGGGTAGACAGTGGATGGAGATGCATTGCCCAATGGTAGTAAAAGCTTTGTATATGTATAGTTCTGTACTTTGTATCTGTCTGTATAATTCTGTATATGAGTGGAAATGGACTAAGGGGAAGCACTTGTTAGACTGGTATTCACGTGTCTAAACCAGTACAATAGCTGAATCCAATGACCCATTCAAAAAAAATGGGTTAAAATCAATAATATAAGTAGAGAAGAATAGTAAGTGAAGATAAGGATATTAATAGATAGATTATGTAATAAGGGAAATCCAATGTTATAGTGGTGCCTACAGAGAGTCACAGTAGAATGATATTATCTCTTAACTCAATTACATTAAATGCCCAAAAGGATGAAGCCACACATTTCCTAAGACCACCCCTGTTTTGGAATCTGGCAAGGTCTAATGGCAGCCTGGAAACGTGGGCAGCATTTCTCTGGGGGACATTTGCTTGTGCAATATAATGATAAACTGAACAATTTGTTGATGACAGATTTTAACTCTAGTAATATGCCAGTATGTCTTGACTAATTTTTTAGGTTTTATCTACTATAAAGAATATTATTTGGAAAGAAAGAAATTTCCAGGAACTACTCCCCAAATGTCATGCAGTAGACTGATCACTGTACAACTATAAATCTCAATGACCATATACTTAGAAAAGTCCGCAGTAGTAATGGAGAAAATGCAGCAGCTATATGATTGACATGCCACAGTATGCTATGAACAAATACATGTTACTCTCATTTTAAAAATATATTTTTAGCTGTAGATGGACACAATGTCTCTATTTATTTTTTATGTGGTGCTGAGAATTGGACACACCAGTGCCTTGCACATGCTAGGCAAGCGCTCTACCACTGAGCCACAACCCTAGCCCCATTACCCTCATTTTTTGTGAGTGAAAAACTCCTAAACAGAATAGAAAAAACAATGGATTTCTGATTAGAATAAAGCAGCAGCCTTCATGTGCTGAATCTGAATTCCCCTAGAGAGCAGCCAAACCCTGAGATGAGGATATCTATGGGAGGCCTTCAGGCATTCTCAGTATATTAAATACAGTCATGACTACCACTCATCTAACCACAGCATGATGGACCCAATATTTTGAGATCCAAAATATGTATCCTTTCTGCATTCAGCCCGTTGGTATGCAATAGGGTGCATGGTGGATTGCACAACATGGCCCACGAGACGAAAAGTTGGGGAGCATATGTACCAGTCTGGACATCATAGATCAAGCTAAATTCACTTTTAACAAGGAGTAGTTCACTTTGGAAAAAGATTTATTAACTAGAATAAGCAGATTAGAGGAACTCCTCTTCCACGAGGGAGGACAAGGGTAGATGTCAGACTGTAAAGATGATGAGGTTTTAGTGAAGTGGGTCGGGCAGATTCAACAAATAATGGTAGATAATGCCAAGATCCAACACTGGGAAAGGGTTTGTACCCTGGGCCTTTGGACTGTTTTAAATACACACTGAGGCTGAAGAAGCCACAGGACAATGGTCTTCTATCCTGATTGATAAGGCTCAAGTGACACACTTTGGGATCTATGAACCTCTCAATTTATGAGAGTTCTCTGGGGCCATTGCAATCTACATTGAAAAACCAACTCTCCTCACTGCCCCCCCCCAATTTTTTTTTTCAGAATAAGATACATGCAGTGTAACTACTACAGTATGTCAGCCAGCAGGGATAGTAATTCTGAACAACACCATATCCTTTCCACAGAAGCAGAAAACAGTCGCAGTACAAGATCGTCAGCAAAAGTCAAATAACCAGCTTTGTCCCCAACTGACTCAGAACTCAGAAATAATCAAATTATGGCCAATTGTAATGATTTCTGCCCACAATAATATCTAAGAAATGGGAAAGAACCAATTCTGTTGGGAATACATGTAGAATACCTTTGTATTTCTTATTGGTTCTGTAATGAAACTTGAGTTATGCCATTACCATACTGTAATATGGTATAGCATTGGCCTTGATGGTAAGATTAGATTATCTTATATAAATAAGTTATATAGTAATACTCATATAAGTGAACAGATATGTCAGAAGATGGAGTTAAAATCTCCTCAGCATATACTCGTGGAAAATAACTAGTCTAAGGAAGAACTAGATAAAGCTAAATATCAGCTACTTCTATGCTAAGTAGTTTTGCACATTTGTAGTACAAGTTAATAGAGCAAGAAGGAAAGTGAATAACCAAATTAGTTCAAGACTAAGACAAGGGCTGAGGTTGTAGCTCAGTGTTAGAGCACTTGCCTGCACATGTGAGGAACTGGGTTTGATCCTCAGCACCACACATAAAAACAAACAAAATAAAGGTAGAGTGTCCATCTACAAGTAAATATTTTTTAAAAAAATAAAACAAAATAAAGGTACTGTGTCCATCCACAACTAAAAATAAATTAAAAGAAAAAAACAAAAATTAAGACAAATGTATATAATGCCTGTATGAAATGGATCATTATTTCTTTAAGTCTTCCCTATCCCATACCATATCCTCCAAATGTTAGGTATCTTCATGCTGATACCATTGCTGTATCTGTCATATAAATTCTATACTAAATGGAGGTGCTCCAAAAAATATCATTTTAAGACGAGAGCTTAGGAAAAGGGCCACGGACTTGGACTATATGGAAAAGGAAGCACACAGAAAGCTGCATTGCTCAAATCCTGCGTGTTCCAAAGAAATGTTCTGTTTCAAGACTGGCCTAGCTGGCTCCTGAGAAAGGAGCTCTGGGCCCTCAGAATATTCTTCCTGATAAGAATTCTCTTGTATGCCTGAGGCCTTGGGTCATCCAGTACCAGTGTGACCATATAGGTAACGATGTGATTTTGGCCAATACCATTTTTTTTCTCTGGGGTGGGAGGAGCTGGAGTCTGAGCAGTTGAAGTCAGCCATGCCTATATGACTGAAACCAACTAAAAATCCCAACTCCAAGACCTTCGTGAGTTTCCCTGGTTGAATACACTTTGCAAGAGTTGTCACACATCAGTACTGGGAAGAGTAAGTGCATCCATGGAAGCTCGCACCTGGTTTCTTCTGAACCTCACCCCATGTGCCTCTTCCCTTTGTTTTTGTTTGTTTGTTTGTTTTCATTTCTACCGTGTCACTATAATAAACTGTAAATATGAGCAGAACATCTTTTTACAAATCCTGTAAGTCACTCTTGTGAGTCGTCAAGCCTGAGGACAGTTTTGAGATCCCTAATCCGTGGACTAATCAGGAAAGCTAAACAGAGGAGGTTAAGATGTGAGTTGAGACTTGATGGAGAGGCACATATACAAGAAAGCATAGATAATTCAAGACAGGAGGGAGGTGGACATGTCGAAGGAAGAATCTTACTGTAATTAAGAATATCTAAAGGAACAAAGAATGAATTCCATCTCATCTAGAAGTCTTCCAACAACCGTCCTAGAAATCTCATACTAACTACTTTCTAATCCTAGCAACGAATAATGCAAAACTACATTTTTTTTTTGTTTTCTAAATTATATTCCATAAGTTTGGAAGCTCATCATTAAAAACTCTCTAGCTCATTCATCCTCCCTAAAACAGCCCTAAAACGTGTTTCTATTTTGAATGTTGGTAAGTTGTGAATTTTATCTTTCATGGAACCTCGTTCTTTTATTTTTACAGCTCAAGTCCACAAATACAGGCCTCCATAGACTGTCACTTTTTTTGAGAAAATTCACAAATTGTGCCACATGATAGAACATGTACTATAAAAAGTTATTCCACATCAGCTGTCACCAAAAGCATCTCAATTCTTTGTTTGGCCAAGGCACTTTGCCAAGTAGCTAAAAATGTTCTATCATGGACAGTTGAGTTCCTAATAAAGCTTCTAGTTCATGTCTATGAAAAAGCCCAGTAAATTACTTGCATTATGTGGTTTGAATTTGCCTGATACTCTAATTGTGCCAAGGTCTGCACCGCAAAAAGGTCCCCCTTTGTGTATTCCTCATCACCTCTGCCACCATTAGCATTTTTTTTTTTTTTTTTACTGTTTCCTAGTTTGAAGAAATTCTTTCTTGGCTCTCTAGCTCCAAAATCCAATACTTTGAGCTATCAAAATGAAGACCTTCCATGGATATTTTGAAAGTTTTTTTCTTTTTTTAAATTCTGAAACACCATGAAAATTCTGGCTAACTTCCCATAGAAGCTTTTCTTCTGCATTATCTAGGAAAAATCTAAGAGTGAAGTGGGAAAGAAGCTCTACCGTAGGCAATCAATTGAAGAGTGTTTCTCTTGAGAGAGTGCTGAGCACTATTGATTCCTCTGATTTGCTTCCTATTTAAGATTACCTTTCAGGAACCTAACAGTTCTCTTGAGTTCAAACAAGTAACAAGACTTGGAGGAACATAAGCCAAGCTGGCTAAACAACAGAATGGACCCTCCAGAGCTATCAGTTCTCATTCTTGTATTAAAATATTACAAGCTGGTTCGAGTCCAGTGGCTTCATTCTGCCCCTGTGTCCCCAGAAGTAAGAGTGCCAGGAGTGCTGACCAACCTCACTGAGTTGCTTGAAAGATTATTAATAAGGAAAACTTCAAAGAATCCTGCCAGCATAAAGCACTATACCAAAGTAAGTAAAAACACATCAGTGATTTAAAATAACACGGTGAAAGTGTACTACCGTAGACACTCTAGCAGCCTCTCACATTTTGTATTTACACTGGCAAGGATGGTAATGTTGGCATAATCTTTGTGAAAATAACAACAATAGTCAGCCAAGGGTTTGCCTGGAATACTGAAGCAAAGCACAATGTCTTGGGTACTTCTGAAGTTGGCACCCTCAACTACAATTCATTTCTGAGACCTGCAGATACATTTAAGTTGAATGAATTAGTTGAAATGGAGTGCATTTCCCTGAGACTCTGCCTAATTGTGTGATTTGCTCTGTTCTTTGGGCACCTGGCACCTGACAGATTCTAATTTCAATATTTTAAAATCATTAGTAAGATTGCACCAAGCTTTAATTTTAAATGCCTTTAATCACTTGGCATAATCTGCCTCAACAAAATTTTTTTTTCTATTTTTAAGACTTTTTGACTGTAAGAAATAAGTGAGAAGCAGCTCCTTTGTCCAGAATTAATCCAGATATGAAACCTAAAAGTAAGCAAGCACAAACCACAAGAAACAACAAATCTCTGTATTTAAGAAAGAGAAAACTTTTGAAAATCTAGGATCAGATAACCTCTTTACAAGTATAATTCTCCCGTAATGCCTCCTTCATTGTTCCTAAAATGTAAAAATGCAAAAAAAAAAAAAAATATTTGATTCTGAGCAACATCTGTACTCAACATACTTATTAGGAATGATATTCTTTTCAGTCACATGAGAGTTTCTGCTATGACTCTCTCAATCCCAATGTCCAACTTCTTCAAACTGCTCCACTGAGGAATTCGGCCTCAGGAGATAATCACACCAACAATGTAAATGTATAAAAAGTGGCAGGTGGGTCTACATGTTGAGGCTCTCTGTAGTCCTACCTCCTAAAGCAGGGAGATACTGTTCATTCATCACATACAACTTGCTGCCATGATTTTGCAAAATCAATACACATTCCTAATCCAAAGGGCGGGGTTGGGTAGGGAAATTGAATCCCTTTAGTCTATACACACAAACATATAGTGCAAATGTATTGTTTAAACATGCATACATATGGATATGCTAACTATACATATGTAGTTTCATTGTCAGTTAGTAAGGGTAGCCAGAACCTGAGCTGAAAGTTTAAGAGTAACTACTGCATTTCTGCTGAGATTGTGGTATACGAAGGATCATGCAAGGAAGAAATGAAGGGTGACAAGAAAAGATAAAAGGTCGAAATGAGTGAAATATGTGTGAGTTCTTCCTCCTGCAGACAGCATACCTGCCCAGAACTGTTTGATTTTACCAAAAAGTATAATTCAGCATTGTAATAAAGAACCTGATCCATTTTTTTTTATTTGGCTGCTGACAGCTCTCAAGCTCCACCTTCCCTCATCCCCACCTGGGCAAGTTAGTAAGAAAACCCAAGTTCTTCCTCCTTTGAGCCAGAGCAGTGAACCTTCACTCCAGCCCCAGTCCCTGGCCACAATAAAGCAGGTCTCCTTTCCCTGCTCTCTGAAGCCACTTATTAGACCTGCTTACAAACTTCCCCTACTCTTCCAAGAAAGCTTGATTATATGAGTAGGAAACCTTTAATTCCCTCTCCCTGCAGGTAGGGCATCATCAATTTCAATATTCAAAGGAATTTGGGATGAGTGAGAGGGTCTGTACTGTCTCTGTTGGGGTGGACACCCCCCCACTAGTACCATCTGAAAAAGCACAGTTGTTTTAACTAGGAGAACTAGGAGCACAGGCCTTTCTTTTACTACTCAGTCTAGCATTTGGATTTGTTAGTAGAAATCTGGTAGTGGCTGTAACCCTTTTATTATGACTAGTGATGACGCCTCTAGTTTTCTTATGAGAATACTACAGTTTCCTTGGCTCAAGTCTCCACCCTGATACCTAGAGAAACCTTACAAGGCAGCCCAGTAATTTGGTACCAACTTTCTACATTATAAACACACCAAGACCAGTGAATAATGTAAAACGTTTGATTAAAGTGAAATTGAAAAATATCAAGTACTTATTATTTCATCCCATATTGCATTACATAAGTTTTTCTGCATCAATTATCAAGTTACTTCCAAAGGCTATATGAACTTTGATTAGATATAAAGATTATTTAGGGCATTCAAAAATCAAGGAAAATGGGCTTCTATGAAAATCCCAATCTACTTCTATCTTAATAAAAACAGAACCAATTTAAAAAGACTCAAGAGAAGACACTCATGAGACATGCAATGACACCCAGGTCTCTGGCTAAGAGTTTAAGACAAAGAGGAAAAAATGAAAGGCAGAGAGCAATTTGAAGGGTTTGCTCCAGCACTGTCCCCTCCTAGCAGAAGACAGGGTTGCCCAAGTTATCTTCCCTCTTTGAAAACCTGAGGCCACAGTGGTATGGAGTACAAATTAGGATGGTAACTAACGGTTTACAGAGCTATAAGCATCACACAACTGTCCACATCCAAAGTGCTTTGTAAATGTCAGTGCTGAAAACTGTCCATGAGTGGTGACTCTGTACACCTTCCCTGTGTCCTACGAGCAGCTCCAAGAAGTCAGAAAATTAGTCATACAAGAAGTTCAGATGTTATAACTTCTTATTACCTTTTCATTTGTCTTCTTAAATACCTATGCACATTTGCAACAAGCAGATGTTGTATATTTGTTAAACCAAACAAAGAGCAATAAATACAAGTTTAAGGGAGTCGATTTGGTCTAGCTGAGGAAGAAATTTCTAATTAGAGTTGTTCTACGAAGAAATGAGCTTTCTCAACAAAGCATTGAACTTCCAATGCCTGAAAATACTCAGGGAGAAGCCATCTGTCATGGAGCATAAACAGTATTCCTTTACTGGGAGAAAGTCTGGGATATATGACTTAAAATGTCCCCTCCCACTTCTAAAACGTGATGATTGATCGATCATGTGAAGAGGAAAATATTCTATGAACTTGAAAGTTATTTTGCCCTATTTAAAAACATTTTTTTAAATATCTTTTTCAAAATGATATTCGTAAGACACATGGTGTTGATCATCCCCTAGAGGAGAGCAAAGACAAACCCACCCAACCTTGATTTCTCCTCTCTAAGACATAATTCCAGATTAAGAGCCATGGGTGGGGGGATGATGGGGAAAATAACATAGTTAATAACCCTTATAGCACAGCCAGCACCATCAATCCACCAACAGCTGCATATTGAGTAGCTATTGTGTTGCAGGCATTGCAGGAGATAAAGGATGTATAAACACTAGGTCCCTGGCTTCAATGTCCTTGAAGTATGTTTGGACAAATAAGACATAAAAAGTAAACGCTTATAAATAAATAAAAGAGGTTGAAAATGGACTGCCAGAGACTAGATCCAACCAGCATGCCTCAGGCCAACAGGCTGTCATTAACATTTTTAACTGAGAATGACATTAGGTAGAATATGCACCTTTCAGTTCCCCAAGTTGCCACTCCTCCTGATCTTACACTGCCCCGATTCACACATTTACATCAAATACCTGACCCTTACAGATCTATAATATAAAAGATTAATAGCAGCAATAATAAAAATAATGGTATATGGTTACTTTCAAGTAAATGCTACCAACAACAAACACTAGATAGATAAGTGCAGAGGAGGAAGAGCCCAGTGTGGCTGGGTTCTCTGAGTCCTCATACAGAAAGAGAAATCAAATCTGAGTCTTAGAGATGGAAAGGAGAAAAGACACCCTAGACACGATAATGACAGGAATAACCGACAGAGGTGGGAAAGTACAAGTCGGAGCCAGAAAAATAAAGCAAGAATAGCAAAGAGTAGAAACAAAGGATGACGGCAAGAAGTACGACTGGGTTGAACTGTAGAATGGTTTCAAGGCAAGCCACATCAATCTGAAATGTTGGCCAAAGGGACAGAAACTCAAATGAATGAATTTAATCAAAGGTAGGAATTTACAGGCTTTCCCAATTGGTAAGTGAAGGTTAGTACTAGATCTCAGCACTTGAGTGACAGCATCACCTCACATTCTCTCTTTCCTTCTCATACCTCTCACTTTTGAACTCACAAGGGTACTTTTAATCCAGGGAAATGGATTCCTGGATCATACGCTGACCATTACAGTCAGAGGAGAGTAAGTCTGTTAAAAATGATGTGCTGTGTGCTGGGCCGCCGTATTAAAGGAAGGGTAGCAAGAAGGCTAGCCCAGCTGCCTTCCGACTGCAAAAAGCCGCTGAAGTCTTTACACCAGAAAATGGCATGAACAAAAAGCCCTCCCTTAAGAAGTGCACATGATGGATTGTAGAGAGGGGCAGACGCTCATGGCAAGGCCAGTATGGAAGCTCCTACAGTAGTTTCAGAATGGAGTCATGGAGTTCCCATGAGACTGGAGAAAGACAATGGGGAATAGACAGACACAAAAACCTTTCAGAAGACCAATCAACAGCATATGGATGTTGAGTGGATATAGGTGAGGCAAATTTCAATGACAATTCGTCCTACAAATAATTAATTGAGTACCAATTCCGTTTTAGATCCTGGTCCAGGTGCTGGTGAATAAAATAGAAAATATGTCTGTATCAAAGGACTTACTTCTGAGGAATAAGGAAAGGAGCTAGACAAACTGATAAGTAAGTAATACAACTTCAGGTCCTAATAAATGTTCTGAAGAAAACATCAGGAAGTGGCATAGGGAAGGGTGAGTGGAAGGAACTGTGTTAGAGGGTAGTCTGAGAAGGCCTATAAAGAAAGAAACTAAGAGCTAAATAGTGAGAAGGAAGTAACTATGTGAGAACCCAGGAGAAAAGTGTTTAGGAATAAAGGCTGCAGGACAGGAACAAGCTTGGCAAAGAAAAGAGACAGAAAGAAGACTGCTTTCTGAGAAGAGTGGACCAAAGGAGAACAAGAAGAGGCCATGAGATTTGGTCTAAGGGCCAAAGACAAGGGTCAGATTTGGTGGAGCCTCCTGAGCCACAGAAAGAACATCAGCAGAGAAGAGACGTGATCTCGTTTTGTCCGAGTTATGGTTTATCTGTCTTCCAAAGTTTCATGTGTTGGAAACTTAAAACCCCAAAGTCATATGTTAATGTTATTTGAAGGTCGGCCTTTTGGGAAATAATCAGATGAGATGAGATCTTCAGGGTGGGATCCCCATAAAGGCATTTGTGGCTTTTTAAGAAGAGAGACTCAAGACAGTGCAACTGCTCTCTTGCCATGTGAGGCCTCCCAACATGTCATGACACAGCAAGAAGCCCTCACCAAGTGATGGCACCATGCTCTTCAACTTCCCAGCCTCCAGCATTTTGAGTTAAATAAACCTCTATTCATTATAAATACCCAGTCTGTGGTTTTCAGGTATAGCAACAGAAACCAATACACGGTCCCCCTCAATTTCAGTGTGGAACATGAACAACAGGCAAAAGGAGAAGCAAGAAGAGCCTTCCTCAGGCTCTCATGGTAATCCTGAGAAGAGGAGATGATGCTCAGGCTGTGATAGAACAGCAGAGACGGCATGAGATGGCCAGAGAAATGCAAGATTTTGTGTCTGGATGAAAAACGCCATTATCATAGAGTAATAAAAATGAGTGGAAGAATGTTTTCATACTTAAACCTGAATGCATCTATAAATCCAGAGATGCATAAACTGTTGATTGTATTCCCTACCCACGAGCAAAAGCCCACAAATGCTTCCACCCCTTTGCAGAGACAGGGCAACAGGTAAGCCTGTACCCAAGAAGATCTTTCGTCTAAAGTTTCAACCCAAAGTGGAAAACTATTGACAATAGCTATTTCTGATATGGGAAAAGCCCAAAAGGATACCTTAAAGAAAAAGAAATGATGGGAAAGAATCATAAAAAATAAATCAAAATGAAATTTTTAAAAGAAAAATTACTTCTCAGAGGAATTATTGAAAACTTCATAGGAAAAAAAAAATGAGTTCCTTTGGCCTCTGGCTTTGACAAATTTTGTACAACAACAAAAACAACAAAATGCAAGACTTCCCCCCCCCACCACCACCCTCTTTTTCACTTACTTCTTTCTATTGAATTTTTGGTGATTTTTCAGAACAAAAAGTATTACAGAGACATTTCTATATATTTCTCTTTAAAGTGTAAACATGTACAGATTTTCTAGAGGGTATTTTTGGCAGAAGTATAAAAGTAAAAAACATTTATATCCTTTATTCTGTTCACTAAAGAAACCTAAATATGTAAAAAAAAAAAAAGTAAAAAGTTATTAATTAAACAATTATATATTTTAGTTAATAATCTGAAATAACCTACATGAACAACAATGGGGGATTGAGATCAATGGCATATATTCTTGTTTTATTAGATCAGAACACACAAGAGCAAGAGGATAATCTGGAAAAAATCCCAAAGAAAGGGTCTTCTAGAGTCTGCATGGGTAAGGAAGGCCCTTTATCTAGTGCCTAACCCTAAGAATATAAAACACTTAATCCCTGGATAGTTTATTTTTTCAGACCACAAATTCCACATCTAAAATTAAAATAATCAATAAAAACAAAAGAACAAATTTTTTTTTTTTAAATCCCGTAGAACTATACGCTCATCCTTTTAGGATTGAAGCCAACTGGTTAGTACCTTGAGACTAAAGATGTAGCCAATCTGTCCACCTTATTTGTTTATATTTTGATCCTGGAATCATCTATGTTTTGCAATGTTGCTTTTCTCACACATTATTTTACGGTACCAGATGTTTATTGCTATTTTGTTCCCTGAAATGTCTAGAAGTCTCTACTGTCTCAGCCTTTATCAAGTTTAAGGAAAGGACCCACAGAGCCACAACAAAGAGGATAAAAGGAATTGGCTGTCACAGGATGCTTCAGTTTCATGTTGCAAAAGAAAGAGAAAGAGAGGAAACCAAGTCATGTTAAAATGAAGAAAAACATCCTGCAACTACTTCAGTGGCTGACTGTGACACTATCATCCACCCCCCCCCAACTCTTTTGGGTCACCTCTATATTATTTTTCACAATTAATGGGAAAACTAAAGAAATAAATGACAAAATTTAATTGCATGTGCTAACCTTGAGTGCAATACTTGAGGCAGAGAATTTAATCTGATGGCTCCGTGTACTGAACCAAAAGAGAAAGAAAACAATGTGTTTTGTATTTTAATGATTTTCACTTTTAATTAGTGATTTTAAGGATTTTTTAAAAACTTAGTTTGGCCCCTCAAATATATCATTTTAATTAGTTTGCAGATGTTTTTTTCAACATTTTAGAGAACATGATCAGATCTTATTTTCTTTTGAGTAACAAACGACTCAACAAACGTTTCACTACACTGTGACAAAACTAACTGTAGAATTTTTAACAACAGATATGTTGTAAACAAGGCTTGTACTTTGGTGACTGGTTTAAAATTTGTCTAAAAGGCAACTGGGTACCTTTGGTTATGATGACATTTGTACCACATTCATTTGGAAAAATTCTCAGGAGACATCATTTATGTGTAACGAAACACATTTGGTGCAATCAGAGCTGTATTTTAATGTCCTCGTTTGTGGCATTGTCTGATAACATTGGCCTCTACTTGGACACTGAGAACAAGCCAATAATCCAAATCCTATTCTTTTTCTTTTTTTTCCTATTTCCTCTGACAAAGTAGTTTGCCAGGATGGTTTTTTGTTTCTTTAAACGTGATGACTTATGACTCTTGTCTGGAGACCACAGGCCAGCAGAGACCACTCGTTCAAGGAACGCACGGGAGGATAATACCAAACACACTGGAGTGGATTTGTGGTCCATCCAAGTGTTTGATTTCCATCCTAATGACAGAAATAGCATCCACCTCGCCTCCATTCTTACGCTCAAAATAAGACAGATGTCCCAAATATCCAACTTCAGTGACTAACACAATCATCATTTAAGCCAGTGAGCAATTCTCACCGATATGATTGGGATACACAGGACTTTCATTGTTGAACAAGCAATTCCTCAAAGGCCACGTTGCCCCTGCAGGGTCAGGATAGTCAAGGAAATAGAAACAACAGTCCAATGTGACACCAGTTTGACACTGGTGGAAGAATCTGAAGACTCCCATTGCACAGCTGTGGGTATTTATCTGGGGAAGTAGCAGCGGTGACAGACTGCGGCCATTAGCTTTTTCCTGTTGTGATCTTCCTTTTTCCATTTCGTGTGAGATTAATTTGTGACTTAGATTTATTAGCCTAAAGGAGGCTGGGGCTGATGAGATTTTCCTGATATACTGCATAGAACACACATCAAGTCAAAGAGAAAAGATGAAAAATTGAAATGATAAAGTTGCATTGCTAGCTTGTCGCTGAGGTAATTGAAGTGGCTTGTGTTGTGCTGTGCTGTGATGGGTAGAAATAAAATATGTACAAATTTATCTAGATCATACTTCTGAAGAAAGGACCACAAATATATTCCCTCTCTATTTATGAGTCGAGGAAATCTCCCAATTCTTTTTTGACAGTGATATTGAAGCAAAATGAAAATGAAACCCATTCAGAATAAACTCCGGAAGTGAGGCCCGCTCTAAGTTATCCATGGAAGCAGGCACAGGGTCAGCATGCAGAATGGAAATGGGAGCCTAATGTAAAACAATAGCATTTTGTCTATTAGGTGAAACCACAACTCCATATCATTTCTTTTTAAAAGAACCGAAATAAAGTAGCAAAGTGGATTCAATTTTTTTAACCTGCCAAACTTTCCCTGTGATGAAGATTCTAACTATCAATTAAATGCCTACAAAATATATACTCATCGGAATCTTAAAAGGAGAGAAAAGGCAAGGACCTTGACATTCATGAGCCACTAGAATCTCAGCTACTCAGGGACAGGGATCTACAGCTCACTCATGTGTTCCAAGTGCCCAAAATTGAGCTGGCACCTGGAGGTGCCCAGTAGGACTGTACGGCCAAATTAACCAAGTGCACACTCTTTCCTTTACTGATGAGAACTGACTAACAGTGTGTTACCACAAATCTCTCCTTAATTGGGGGAATCATCTGCCAGATACACATGGCACGTGGGAACCTGGTACTCCAGGGTAGCCCACCAGCACATGTGCAAGTCTAGTAGGTGTGTAATGGTCTTGAAGACAGTGTGTCTGGAGAGGGGGCATTTCCACCACCCTCAGGGGTATTGAGATTTCAGAGTTATAAGGCTGACCTCCCTTAGAGACCACAATGATATCCCAGGATTGTTCTACACCATCACAGTCCTCCTTTTTTAGTTCAATCAAACACCACTTGATCAGATCAGGGAGGACCTTCCCAGGGTCCAGCAATCATAACCTGTACATCACTGTCTGCTCCACCCATTTATTGACCAGTATTCACATGCAAGTGAAATGATGTTTAAATCAGCAAAATGCCTCAAAGAACAAATAATAAAAAGCATAAAAAGCAAATTTGAGGGTGGTTTATGAAAGCAAGTGTGCTTCATTTGAGTGAGTGAGGGCTATAGAAAATGACCTCATTTGTGAGACTCCAGATTTTGAAGGAGCAATGGGGACAGATCTTTTTTTGTGCCAGTGGGGATCATTTCCTTCCACTTCAGATTGCCTTCTACATGACCTTCCCAGCAAGCCAGGGTCACCATCCCTGCAGTGCAGAAGTGCTCCTGGGAAAACACCAGTCTTACCCTGAAAAGACTTCCTGTGTTAGGACCCATTTATTTTAGTTTTCCTCCCAGCAGCCTGGGCTCCCAAGGGCCCCAGGAACACACTTCACATTTCCTGTATAAAGTTCAGCTGACACAAGGGGGCCCTGTTATTGCTCTCTCCCAAGATACACTCATGACAAGAGGGAGTATCCAAGACCATCACTGCATCAGTCTCTGGAATGATATCCAAGTCTCAAACTGCCCCAACAGGAATTTCTCACAAGTAGAGGAATAGCTTAGGATGCTGGTTGTGGAAGTGTATTAGCGAGGTGACAAAGGGCAGGTCACCTAATTATTGTGAGACATATTCTGTTCATATGTTAAATGGAAATACAGCACCTCAGAACCACCTCAGAAGGCTCTTGTGGTGTTGTATTGTGTGTCAGATATTGAGCACAAATGAAGTGCTAACACATTCTGCAATTTAGATGAGCCTGGAGGACATTTATTGCAAGTGAAAGCAATCAGCTACAAAAGTCCACATACTACATGATTCATTGACATGAAAGGCCAGAACAGAGAAATCCTTAGAGACAGAAAATGGATCAGTGGTCTTTAAGGCTGGCATTGGAGATGAAGGGATGGGAGATGACAATGAAAGGGTGAAAAAACGTTCTAAAATTGATTGGTGTTGATCGCATGTATCAAGATGTAATAAAACTACTGAATTGTGCACTTTCAATGATGCAAATTGTATCTCAATATATTTGTTCAAAAATTATATTTAGCACAGTTTCTGCCACACATTTAGTATTTGAAAAATACTATTGTTTATTAATTCTTTCAACAGATTGATTAAATTTCTATTCTAAGTCAGGTGCTGTTCTTGCTCTTATTATTACTTTTTTGCTAATTTTACATTTTAAACTCTTGTATGTGTGTGAAATATGCAAAGGTTTAATACATGTAGGACATGTTCATAAGGCTATCATGACTAAAATGATTCATTTGAGAAGATAAAATTAATTTTGGAGAGTAACATATCTTAGATGTAAAGTTTTCATAGTCACTAAAACCTTGCAACCATATAAGCATTTTTTTAATTTTTTTTATTTATATATGACAGTGGAATGCATTAGAGTGGAATTCATATTACACATATAAAACGCAATTTTCATATCTCTGGTTGTATACATAGTATATTCACACCAATTCCTGTCTTCAAACATGTACTTTGGATGATAATGATCACTACATTCCACCATCATTTATAACCCTATGCCCCCTCCCTTCCCCTCCCATCCCTCTGCCCTATCTAGAGTTCATCTATTCCTCCCATGTTCCCTCTCCCTCTATCCCACTATGAATCAGCCTCCTTATATCAAAGAAAACATTCACCATTTGGTTTTTTGGGATTGGCTAATTCACTTAGCATTATCTTCTCTAACTCCATCCATTTACCTGCAAATGTCATGATTTTATTCTCTTTTATTGTTGAGTAATATTCCATTGTGTATTTATGCCACTACTTTTTATCCATTCATCTATTGAAGGGCATCTAGGTTGGTTCCACAGTTTAGCTATTGTGAATTGTGCTGCTATAAACATTGATGGGCTGTGTTCCTGTAGTATGCTGTTTTTAAGTCCTTTGGGTATAGACCAAGGAGAGTGATAGCTGGGTCAAATGGTGGTTCTATTCTCAGTTTTCCAAGGAACCTCCATACTGCTTTCCATATTGGCTGCACCAATTTGCAGTCCCACCAGCAGTGTGTGAGTGTACCTTTTTCCCCACATCCTCGGCAACACTTAACAGTTGTTTGTATGCATGTTAGCTGCCATGCTGACTGGAGCGAGATGAAATTTTAGAGTGGTTTTGATTTGCATTTCTCTAATTGCTAGTGGTGATGAACATTTTTTCATATATTTGTTGATTGATTGTATATCATCTTCTAAGAAGTGTCTATTTAGGTCCTTGGCCCATTTATTTTTGTTGTTGTTGTTGTTTAGTGCTTAGCTGGTTTTTGAGTTCTTTATATACCCTAGAGATTAGTGCTCTATCTGATGTGTGAGGGGTAAAGATTGCTACCAAGATGTAGGCTCTCTATTCACCTCACAGACAGTTTATTTCGCTGAGAAGAAACTTTTAGTCTCAATACATCCCATTTATTGATTCTTGATTTTAATTCTTGTGCCAAAGGAGTCTTATTAAGGAAGTTGGGGCCTAATCCCACATGATGGAGATTAGGGCCTACTTTTCCTTCTATTAGATACAGGGTCTCTGCTTTTATTCCTAGGTCCTTGATCCACTTTGAGTTGAGTTTTATGCATGGTAAGAAATAGGGGTTTAATTTCATTTTGTTGCATATGGATTTCCAGTTTTCCCAGCACCATTTATTAAAGAGACTATCTTTTCTCCAATGTATGTTTTTGGCGCCTTTGTCTAATATAGTTGTAATTTTGTGGGTTAGTCTCTGTGTCCTCTATTCTGTACCATTGGTCTACCGGTCTGTTTTGGTGCCAATACCATGCTGTTTTTGTTACTATTGCTGTATAGTATAGTTTAAGGTCTGGTATAGTAATGCCACCAGCTTCACTCTTCCTGCTAAGGATTGCTTTAGCTATTCTGGGTCTCTTATTTTCCAGATGAATTTCATAATTGCTTTTTCTATTTCTATAAGGAATATCATTGGGATTTTAATTGGAATTGCATTAAATCTGCATATTGCTTTTGGAAGTATGATTATTTTGATAATATTAATTCTGCCTATCCAAGAGCAAGGTAGATCTTTCCATCTTCTAAGGTCTCCTTTGACTTCATTTTTTAGAGTTCTGTAATTTTCACTATAGATCTTTCACCTCTTTCATTAAGTTGATTCCCAAGTTTTTTTTTTTTTGAGGCTATTGTAAATGGGGTAGTTTTCCTCATTTCCATTTCTGAGAATTTATCACTGATCTACAGAAATGCCTTTGATTTATGAGTGTTGATTTTATATCCTGCTACTTTGTTGAATTCATTTACTAGTTCTAGAAGTTTTCTGGAGGAACTTTTAGGGTCATCTAGGTATAGAATCATATCATCAGCAAATAGTGCCAATTTGAGTTCTTCTTTTCCTATGTGTATCCCTTTAATTTCTTTCATCTGTCTAGTTGCTCTGGCCAGTGTTTCAAGAACTATGTTAAATGGAAGTGGTGAAAGAGGGCATCCCTGTCTTATTCCAATTTTTAGAGGGAATGCCTTCAATTTTTCTCCATTTAGAATGATGTTGGCCTAGGGCTTAAGCATCGATAGCTTTTATGATGTTGAGATATGTTCCTCTTATCCCTAATTTTTCTAGTGTTTTAAACATAAAGGGGTGCTGTATTTTGTCAAATGCTTTTTCTGCATCTATTAAGATGATCATATGATTCTTATCTTTAAGTCTATTGCTGTGATGAATTACATTTATTGATTTCCATACTTTGAACCAAACTTGCATCCCTGGGATGAATCCCAATTGATTGTGGTGCATGATCTTTTTGATATGTTTTTGTATTCGATTTGCCAGAATTTTATTGAGAATTTTTGCATCTATGTTCATTAGAGATATTGGTCTGAAGTTTTCTTTCTTTGATCTCTCTTTGCCTGATTTTGGAATCAGGGTGCTACCGGCATCATAGAATGTGTTTGGAAGTATTCCCTCTTTTTCTATTTCCTGAAATAAATTGAACAGTATTGGTATTAGTTCTTCTTTAAAGGTCTTGTAGAACTGTGTTTCCATCTGGTCCTGGGCTTTTCTTGGTTGGTAGACTTTTGATGGTGTCTCCTATTTCATCACTTGAAATTAATCTGTTTAAATTGAGTATATCATCCTGATTCAATTTGGGCAAATCATATGACTCTAGAAATTTGTGGATTCGTTTGATATTTTCTATTTTATTGAAGTACCAGTTTTCAAAATAATTTCTAATTATCTTCTGTATTTCTGTAGTGTCTGTTGTGATATTTCATTTTTCATCATGTATGTTAGTGATTTGAGTTTTCTCTCTCCTTTTCTCCATTAGCATGAGTAAGGGTCTGTCAATTTTATTTATTTTTCAAAGAACCAACTTTTTTTTAAAACTGAATTTTTTTTTAGAGAGAGAGAGAGAGGGAATTTTTAATATTTTTTTTTTTAGTTTTTTCGGCAGAAACAACATCTTTGTTTGTATGTGGTGCTGAGAATCGAACCCAGGCTGCACGCATGCCAGGCGAGCCCGCTACCACTTGAGCCACATCCCCAGCCCCAAGAACCAACTTTTTGTTCTGTCAATTTTTTTCAGTTGTTTCAATTTCATTGATTTCAGCTCTGATTTTAATTATTTCCTGTCTTCTGCTGCTTTTGGAGTTGATTTGTACTTCGTTTTCTAGGGCTTTGAGATGTAATGTTAAGTCATTTATTTGTTGACTTCTTCTTCTTTTAAGGAATGAACTCCATGCAATGAACTTTCCTTTTAGAACTGCTTTCATACTGTCTCCTCTGAGATTCAGGTATGTTTTATCTGGGTTCTCATTCACCTCTAAAAATTTTTAAAGCTCTTCCTTGATGTCTGCTGCAACCTATTGTTCATTCAGTAGCATATTATTTAGTCTCCAGGTGTTGGAGTATCTTTTATTCCTTGTTTTATCATTGTTTTCTAGTTTCATTCTATTATGATCTGATAGAATGCAGGGTAGTATCTCTACTTTTTTACATTTGCTAAGAGTAGCTTTGTGGCATAGTATATGGTCTATTTTAGAGAAGGATCCATGAGCTGCTGAGAAGAAAGTGCATTCTCTCGTTGAAGGATGCAATATACTGTATATGTCAGTTAAGGTTTAGTTATTGATTGTATTATTGAGTTCTATAGTTTCTTTGTTCAGCGTTTGTTTGGAAGATCTATCTAGTGATGAAAGTGGTGTGTTAAAGTCACCCAAAATTATTATGTTGTGGTATATTTGACTCTTGAACTTGATGAACATAGATGCTCCATTGTTTGGGGCATATATATTTATAATTGTGAAGTCTTGTTGGTGTATAGTTACCTTAAGTAGTATGTAGTGTCATTCTTTATTCTTTTTGATTGACTTTAGTATGAAGTCTACTTTATTTGATATGAGGATGAAAACTCCTGCTTGCTTCCACAGTCCATGTGGGTGGTATGATTTTTCCCAACCCTTCACCTTCAGTCTGTGGATGTCTTTTTCTATGAGATGAGTCTCTTGGAAGTAGCATATTGTTGGGTCTTTTTTTTTTTTTTTGATCCAATCTGCTAGTCTATGTCTTTTGATTGGTGAGTTTAGGCCATTAACATTCAGAGTTATTATTAAGACATGATTGTATTCCCAGCCATTTTTGTTTATTTTTGGTATTTAATGTGACTTGGTTTCTCATCTGTTTAGATTTTCCTTTAGTGCAATACCTCCCTCTGCTGATTTTCATCATTGTTTTTCATTTCCTCTTCTTGGAATATTTTGCTGAGGATATGCTGTAGTGCAGGCTTTCTAGTTGTAAATTCTTTTAATTTTTGTTTATCATGGAAAGTTTTTATTTCATCATCAAATCTAAAGCTTAATTTTACTGAATATAAGCTTGGTTGGCATCCATTTTCTTTCAGAGCTGGGTATATATTGTTCCACAATCTCCTGGCTTTGAGGGTCTGGGTTGAAAAATCTGCTGAGATATGAATTGGTCTCCCCCTATATGTGATCTGATTCCTCTCTCTTGCAGCTTTTAAGATCCTATCCTTATTCTGTGTGCTAGACATTTTCATTATAATGTGCCTTGGTGTAGATCTGTTGTAGTTTTGTACATGTGATGTCCTGTAAGCCTCTTGTATTTGGTTTTTCAATTCATTCTTCATCCTTGGGAAATTTTCTGATATTATCTCATTGAAGAGATTGTGCATTCCTTTGGTGTGAAACTCTGTGCCTTCCTCTATCCCAATAACTCTTAGATTTGGTCTTTTGATGCTTTCCCATAATTCTTGGATGTTCTGTTCATGGTTTCTTACTATCTTCACTGTGTGATCAACTTTATTTTCCAGATTGTATATTTTGTCTTCATTATCTGACATTCTTTCTTCCAAGTGATCTAGTCTGTTAGTTATGCTTTCTATTGAGTTTTTTATTTGATTTATTGTATTCTTCATCTCAAGGATTTTTGACTGTTTTTTTTTTCAGAGTCTCTCTCTCTTGAAGTAATCGTTTGCTACCTGTATTCGCTCTCTTATTTCATTACTGTAGTGATCAATTTTTGTCTGTATTTGCTCACTTAGGTCATTCTTTAATTCACAGATCATTTTAATTATGAACCTTCTGAACTCCTTCTCTGACATTTCATCAACTTTGCTGTCCATGGGATCTGTTATTATATTATCCTGGTTGTTTGGGGGCACTTTCCTCCCTTGTTTTTTCATGTTGTCTATGTGTCTTCCTTTCTTGCACTGTGGATCTGAGATATTACAGTTTCTTCCCTATATTCTTGTACTACCTGTGTAGATTGTCTGTACCTCACCTTGATGCTGGGCTTCCAGATCCTGCTGGTGTCTCTCAATGAATGCTGCTGCATCCTGGATCTGGGTCCTGTGCAAGTTGGTGGGGTGGATGTGGGCCGCTTTGCTTGACCTCCCTCAGTAGTCTGCTGGTCGGAAGGGGCGGTTTTGCACCAGAGGCTAGTCTCTGGCGGGTGTCTGCCCCACTTGGGGCCAGGTAGACAGGGGCTACTGATAGCCTGGGTCCCACCCAGGCTGGTGTGGGCAGTTCTGGGCTGCTGGGCTTACCATATAAGCATCTTAAGAGTAACAACAAAAAGAGTTTACATTTATTCAAAACTAGACTTAATTTATTTATAGTAAACTTAGAAAGTTTTCAAATAAGAAATATATAATTTAGTGACAGCAGAGCTTTCTAAGTTTCTGTGGCTTTGAGCATTTCATATTTAAGAGTCACAGAAATAGAATTCTGCATTGAGTAGTTTAAGTCAAATAACAAAGTCTAAAAGCTGTTTCTGAATCTCAGAAGACATCAGAAAATATTCTCCACAAACACCATTGTCCCTACTATATTTCCTATGACTTTTACAAAATAATTAAATTCTCTTTCTTCTTGCCCTTCTCTCCACCTTCAACTACCATCATTCCCATCTTCCCAGAAAGATTGTAGGTTAAAGGTAATATAATAGATTTGTAACAACAACAACAACAAAACTACAGTAAAAAAAAAAGAAGAAGAAGGGAAAAAATACGGTTCTAGGATCCATGTCCAAATGGAACATGCTTTAAAAAAAAAAAAAAGCCACATTTGGATCTGCTTGAGCAAATGCAGAGATTTAAATGGTGCTGGGTTATGCCAAGCCAGCGTGTGTGCCAGTTCAAAGCTGGCTGCCTTCACCATAATGGTGGCCCTGAGCATGAGAGAAAACAAATGAGCAAACTAAAAAGACAAAGCAGCCAGCAGCCAGTTTTCCTTCTGCGAACCCCAACTCCTTTGTTTTCCATTTCAGAGCACGCTTCCTCCACTTTCTAGTAAATTCTCAAAACCAGAGCAGAATGAAAACCATTGAAGGCACTGGTCAGACCAAATTTCCAACAGATTTGCTGAGATCTTGGCTGCAAGAACCGGAACCCAGGGAAGAAAAGTAAATCTGTGCTGGGGAAGGATTTTTACTTTAAAATAATGCTCTCCTGGAGCCCCTGCTTTCTCCATCAGCTCGCCATGGGTCTGTTCACTCACGCTCTTTTCTAAACCTCCAAGAGTCATTGAGAAATATGGGAAATTTTCCCTAGAAAACAAAGTATCCTAGGAAGTATTTGCAACTTACAAGCATATGCATAATTCCTTCACAAGTACAGATTCTGAAGCAAACCAAAGTAAAAATAAAATTTAAAGACTGAAAGAGTAAGAGTTTTTCAAGGCCCATTGCCAGATTTCCATGAGGACCACACTGATTTCTCCACTCCTTAAACACATGGCTAACTTACTTATCCTGCTTTATTAATGATATAGTAAATCAAAATCACACCAAAAAATGTTCAATTCTTGATAGAACACAATCGGTTTTTATAGGTACACCAGTCTATAAAAGAAAAATCATCATCACAAGTGATATTTATCTTCTATTAAGAATTGAATTTTTTGATGAATTAAAAGTTTCTGTTACTAATAATATAATTACTTCCTCATAGACATCAATCACTACATGTACCTTCACACGGTTAATTGTGAGGAATTCTTGGCCAGAGCCTGCTTGCTGTAGCTCTAGGTCCTAGATTGACCCTAAACTTCTTAAAGAAAGTGACTCTTATTATTTTTTTTATCCTTCATGCCTCACACTATGTCTAGTACAGTGTATGGATTTTGAAATTGCTTGTGAAGTGAGTAAATCACCACTTAAATTGATAATATATAGTTGATATTGTTTCCAAGATGTAGGAACAAAGTTAAACAAAGTTCTCTCATAAAAAAATAGGCCTAAACCTTGTCCATATTTCCAAGATTGGTGCCCAAAATATTGTGAAGGAATCTTTATCATACACCCGCTTTAGTAGGTTTCGATAGTTATTCTGAAAAAGAAAAGTAATTAATGGTCACTTTAATCCATTTCAGCAAAATATTTCCTGTTATTTTAGGAATTCAGGTAAGATCATCCCATCTGGTCCACTAACTTTTCCCGAAATTGTACATGCCTGCTACTTCCTATTTCCAGATCCAGGACCCTGCTCTCAAAGGAGCCCTGCTGAGGGGAGATAGGTATGTATTCGCACACGGCCCTTCTTGTTTGCTTGCAATCAATGCTGCTGGCAGTGAGCTGGGACAGATAGAATGTGTGCTCAGGGCTCCTGACAGTTGCCCAGCTCGTACTCCGTCTTTCTTCCCCTCTCTCATGCTTCATTCTTTGCTTTCTGTTAAGGATATGTATTGACTTTGTGGAACCACTGCAGAGAGCTGTAAATGATGCATTTAATGAAAAATCCTTGCCTTGTGCGCTGAGAGAGAACACAAACAATGTAGTGCAATCATTGCAGGGCAGTGATGGGTGCTGTTATATCGCATTCATCTGCTTCACCAGCAAGACAAACATACCAATCAGAAATATTTTAACAGTATATAATAAAAACTATTAACTAATATTTTAATAATATTCATTATTTTTTGTTTCTCCTATAATCCTTTATTCTTAAAGATTAGATACTCTTTTTTTGTCAGAGCGCCCAAATCCTATATCCTGAAAAGATGCACAAAAGGATTTTGAAAGATTACTCTTTTTTTTTTTTTGAGGGATTATATTAAAATTTTGATTTTCTGTGGAGCTCTATAGTTATTGCTACTCTACTTGTATTTCAACATTGAATTTCAGGTTATTGAAAAAATTATTTTTCTTCCAGTTTTTCTTGTTTTCTCTCTCTCTCTTTTCTTTAAAAACAAAATAAACAGAAGTTAGCCTTTTCCAACGATGCTGGGAAGTACCACCTGAGTGACAAAGTCCAATGGAAAAGAGCACCTGCCAGTGACAGAGGAAACACACGGCAGAGCCTGGTTTGGATGAGACTAGAGATGATTCCCAGGATTCCTGGGCTCCTGCGGCATTGTTCACACTAATGTTGAAGGAAAGTGCTGTCGCTTGATTTCATATTCTCCAGGATGGCTGCACATAGTGCCCTGGCATGCCAAGCGTGCGTTTACTGCCATAGCCTGACTCACAGTCCACCAGCTGGTGTGTTAGGAGGCACCCCCGTTGCTGAACAGCCCGGCAACCACATTACACAGCACAGCCCATGACAGCCACAGGCGAGGCAGCCCATGACTCTTCCAGCTCGCTTTTCACCTACATTCTGCTGAAATGGAACTCTGCAGGCTCAGAGAAGAGCAGGCTCAGTGGTAACAGCCAGCAGGTGCATGTGCCTCCCCCCAACTCTAAACTGAGCAGTCTGTCTTATTTTCCCTGGTGCTCAGCAGATGGATCAGTTAACTTGTGCTCACATTATGTAAGGCCCTGTCCTGCCTGGAGACAGCTTCCTGGTTTTCAACTATTCCTCTATAAACTCCAGCCCAATGATAGTCTCTTTTTTTTTTTCCTTCCTTGTAATTACTATTCACTAGATGAATTAAGGGACAAGCTTTCTGCAGCACTTGATATCGCTGGTGCACCAGTCTCTGGATCTCTGCTTTGTTTGGGGCATAATCCAACTCTGGGAGCACATTCCCAGGTGAAAACAAAAATGCTATCTATACAAGACCTAAGGATCTGGTCAATTCCAATGGGGGAAACCCATGGTTTGGGTTTTATAGGAATGAAATAAGTAGTGGGCAGGATTTCGTTTTTGCCATTTGTTAGGCTGGCTTGACAGAGACACAGTGAATTTCAGAATTGGTCACTCATTTTTTTCTATTTATGTCTAACTCTGACAGGCTTCATGGATTCCAAAATGGCACACTGTGCCCCGTGTCATCCCAGAGCACACCTGAGCCTTCAGAGGACCCTAATTAAAATCGTAATGGGAAAAGTTTACTCACAGGCATGTCTAATCATAGGAATGTTCACATGTGGAAAGCTGCACAGGATGAATAGGATTGTATGAATTCCAAATATCCGAGGATTCATTATATCTATCATATTTTTTTATTTTAATGACACCTTTAATTTCCTATCACTGAATAAATTATAAAAATAATTCACATACAAGTTGTAAATTTATATTTTCCAAAACTATTTTTCTAGGAATATGCCATATCAATCTCCTACAAACTTCACAAGCTCATACCCTTCATATTTTAAAGTATCCCCTATTTAATCTTTATTTTTCTATTTGTTTTATCCATATCATTTGTACCTTTGGAGTTTAATAAGTCATTTCTACTCTCCCATGTTCACGCTATGCCAGGTTAAAGAGATGTTATCATCCCAAACCCATTTTCATGCCCTTTCTCTTTCTCTTAAAAAGGCATTTCTTTCAGCCATCTCCATGTGCCTCTTCCTTCCCTGATAACCTTACCTGCTTGACTCCAACTCTGTGTGGCTGTGTGATTAGGGAGACAGAGACGTTGCTATTGCCTCCTCTCTACTCACTGTTCCTGGGCAAATGGAATCTGAGGAACACTGTTAGCTTCACGCAGAAGCCTGCTCCATAAAACATTACATATAACATTGATATTGTGCCCTACTTTTTATATTTTCTAAAGGTTTTTAAAGATGATTTGAATGTTCTTACTCTAAATCCATAGATTTCTTCTTTTTAAGGTCAAACTTCTTTGATATTTTTCTGGGGAACTTTGCTGGTTTCCCCAGTAAAAATTTCAGCCTTTACTCCCCTGAGTCATCATCTCCCTTACCATGTATGTCCCTCTGATGCGTCACCTTGCCTCTTCCCACTTTCCAAAACATTTCTTCACTGTCACACGCTACCCTTCTGCCAAACAGGTAAAATCAGAAGCTTTGCCCCCAATCATGTCCCACCTTCCTAAGACAGAATCATGCAAAGCCCAGTAGCAATTCACCACAAGTTATGGCCTGTGGCAGAATTTGTCATTAAACGTTTCACAGGTCCCTACATAACATTTTCAACAAACTTATTGCATGAGGATCATATACAACTCAATCTTTTTAAAGCTGGAGTCAAAGGATATGAACACCAGATAGAAACATAAGACAAACTAGTTGCTAGTCCTAGACTCCAGCGAAAACAAGGTTGAAAGACATGTTCTCTAGTGCTTAGAAAAAATAATGAATGATGAGAAAAGACATTCCAAATCCAACTTTTCCCTGTTCCTGTCTTCTACTATGTTCTCTAATAATGGCTTGTAAATACCCAATATTTCTTCTGTATCTTTATTTCCACTTCTATTTAATTTTGCCTCTTTTGTCATCCTAAAATCTTTTCCTGTCCTTGTCTTTATTAAATGCATTTTAATATTTTCCAGTTTCTAACTTTCTTTTTTAGGATTTTTCTATTTGTTTGGGATCACAGTTTTCCTGGCATAATCCTTACATTTCAAATACTGGTTATTTGGCTTTTTGAGGGTGTTTTTGTTTTCTTATTACAAGTGAGGCATTGTCTACATATGTTAATATGTTGTGTAGGCCATATGACATTTTTTTTTCTACCTTTACAATCTACTTGCCTTTAATAACTGGTAGTGTCCAGGGCAGGGGGCGTAGTCATAAAATCCACACATGACAGTGACTATGGCACACTTATGCCTGCAATTTTTTCCTTCACTTTTATATAGAGACTCTTCATACATTACAGCAACTTGACTAGCACTTAGGGCTTTGAACGAGCGTAAACAAGAAATGTTTGCCACATCCAAACGTTGTTTTCCTAAAACGAACATCAGTCATGTGTCTTCTACCCCAGAAATTAGATCCATGGAAGTGTTTATAGACCTGTATAACATTCGTGGGTATTGCCAAGTTTACCAGGAGCCAGGATTCTCCCACACATTCTATAATCAGTATCTGAAATATCAGTGAAATCAAGTATTAATAGCTGCCTTCTTTTCCTTCTCTTTGCTGGTCTCATGTGCTCTTAAGAACTTTGTATGTTATTTTATGGAGTTTTTTGCTTGTTCATTAGGTTTCGTTTTGTTTTGTGGTTCCTGGGATTGAACCCAGGACCTCACACATATTAGGAGAGTGCTCTACTGCTAAGCTTCACCCCCTTCCCCTACCATTAAGAACTCTGAACACTGGTTCACCCAGGTTTCAAAAAGGTAGAACAAAGCCATTATTTAGAAATGTTTAACTTCTCTAAGAATTTGATCATACCGCTACCTTTGAGAAGTAAATAAATGGTGTTTCAAAAGATACCATCAAGAATGAAGTTCTTTGTAGAACTATTTCAATGGCAGGAAAGTAACTGACTTCCTTTATAATACTCAGACTATAGGTGTGTACACACACACACACAAACACACACACAGAGTTTTATACACATAAACCCTCCTAGGTTATATTCTCTTGATGATCATTCTTATTCTGCAAACTTAGGGATTCTAGGCTTAGTTTTATCAAGTGAGTTGGGTTTAACCAAAGAAAGAGGAATGACTGGAAGAAGCCCGAAGAGCAGGTGCTTTTCAAGGAGCTGAAACCAAGATATCAAGGCCCCATACTCTCCTTTGGTGGAGCATCTGCCTGGTTCCTACCTTGGGAGGTGGAGGGTTCCTTACCACTGATTTCTCCACTTCTTTCATCTTTCATCTGTCATTTCTCACCTTTCTAAATCTCAGAACATTGTTTTCCTGCTCTCAACAGCTCCTAGAAGCACTTCATTATTCGCATTCTTTCTCTCTTTCGGCACCGTGTAATCTGTTTGTTTTCCTCCCCACTCAAGCACCTTCTTTTCTTCTTGAAAATCAGATGTATTTGCCGCTGCCTGACCTCTTTTTTCTCTCCACCCACTTCATCCTATATGTAAATGTAGATTCTTCATTTTTGGTTTCTGTCTTTTTGTTTTTGTGGGTTTGGTTTTTTTGTTTTTGTTTTTGTTTTGGTACCAGGAATTAAACCCAGGGGTGCTTAACCACTGACTCACATCCTCAGACCTCTTTATTTTTCATTTTGAGACAGGATCTCGCTAAGTTTCCTTGGGCCTAAGTTGCTGAGGCTGGCTTTGAACTTGCCATCTTCCTGCCCCAGCCTCCCAAGCCATGGGGATTGTGCATCATCAGGCCTGGCTAAGTTCTTAATTCCTATGGTAATAAAGTTCTATAAAAGCCATTAGTCTCATGTTTTTGCCTTATATTCTCTCTCTTGCATCATCCCTTTATGATCTCTTTTTAAATGGGATTTCTGCTTGTATTTTTAATATCAACATATTGTAAAGTAGGTTTATTCCTCCACAACAGACCTTACCTAGATTTTTCAGAATTTAAAATAATTTGAAGTTTTAAAGAAACTTAAAGTTAAAAGAAAAAGCAGGATTCGTCCAGATGTTAGAATACATATATAGTGGTGCATCACTTAATTATGAGGACACATTGTGAGCAATGTGTCGCTGGGTGATTTCATTGTTGTGTGAACATAATAAGACATACATGAACCTAAATGGTGGAGGTCAATCACTTAATGTAGCCTCTCAATGCAGTCGAGAGACATGGTAAGCGAGAGGTATGAGACTGTGGCTGGCATAATAGGGACAATTGTTTCACAGTGTTTTTTTTTTTTCACAGTAGTACAAGGAATATGCTTTAAAAATAAAAAAAAGCTTATTATAGCAAATACATGCACAGAACTGTCTGTAACTGCGTTGTTCTACTTTCATACCACTGCAGTGCACTACGTTCACTTACACCAGCATCACCACAAGCACATGAGTAACGTGTTGCACTGCAACATTACAGCAGCTCCAATGTCACCAGGTGACAGGAATTTTCTAACTCTGTTACAATCCCATAGAACCACTGTCATACACATGGTCCGTCACTGACCAAAATTTCATTATGTGGTTCATGACTATAGGGTACTTTTCAAAACAATATTTGCTTACTACCTCTATCTGATACGCATTGTGCTGGTGGGACAGTGATCAGGAGAGGAGGTTGCAAACAGAAAACAACAGCAACAAACAAATACTGCTTGCTCAAGTTCAAAGAAGTGTAAAGATGTTTAGGAAATTACATGTGCTAATTGCCTTAACAGAGATAAAGCCTGATATGCAACCAGTCTATTAGCAATGATAGCTGCTACTTATGGATAATCCACTTTTTGTCCGATAGTTTATGTTATCTCATTTAATTCTAACAACTTTGCAAATGAAAGTACTCTCACTTAATGCGTGAGGCTTAAAGATTGTTTTTAGTGTGTCCAATACCTATGGTCTAACAAATGGCATCAGGGTTGAGCCCAACTGTGTCTGAATCCATAGCCTATACTTCCACCACTACCCCATTGTGGGGTTTCACTCTGCATGTGTTGGGAAGCTGGCATACAATTCCATATAGAGGAGGAACTTGATCATATTTGCATTTTGGAGAAAACTAGCTTGAGAAAAAATGAATTATAAGAAGGTAGTTCTTTAAGGAGATTAGTTTAATAATCCAAGAAGATGACCTTAATAGGACTATGTAGTTGTAAGGATAGAAAAGAGGGTATAGCTTTATGAGGTAAGTAGGAATTAGATGGACAGACCTTGAGGAGTGGCTGGATGACTAAGAGGGAAACACTTGAGGATATCCCTTGGGTCTCTGACTTGTGCAACGTAACGAACACTGTGCCATTCCCTGATAAAGAGGAGATTGGTGGGGACAAAGAGTGTGTGGTGAATTGGGCTTTTGGCTAAAACGTCCAGCAGGCAGTGAATCAGATGATGACTCAAGACTAAGGTCAGAGTTAAAGGTAAAAAACATGGGAGGTAGTATATGTTTAAAGCCATGAGCATGTTAGGCAATTCACCAGGGAGCATATGAAGTGTGAATTAAAAAAAAAAAAATTCACGTAAGAACAGAGCAAAAGGTAGAGAGTTTTATTGAGAACTTGTTGAAGGAGCCTAAAAGGCCATAATCATTGTAGGAAAAGAAAAAGAGGGAGGAGGAATGAGAGAAACAGAGAAAGAGGTGATCCTAAGAGGGTATAAACATTGAGGTAGCCAAGATGTTCCCAGTAATGCCATGTACCCTTATGCAAGCCCTGTGGCCTTTCCTGTGGTTTGAATTTAGCAGCTTGCTTCTCATTGATAAAATATAGCAAAATAAGAATGTTGGGTTATAAAAAAGACTGCCACTTTCATCTGGGGCACTTGCTTAACTTCTCTTTTAATCATTCACTCTGGTGAAAGTTGGCTGCTATGCGATGAGGTGGTCTTGGGAAAGGGAAACCAGTTACCATGTCTGGCAGGCAGTGAAAAGGTCACCAGGTACACTGGTGCAGCTGCCAGGAAAAAGAACTTGGAAACATATACCCCTAGGTCCTGCAATGACTGCAGCCCAGGTAATGCCTAACTCTTACCTCATAAGGCCGAACCAGAACCACCTGACAAGCCTTTTCTAGATTGCTGGTGTACACAAATTGTAAAATAATAAATGCTGTTGTTTTAAGTCATGAAGTTTGGAATAATTTGTGTGCAGAGATAGATAACTAACATAATCACTCAGCAAATACAGCCCCAAGATTATGACAGGACTAAAAGGGCCTCTGCTCACTCTGCAGTCACAATTTATATTTTTTGTCATATATACATCTGTCAATTTGAGGGTCATTCATCGCTCTGGTAATATATTCTGGCCTATAAATAGGTGCATAGGTATGCACTGAGAAGTGGCATTGAGGAGCGGTAAACAGCATAGACTCTAAAATCAGAACACTTGGGTTCAACTTCCTATTTCCTCTTATCACCTTTGTAGGCTGGGAAATGATTCTTACCACTCTGGATTGGTACCTTTATCCTTGTGAAGGATGATGGTAATAGCAGCACCGTGAGGTTTGCTGAGAGGAATGCCTGGAACTCTTAAAATGGATCCTAGAGACTGGAGGCAACAGTCAGCATTAACTATGACTACCATTATTGTTTGGGGGGGGGTAGCATATAAATACAGAAGGAGAAACAAAGGGAAAATAGATACTTTGATCTTTATTTTCACTTTGGCTGATTTTCACCCCCATCAGCCTCATTTTATTTTCAATTCTATCTCATTTCCTCCTGAGAAACAGTTCCTCCTTCAATACATCTACAAATTTGACTTTTTTTCTCCTTGATTCATTATCATAAAACCTCCCTCCCAGATGTCATCTGATACATCTTTAGAATGTCCCACTGCCATGACCCCAGCCCCAAACCCCTAACACCAAACTAAATCCTGTTGGGAAGCACCATGAGACCACAACCTGGTTTCTTAATATGTAGGAGTCACCAGTGCGGGCAGCAGCCCTGTGCTTATTCTTTGCCCAGGGCGCCTGCTGAAGGCCTCCAGAGCACCTTACTTTATACACTGTGTAGAGCAGACAGCAATCTTCCTAGGTGCTTTTCCTGTCTACATTAGAGCACATCCTGTTTCTCTTCTCCTTTCTTCTTATCTCTGCGGTTTGGGCCTTGCTGTCTACAGATTAATCATTCTCATAGTCTTGAGTCTCTCAAATTCCTGACTCTTAGAAGACCCTTCCATTCATTTCTTCCACTGTGGGTACATTTCCTAGGGCAACGAGTTCCCAACTCCCGTACTGAGCAGGAGCTCTCCTAATCCCATGTAGTCAGCTCTTCTGGCATTTCTCTGAGAACCCTCTTGACTTCCCACCAAGCCTGGATTTTGCCTCTTGTCTTCTGTGACTTCCCTCACTTTATCCCCAAATCTACCTGTAGGTGGCGCCGTTGCATTGGTAAGGGCAGATGGTAATGGCACCTTGTCCTTTTTGCCCTGTTTCCTTCTGGGCTGTGCCCTCAGATACACAAATATACACTTGGACCCTGCAGAGGCTAGAAACTAACCACATAATAACACCATTTCTGTGCCTTTGTTCTCCACATCTGAAATACCTCCACTGACAGCATTTACACTGGATTAATTTCTTAGACTGCACCTATAATCTGTCTTTGGACTCTGGAGATATTAGAGAACATCTCTAAACATCATAGTCCTTGTGGCTTCCATCTTATGTGGTGGTAGTGCAAGTTAAATAACATCCTATGCAAAGGTGAGGCATAGGCTCTGGCCCATAGTAAACAAGTACTAATGCTAGTTATTACTTACAAACTGCAGTACTTCCTGCTCTTTAGATGAAAAATTCCTAGAATACAGTTTAACTCCATCTTCCCTGGGGCATATTCTACATTCCTAAAATGTCTTTTTCTTTCTCCAAATATATCACTATTCCAAAAGTAGGTCCAATTGCTTCAATTCTACTGTTTTATTTCTGGAAAGAATGATGTAAATTTTTAGGCCTAAATATGCTAAGTAAAATCACAACAAATCTCTTTGAAGAGCGCTGTCCCTTTTTCTCCCATAAGATCTCCAGAATCTACTTTCTCTATTGATCCAAAGCTCACATAAAACATCTTACTGGGAAGAATTTGATTTACTGAAAAATATTTCCCTTGGGTACATCTATGTGAACTGATAGTCAAGGTACCAGGCATATACTCCATCAGTGGACAGCTATTCCCACCCCTTGCTGTTAAAGGTACATTTGTCCTCCTGACAAATGTACCTTTAACAGCATGTTAACAGTGCTCTCTTCCAATCTTATCAACTTCCTGTATTTCCTTTACTTCTCGGTTTGTCCTGTTACTTCATACCATGTAAACTGTATGAAAGGTACAACAGACAAACCAGCCATTAGGACTGCGATCTTTCCCCTCCTCTGCTCATTTTTTTTATCCCCTTACCTTTCTTCATTCTCCCTTGGATCCTCTGCATTTTTGCTGTCTTCTCTCCCTTTCCAAGTTCCTATTATATTGGACTCTAAACATAGTAAAAAGCCATGTCCAGGATAATCTATTGCAGCCCAGGGTCCTCATGCAGATTACACACCCCAGATGGCTAGAGCAGGACCTGCCTCCAGTTCTAACTGCTTTCATTGGTGTCTCAGACTCCATTGGCCACAGAGGGAACAGCTGCATCACCTTCCTGGTACACCTCTCACAGCTGGATCTGTTGTGAGCTCCTGACCATCCAGGTCAGGAGTTTGATCAGATGTCAGATTTGTAGACAAGAAAATGCAAACAAAAGAAAAGAAGCATTTGCCCAAGATCCATTTGACATGTAGAAACAATAATAAATTCCTGACCCCATTCGTTTCAGAAGTGAGCCCTTTTCCTATAAGAAAAAATAGGAGGCCCTTTCCAAATATTCTCAATTGAATGCTTCAGCGCACACTGCCCTTGTATCCAAACATTTCAATTTCCAATCTTTTGTCCCTCTCCCCTCTGTGTTTCCCACACTGACAGAGCCGGCTCTCTCTTTTAAGAGCAAAAATCAGACTATTTGCTTTTGTGAAGTTGTTTTGGTTCATCAGTCCACATAGAGAAATTTACTCTCTCTAACCATTAATAAAATTAGAGGGTTGGATATTTGACCATCTCAAAGATGTCTTATATTTGAAAATTCTATGATTTTATTAATAATGGCACAAACGATATTGAGCAAAATATTTCAATCTCCTTTCTTGAGAAAGATGATATTAAAAAGTATAGAAATACGTGGAAATTTATAACTCTTATGAATAAAGTAGGTAATTTTGATGTATGATTATTGTGTGCCAGAATATGCTAAGCAACTGACATGACTAATCCAATTTAATAGTTATCGGAGCCCTACTATGATATCCTACTATCATACCCACTTCACAGATAAAGAAACACAGACACAGTAAGGTTAAAAACAAAAATCTTGCTCAAGGTCACTGGCAAGTAACAAAGCCAACATTCGAACTCAGACCATGAAACTCCATGGGCAGCCTTCTCAACCCCTGCATTCTGCTACTTAGCTTTCTTAGGGCTTCTTTGACGACTAAAAAATATATATATATATATGCAAATAATGGCCATTAATTTCCAGTCTTATACAGCACTAATCCTCTAATTTAGATAATCTACAACTTTACTTTTAATAGGTTATCAATAAGCATATTCAGAGCTGTTTCTTGCAATTATTTGTTGCATGAGGATTTCAAAATAATGTCAAGAATAACAAATAGTTTTTACTTACAAAGGGACTTGCAAATTGAGTTTCCTTCATCTGCAAAACCTCTCCACATAAAATTAGTCATCCTATTTTATACTTTATTTTTAGACTGCTTTATGTTCTCTTAACATTTGGTGTAGCTAAATATCAAAAATCACAGCCATCCTATCTATACATGAGGACTTTACTCACTTATCAAAGGCTCCTGTTTAAAAATTAATAATTAAAAAATATACAGCCTATGCTAATTTTAGGAATTAGTGTATTATTTAATAAAGTGTACCTTGCCCAGCTTTTAAAGAATTTGTTATGAATAAGAGGTGATTATTATGCATATTTGTCATGCTCAGTGTACATGTGAATTTAACTGAATATATTTCAAACTTTTTTTCTGCCATTTACTTTATTTTTTGATAAAATATCAAAACTAAAAGAATAAGACATACTGATACAACATTAAAATACAGAAACTGCCACTCAGTTACTGACAACTTATGTTTTTATAAAAAGATATAACATTTAATATTGTCATTACTCTCATTGTTGAATTGTTAGTCATCTCACATGACACATGTGATACAAGTAAGAATGGTGAAGGCAGAAAAGAAATTATTTAAAAATATTCTTCTAAAAGATCTGCTACTTGAAAGTGAACTGTAAAAATAACAATTTGAACATGATTGTTTGGTTCCAGTAGAGCACGAATTGGTGGGCTCAGACAAGGTCATGAGTGTGCACTGTGTCAGTCATGCATGGAGGCTGCATTTCACAACTCAGATAATCCAGAATAATCTCCTCATCTGAATGTCAACTGATTAGCAGCCTTAATTCCCTGTTGCCATATAACTTAGCATAGACCACAGGTTCTGGGTATTGAGTTGTAGACATCTTTGGGAACCATAACTTTGGCCACTATACCTTTTAAATGACTAAAGGGAGACCTTGATAAAATACTGGGTGGGAAGTGCACTTGAGATGTTTTCCAGACCCCAGAGAGGAGATGTTCCAGCCACGTAGTTTTCTAGCTGCATCCCCATCAACCCAGCCAGATTATCTTCATCTTCTCAGATGTAATTACAACTAGTGCTCTTTATTCCAACACCAATTAATAAAGGACTTAGGAGAATATCTGTAGTTTGTCTACTGAAATCCATCACTTCCAGGATCGATATTTTGTGATTCCTCATTTGCCTCAATGTCCCACATCAGTTGCTTTTAATTCCATTCAATCAACAATAACCTAAGAGCCAAAAAAAGTGCCTGGTACTGTAAGAGCTGCTGAGACACATGGTTTGAAAAAAAATCCAAGCCATGTTCTTGAGGAGCTTTCTGTGTTTATGCAGTCATAAACATGTGTGTGTGTGTTTACACATGGATACATGTGAATGGGGTGTGCACCAAGGTTGTGAGACAGGGTACCCAGGAGAAGCAGATAGAAACATCATGTTAGTGTCATGTTAACACCACATATTATTATTCTTTCTACATCAGCTTCCCTTTCCAGTGCCTAGTTCAGGCCATCACCGCATCCTTCTTCAGCTACTGCAGTTCTCCCAGCCTGACCCCATCCCTTCAGTCCACTTCCAAAATATTCCATGCTCAAATGTACACACAGCTCTAGTTGTGTCACTGCCCAGATCAAAAGCAACTCCTCCGTCAATGCCTTCATAATAACACCACGACCACAGCCTCGGCCTTCTGGGTTCCACCTCCCTTTCTAGTCTTATCCCCTTTCAAAGCCATGTGCACTTGGGCTGGGTGTAATCACAGTAGTCCTCCGGTCCTGCTGTGCTTTTCCAGATCCAAGCCTCTACCTTCAGGGTCACTCTACCCTGTCCCCATATTCAAATAATGTCCATTCTTCAGAAACCAGACCAACAATCGTTCCTTTCATTCTCCTGTCCCTTTCCCTCTGAAAAGAATCTTTCTCTATTTTCAGGGCTCCCACAGTACTTTATTTTTTTTAATAGAAATTATCCACTTTTGCCTTAGATCTTTTTCTTTGCTAGATATCAAGGCCCCTCTGCCAGATTATAAACTCCTTGAGAGCAGTCACTGGCTTTATTTCTCTTTGAAAAATCTACAATCACTAGCACAGCACCTTGCCCACAGCAAGGATACCCTATTCAAGTTTGTCAAATTCAAGTGAATGGATCAGTGGTGTCAACTTTCAGAATGTTGTCACAAATACTGTTTCCACAGCTAGTTCTCCTTGCAGGTGACTATGATAGGACGCATTTAAAAAAAAATTATTCACAAACATAGTGAGACATAGGGATTCACAGACATCAACCGGGAGGAAACTGAAAATTACCCAGAATCACTAATCAACCCACAGATTCAAAGGACAGAATGAATATGTGTTACAAAAAACAAAAGTAAGGTAACTCAAACTGTAAATGATCTTAGTAAAATCAGTATAGAATAGAAACATCAACTGAATTTTACTTTACTGCTTCAGAAAAGAACCTGTAGATCAACAGGAATTCCTAACTTTGTGAATATTGTGTGTGCATTTTTAACCAAAACAACTGCTCAGTAATGAATATTTATGGAATAGGCAGACTCTGAAGCCACAAAAGTGTTTTCAGTGTGTCATTGTCATCAGTTCTACCAAATAATTATCATTATAAATCAAAAAATATCTTGAATGGATAATACTGAATAATCTAGATCACCAAACTGCATTAGAAGGGTATTAGCTGACTCAGGAGACTAATTATAATGAGGTATTGAGCTGCTTATCTCTCATCTCAATCTTAAAACCATAAACCACATACACAGGCAGTGGCTGCCAATCACGGTCAGTGTGGGATAGCGAAAATAGCACTGAACAAGGGTCAGGAGCCTCAGCTCTGTCATTAACTTCATAACCTTGGGAGCTCTTAATAAAGATCATCCCCAAGTGGGAAAAGCAGGTGCCTTCCTTAGAGAAAGACATCTGTGCCCATGGCTGAAGCTGCTCAGACACAGAAAGCACTCCAGCAGCAGAAAAATTGCATGCACGCATACACGTTTTCTCTCTCTCTCTCTCTCTCTCTCTCTCACACACACACACACACACACACACACACACCTTTCCCAGACTAATACCTCCTTGCTTAATGGGCCAGTTTAGTACTACTATTAACCAGATGATTATAATTTGAGAGAGTGTTATCCATCCATGTCCTAAATAACAGGAGCTGACATAAAAATTATCAAACTGCTTTCTCACCCATAAGATTTATCAGCAAAAGGTCAAGGCTAAAATTATTGCATTTATTTCTGAATTTATTTTGGATAACAATCATATTATTATGTGATGTTTTTAAATTTTCAAAGCACCTGCCAGTTGTTTTGTTTGATCCTAATAGCCCAGTAAAGTCAGTAGAATATTTTACTAGAATATTAGGCTAGAATTGATGTTGGTGGAATCTCTGAGTACTAAATGCAAAGATGCAAACATGGTGAAGACAAAGTTCCTGACTTCAGGTTGCTTTTGGTTACTGGCAGAGACAATACATTGTATTCTAATTATTTCTTTACACATCTGAGAAGTCCTAGAGGAGAACAAAGGAGAGAATTTTATTTCTTCTGGAAAAAGAAGCTTGTGTGCAGAAGGGGGCACAGGGAGGATGGGCAGAGAGAGATGTCAAAGAGGCTTCACTGAAAAGGTGACTTTGTCCCTGAATTAGACTCCTATTCCATCCCTTCCAAGCATTACTGAATCTCTGTTAGCTTGAGATTCTTCATCAATTAAATATGGACAACAAAGCTAAATTCATTGGGTTGCTGGGAGGGTGGAACGAGACAGCATATGGGAGGGCAATTTTCAAACATCCAAGTACTCAATAAATAGGATATTATAATTTCCATCTTGCATAGGCACTACTCTGTTTTGCTCCAAAGGAGAACAGCTTCTTCAAGACAGCCATACAGGCCCCACCCAGTGTCAGTGTCCCACCCAGGACTCTGGCAGTCCCCAACCCGACTGCCTGCTGAGACTCTTAAGGAAATATGGAAAGCACTCAGCTTGACAATATTTTATGGGCTCTAAAATCATGTTAACATATTCACATAAATAAACATGCCAACATCTGAAGACTTTCCTGTGAAATGTGACTTCTAAATCCTAAGAGGATTCTCTCTATAAAAGGAGGAACCAACAGAGCATTGGAAGGGAGAAATCATAAGGGGGAAAGTCATAAGTATTTAATACAAGGTGAAAACACTTGTGTATTTTTTTTTTAGGGTTTCACTGACCAAAAGTTTCAGAGAATGAAATATGGCAAATCTTCAACTGTTTAAAATTATTTAACTATGAATTTTAGCAGAAAGCATTTGAACAGATATGTGTCTTGCATTTAGTAGATACTCAACAACTGTTGAATTCAAACATTTATCCTTATCACTTTTACTCCTAAAATTATACTATTAAAAATGCAGTAAGAACCCCTCATCAGATGCTAATGCTATGCCCTTGGACTTCCTAGTCTCCTGAACTATGAGCCAAATAAACTTCAATTTCCTATAAACTACTTGATCTCAAGTATTTTGCTATAGCAACAGAAAATAGACTAAAACACCATTCCAAAAACAAGAAAAAAAAATCCCCCTCTAAGTTTTGGTAAGGAATTGATCACTAAGGACAGGTCATTTCCATAAAATACCAAGAAACTGATACTGCTGATGACCTAAAGGCCCTGGCCAATTGATTAGGCTACTTTGGGTCAAAGTTCACTCTACCACTTGTAAACTATGTGACCTGGGTACACTAGTGACCTTTTGAAGTCTCACCTGTCTCATCTATTAAAATGGAAAGAAAAAAAAATAAAATGGAAAGATAAGAGTATATACTGAATAAAGTACATAGATTCAATGAGGTGATTCATCTAACACATGTCTGTCACTAAAGTCCTCAATAAACATTAGATGCTATAATATTAATAATTACTGTTATAATTACCAGTCCTAATTCTAGGCTTGCTGAAGTCTATTAAACATGACATAAGTGCTCTAATCAGAGCACTAATTTCTACTGTTACACACTTGGGAATTTTATCAGTTATTTATATACATAATTTTATCAGTTGTTTATATAGATCACTTGGCCACAGAGCACTTGCAGGAGTAGCTCATTTAGTAACCTACCAATTCAACCAAAATAACTTTCTGTATTTAGAAAATTGGTGGTGGGGAAGAGATCCTAAAAACACCTCACTGGATGATTGTAAGATGATGTAGATGCAGAACTGGGCAAAGATTCCCCCTCTGCTCACCTGCTAAGCCCAAGTCATATAATCAATAACTTGGTATTGTAGGATAGGAGTCAGGACAAGAAAGAGGCAGTTCTCCCTGTGGACTTTCTTTATCTGGTCCCAGAAACAAAAGCCTTAATCATGGAACCAACCAACATTGCCTTGTAGATTGGCCCTATCAGAGCACGGTATGATTGGGGAGGGGGGGGCTCTTCATGGGGCAAGGATCTCCGCTTCCTCCTCCAAAATTTGTGGCCCCTAGAGTAAACTGTGCCCCAACCCCACTTAACTCAAAGGCTTAAAACTATACGAATTTGCTGAGGACAAAAGAGAACTGAGCATTTGGAAAAATACTTATAAATTGATGAGTGGGGTTTCCAACCACACCCCTCCTCTGAAAATTGAGTCTTCTGCATCCTCAAGGTCAAGGTTAAACTGGGGCTGATACTTTCTCCTTTCTGATCCTCTTTGCTTGTCATTTTCTGTTATCTTCATTGACTGCTTCTTCCAAAATCCAGAATCCATAATCTATGCAAAATAAGTCACTTTAACTTCAGGGGAAAGTTTAGGTGTACTGCCCGCCACATACCTACCTACCCCCTTTCATCCCTCTTCCTTTTAGCATTTCCTTACGCTCAGCCAATAGAGTAGTTTAAACATTTAAATGCGGTATTTAAACTGCATTTAAAGAATTAACCCATTTTGCCCCTCACTGGTCTGAACTACAGGGTGCCAACCGGACGTTAATTGCTTTCATCTGCTGGGGTTCCAGACAGTTCCTCAGAAGGAAGGAGCGCACATTCCTGGCACCAATTGGCTAATTCAATTTACTTCAACAGCATTAGCCTCTGTCAGAATATTCATGAGCAGGGGAATGAGGACCCGTGGCACAGGCAGGCGGCAGCCACTCGGGCTGGGGAAAGCGCGAGGGAGGGGAAGAGGACAGAGCACCGAGCTCGGGGGACAGTGACAACTACAAAGCGGCTCTTCTCACCCTCCGGGCGGAGTGTTGGGACCACGGGAGGGTGGGTAAGGGCATCGGCAGAGTTAGCGCGCCTGGCATTGCCCTCCAACTCCTGGTGGCCGCGCGGAGACTTTGTGAAACATCCGGAGGCAGAAAAGCTGTGACACTTTTGACAGAGGGGGAAGGG